>NW_004444010.1:9026193-9027546 GCF_000243295.1 Trichechus manatus latirostris
ATCTGTAGTTAATATTTTGATTTTGTCCCTTTCTTCTTTTTTGATATGTGCATCTATTGCTATAAATTGTCCTCTGAGGACTGCCTTTGAAACAGTAAATATTTTTGATGAGGAGTATGATGAATCTCACATTGTGTGTTTCAGAAAGATCTCACATCTTAGGTCTCTTCAGAGACAGGAGAATTTTCTAGGTAGGAATCTGTGACTATTCTGTGTAATTTCATGATAAAGTAAGCTAAATGAAACAGAAAAAGTAACTGAAAATGCTACAAAATAAACTTAAATCATTTTTTTTTACAAACTCTAGTATTATTATCTAGCAATAAATAATAAATCATAATAAACAGTTGCCATCTAGTAAATTCCTATTCATGGTGACCCCATGTGACAGAGTAGAAAATGTTTCATAGAGTTTTCTTGGCTATAATCTTTACAGAAGCAGATCACCAGGCCCTTCTTTCTATGCCCCACTGGGTGGGTCCAAACTGCCAACCTTTAGGTTAGTAGTTCAGTGCAAACTGTTTGTACTATCCAGTGTCTGCTCAACAGTATACTATTGATTTATTATTAAGATATTTTATATACACATACTTTTATAAAATTTTTGAAAAATCCAAAAATGTGAGAAAACAAAAATCACCCATATTCCCGCCAGTTTAAGAAAATCACTAGTAACTCTTTAGTGTATTATTTCCTTTTCTTTTTTTTATGTGTAAGAGTTTTTCAGTCTCTTGTATAGTGACCATGCTGTATATAAAATTTTTTCCAACTTTAGTATATAAAAAATATTTTCTTAAGTTCTTATAAACTTTTTCTAAACACAATAGTTGCGTAAGAGTTTGCTATAGGCAACATTGATGTTTGCCTATCAAGTAGTCATATCCAGCTTTGTCCTTGCTGGCTGAATTCCATTGTTTTTATGCTCACACTTCCCTTATTTGATGCAGATAAATCTTCATTAGTCTAAGACAATCATGGTTGTTCCCCTTGCCAGTAATAGAAGTGGCTGGTAGATTTGAATTGCTGACCTTTTGGTTAGCAGCTAGAGCTCCTAACCACTGCACCACAAATATTATCATAAGTGTCCTTATAAGAGAGAGGATTTGACATAGACACACAGAGGAGAAGGCTAAGTGAAGAAGGAGCAGGGAGAGATTTGAAGATGCTGACCTTGAAGATCTGAGTGATGTGGCCACAAGCCAAAGAATGCCAGCAGCCACCAAAAGCGGGAAGAGGCAAGAACCTTCAGAGGGAGGTCAATCCTGCTGACACCTTGATTTAGGTCCCGAAAACCCATTGCCGTCGAGTTGATTCCTACTCATAGCGACCCTATAGGACAGAGTAGAACTGCCC
>NW_004444010.1:9028201-9029734 GCF_000243295.1 Trichechus manatus latirostris
CCTATGGGGCAATTCTACTCTGTCCTATAGGGTCACAATGAGTCGGAATCGACTCAATGGCAATGAGTTTTGTTTTTTAGAGACGCCTTATTGTGGAACTTCTGAGATAACAACTTTTCCACGTTTTTTAGGCTATCTTTACTAGGGCTGTCCCTTACTTGCAGCCAAAAGCAACATACCAGATGCATGCATCAAATGTATTATACCATAATTCAGGGGTTGGCAAACTATGAGCCTTCCTACAGCTGCCTGTTTTTGTAAATAAAGTTTCATGGAAACACAGCCTTGCCCATTTTTTTGTGTATTGTCTATTGCTGATTTTATACTACAACAGCAAAGTTGAATAGTTGTGACAGAGACCGTATGACTTGAAAGTCTAAAATTATGCTATGTCACCCTTTAATAAGAAGTTGGCAAACCAATGCCATAGTTGAACACAGCTATTCTTTTATTCTTGGATATTAATATTGTTCTAATTCCTCCAAAGCTATTGTCTTCTTTAAGCAAGTTTTAAGCCTGTCACTTGGCCATATGCCTGCATGTAAGACAAAGTGCTACACAAAGGGAAAGAGCTCAGTAAGAAAATAAATAACGCAGGCATGGAAACAATTTACAGACATCTCCTAGATCATTTGGGATCTTATCGGGGGCTGCCAAAGGTTGCGGTCAATGCGCGAGATTGCATTTCCTACATACAAATAATTTCAGGTAATTACAAAAACTAATTCCAAACTGCAGCCCAATCCAGAAGAAGAAAAAGCGGGGCGGTGGGGGGACACTCTCTTTCACCTATTTTAAGTTGAAATCAGCCAAACTAAACTTCCTCTTGGGCTGAAAGATGTTGGTGGAAGTGACATCACAGTGAGTATTATTACAGCTGAGACAGAAATGGGCCCCAGAAAGAAGTTTTCAGTAGGCAGGCCTGAAGCATCCTTCTTCAGAATACTGCAAGGGCTGTGCTGTAGAGATAACTACTATTTACTAAAAAGGCAAGATTCAAAGTTTGTCATGTAAATGGAGCCAATTGTATATTTAATTGATGTTTTGACTTGAGGCCATATTCTCTCTCTCTTAAAGAAAAAAAAAAAAATCTCTTCTTTTTAGAAACTTCCTAGCTGCTCTCTGAAGGTGCCTTCCTTTAAACTATCTGGGTGGCAGGCAGTCCTGCAGTTAAAATTATGGCTGCACAAAAGCAGGTTGTGGGAGGGAGTCAATGACCAAATAACCTTTTGAACTTTGTGGGGAAGTCAAGATACAGCCGCCCCAGCTAAACATATCTACTTGCTTCTTTAGAAGCTGCTTATGACTCTTTCTC
The DNA here is from genome assembly GCF_000243295.1 of Trichechus manatus latirostris. NCBI lineage: Eukaryota > Metazoa > Chordata > Mammalia > Sirenia > Trichechidae > Trichechus > Trichechus manatus. The sequence goes on from NW_004444010.1 coordinate 9,029,517, forward strand.
TTGGTGCAAACAGAGCAAGATGTTTGCAACTCCTATGAGTTTTCTGGGGTCCTCCAGGTTGCCTCATTGCAACACCCAAATACACAGGCGAGTTGCATAGTGATCTGAACAATTTTTGAGGCTCAGCCATGCCTTGTTCTTTTGTCAGGAGGAGTCATCTAGAAGTAGCCTGGCATCCTGGAGAGAATGCAGAGTAAACAGCCCATAAGGCAAGCCTC
>NW_004444010.1:9031055-9033302 GCF_000243295.1 Trichechus manatus latirostris
GGGGAACACCTAGCTCAATTGGCATAACATAGTTTATAAAGAAAATGTTCTACATCCAACTGTGGGGAGTAGCGTCTGGGATCTTAAAAGCCTTCGAGTGGCCATCTAAATACATCTACTGGTCCCATCCCAGTTGGAGCAAAGGAGAATGAAGAAAACCAAAAACACAAGGGAAAGATTAGTCCTAAGGACTACTGGACCACAACTACCACAACCTCCAACAGACTCAGCCCAAAACAACTAGATGGTGCCCAGCTGCTGCTTTGACAAGGACCACAACAGAGGATCCCAGACAGAGAGGGAGAAAAATGTAGAACAAAATTCAAATTCACAAAAACTGACCAGACGTAACTGGTCTGCCAGAGACTGAAGAAACCCCAAGAGTGTGGCCCCTGGACACACTTTTAACTCAGTACCAAAATCACTCCTGGGGTTCACTCTTCAGCCAAGATTAGACAGGCCTATACAGCAAACAATAACACAGGTGAGAAACGTGCTTTGTAGTTCAATCATGTATACAAGACTAAATGGGCACACCAGCCCAAAAGCAAAGACCAGAAGGCAGGAAAGTACAGGGAAACTGGACAAATGGAAACAGGGAACCCCAGAGTAGGGGCCAAGATGATGGAGTAGTCAGACATTCTGGTGGACCCTCTTACAACAAAGACCCGAAAAAGAAGTGATTCGATTATATATGGCAATCTGGGAGCCCTGAACATCAAAGGCAGAATAGAGGCACCAGACTGAGTGGCAGGGGGAGGGAGAGATGGTTTGGAAGCAGCGAGGAGTTGCCAGACCTGACCTGGTGAGAGCCTGAGCCCTTCAGGCCTAAGCAGCTCATGGGTGAGCGATGAGGCAGGCAAGTGGCGGTGCTTGGGAGGCACGTTTTCCACAATGGGAGAGACCCAGCTCCAGAGAGCCTACACGGCCACCAGAACCAGTGAGAAGCAGCCCTCATCAGCAAAAGATAAGTACTTGCATACGGCTTACCATGTGGAACAAAAACACCCCCCTAGGGGAAGAAACTCTCTCCCATTTACCTCCCCACTTCCTGCTCTGCACTGGGTCCCGGACTGGCTTCAGGAGTTGCTGAGTCCCCTGGGCCAGAAGTAGGATCAGTCGCACGCCTGGAGCCATTCTCCCTGCCTTGGAGAATGAACAAATTAACAAAAAGGGGAAAAAATAAACTGCTGGCTCCCCTAAGCCAGGGACCTAGGGTAGGCACAGCTTCTTAGCCTAGGCACAGGCATAAGGGATCCACGGACTTTAAGTGCCTTTCTCCCTGCATAGACTTGTGTGGGCCCATCTCAACAGCGTAGGCCCTCATTACCGAACTACAAAAGGGCATATACCAAAACTCTAACTTCAACTGTTTCAGCTGTGGAGTGGCAGGTTCTTGACATTTGACTCTGCTCTGCCCATTAAGCAGGGTCTTCACCTACCCACATCAGGGGCCTAAGGACTGGTGGCTCCACCCACGCCACCTAGCCACCTGCGATAGGGGTCCATGAATAAGAGGTGCCCCCAAGTCCTTAAAGCCAACAGCATTAGGTGCTCATAGTCTGGCTGCAAAACCCACGCCCTTACGCGCTCTAGGGAAGAGGGACATACCTTCCTCCTGGACACTTGGGGGTGGTCGTCAGCCCCCTGCTTGCTCAGAGTGTGTCCCCCTGCTGCAGCCAGATGCCTGTGCCTACACCAATCACCCAAGCCTGTCTAGGACTGGCAGTGACAGCCTACACCACACACTTGGTGGTTACCTACCTGGGCACCTAAGCTGAATCCATACAGGAGGAGTGGGCGGACTCCTGAGCTTACATACCTAGTAACAGATCTAACCACCTGGTGACAGGACATTAGAGCTTCAGAGGTGCCAATAATCAAACTAGCTCATACGAGCAGCCTACTTGGGCATATCAAAACAAAACAAGAAGCTAGGACACAGTAAACAAACATAAAATAAATAAATATAATAACTTACTGGTGGCTCAGAGACAACAGTCAATATCAAATCACATAAATAGGCAATCTATGATGGCTTGAGCAAGCTCCAAAAAGAAAAAATCTAGAAATTTTCCAGAGGAGGAAAATATCTTGTAATTACCGGAGGCTGAATACAAAAGAATAATATACAGAACTCTTTAAGAAATTAGGAAGGAAATTAAGCAACATGCAGAACATGCAATAGAGGAAATTAAAAAGATGAGAGAAGAGCATAATGACAAATTTAACAGGCTACAAGAATCC
>NW_004444010.1:9043991-9045165 GCF_000243295.1 Trichechus manatus latirostris
GCTCTGTCCGGGACCCTTTATTGTGATCACTGTCAGAGCAGTGAGTGGTGGTAGCCGGGCACCATACAGTTGTTCTGGGCTCAATCTGCTGGTGGAAGTTGTGGTAGTTGTGGTCCATTAGTTCTCTGGACTAATCTTTCCCTTGTGTCTTTGGTTTTCTTCATTTTACCTTGCTCCAGAAGGGTGGGACCAGTAGACATAACTTAATGGCCGCTCACAAGCTTTTAATACCCCAGACGTTACTCACCACAGCCAGATTTAGAACACTTTGTTTATAAACTATGTTATGCCAGTTGAAACTATGTTATGCCACTTGAGCTAGATGTCCCCTGAGACCATGATCCCAGCCCTCAGCCCAGTAACTGTGTCCTTCAGGGAGTTTGGATGTGTCTGTGAAGCTTCTCTGACTTTGCTTTGGTCAAATTGTGCTGACTTCCCCAGTATTGTGTACTATCTTACCCTTCACCAAAGTTACCACTTATCTGTTGTCTAGTTAGTGCTTTTCCCTTCCCACCCCTCCCATCCCTTGTAAGCATCAAAGATTGTTTCTTTCTGTGTGTAAACCTTTTCATGAGTATTTATAATAGTGGTTTCATACAGTATTTGCCCTTTTCTGATTGATTTAACTCAGCAGAATGCCCTCCCGATTCATCCATGTTGTGAGATGTTTCATAGATTCATCATTGTCCTTTATCGTTGTGTAGTATTCCGTTGTGTGACTATACCATAATTTGTTTATCTATTCTTCTGTTGATAGGCACTTAGGTTATTTCCATCTTGTGCTATTGTGAATAATGCTGCAATTAACATAGGTGTGCATATGTCTATTCCTGTGATGGCTCTTATTTCTCTAGGATATATTCCTAGGAGTGGGATTGCTGGATTGTATGGCATTTATATTTCTAGCTTTTTAAGGAAACATCATATCGGTTTCCAAAATGTTTGTACCATTCTGCATTCCCGCCAGCAGAGCATAAGCGTTCCAAGCCCCTCATAGCCTGTCTAACATTTGTTATTTTCTGTTTTTTTGATTAGTGGCAGTAATGTTGGGATGAGATAGTTAATTCACTGTAGTTTTGATTTGCATTTCTCTAATGGCTAGTGATGGCAAGCATTTCCTCATGTGGCTGTTAGCTGCCTGAATGTCTTCTTTGGTGAAGGGTCTGTTCATATC
>NW_004444010.1:9046338-9048340 GCF_000243295.1 Trichechus manatus latirostris
AGTTGTGTCTTTTGTAGACAGCATAATGATGGGTCATATTTTTTTATCCATTCTGTCACTCTCTGTCTCTTTACAGATGTATTTAAGCCATTTACATTCAGTGTAATTATCGATAGGTATGAATTTATTGCTGTCTTTTTGTAGTGTTTTTATTTATTTATCTATTTATTTGTTTAGTGATGCTGACATTTTCTTTGTTCCTCTTTCTCTCCCATGTTGCGTTCCTTTTGTTTGTGGATTTTCTTTTCATTTCTTTCATTTTTGTAGATTTTGTGTTTACTGAGACTTTATGTTTTTCTTCTTTATTTTAATGAGTAGGTTTGTTAACTTTATGGTTACCTTGGAATTTACCCCTATTTTCCTAAGTTTGAACCAGTCTTTTATTACTTGATATCACCTGGACATCCTCTCTTTTTAAAGTTCTATACCTACACCATTTTTTTACCCCTTTTATTGTTCTGACTTTGTTGTTATTTGCAGATTGATGTCTCTGTTTCCTTGTTGCAAATATTAGTTTTGTTTTATCCTTGAGAGTTCATTACCTAATGGCCCAGATCCTTCAGGAATGAAGGCTTGGGTCACCCACCCCACCAGGCAAAGAACCACAACCAGCTGAGGTGCTTGCTGAGGGCAAAGGGAATACAGAATGGGTGGTGGAAGAGGTAGTTCTAAATACCAATTACGGCCATGTGACCAGTTGCAGAAATGGGGACTATAATTGTTATGAGTATTTCTGTTTTGTATGCGTGCATCAAATATTTTTGTTTCCTTCACTTATAAAATGTAAGATGTAAACAAGGCTAGTGTGTTTTCAATTGTGCACATGTTAGTTGTATCATGTTAGGCATGAATATGACTTTGTAGTTGTCTTTATTCAGAGATTATGTATGGTTTCAGGAGATGTGTACAGGTACCAAGTTGACAAGGGGTGGACTGTGATGGTTAAGATTGTGTGTTAACTTGGCTAGGCCATGATTCTCAGTGTTTTGGCAGTTGTATAATGTTGTGATCACTTCCCTGTTGAAATTTGATATGTGATCCACCCCATGACAGAATCTGCTAAGCGGTACCAGTGGGGGCGGGGCCTGTGGTGGCTCATTGCCCCCTCAGCCTTCATCTCTCCACCCTCCACTGTCTACTTCCTTCCTTCTCGTCTTGCCAAGGTTTTTGGCTTGTTCCAGACCGAGCAGCTGCCTCTTGTCATCTCACCTCAAGTTCTTGGGACTTGAGCTAGGAGCTTACCTGTCAATCTTCACAGCCTTCAAGTAAGAGTCCTATTCCCCTACCTGCCGATCTTGGATTCACCAGCTCCTGCAGCTACGTGAATCAGGAGAAAACTTGCGGTCTTGTCTGCTGATCTTGGAATTTGTTTACCTTTACAGCCTGTGAGCAGGAGCCCTGCTCTCTGACCTGCCAACCTTGGGTTTGCCAGCTTCTGTGGCTGCGTGAATTGGGAAAGGCCTCTACCCTGATACATGGACTTGGGACATTCTAGCCTCTACAATCACATAAGCTGTTTCCTTGATACAAATCTCTCTCTATATATATATTTATATGCTTTACTGATTTTGCTTCTCTAGCGAACCCAGCCTAAGACATTTGGTACGAGAGAGTGGGGTGCTGCTCTAACAGATATCTAAAACGTGGAAGCAGTTTTGAAACTGTGAATGGATAGAGGAGAGGCAGCAGCAGCAGAACAAGGAGACAAGTGCCAGACAGCACTGGAGCTGACCCACAGAGTAAGAGAACTGAGTGCCTGTGCACAGGAGGCTTCCTAGCAGAGTAGGGTGCCCCAGGCACTTATTGGTGGAGCTACAGAACTTTGGAACACTTGCCCCAGTGGGGTAGGTGCGGGCATGAGGCTTGAGGGCTGAGAGGCCACAGGAAGCAGAAGCAGAAGAGACAAGGAACACAAGAAGCCGAACTGTTTCTGTCTCAAAAGGTATGGCCAGGACCTCAGGGATTTCAAAGGGTGGCTCCATGGCCTCTGGTGTTTTTAAGG
>NW_004444010.1:9048795-9060946 GCF_000243295.1 Trichechus manatus latirostris
TTTTTGGGGGGCCAAAGGGTGGAATGTAATGGATTGAATTATGTCCCCCAAAAAATGTGCGTATCAATTTGGCTGGGCCGTGATTCCCAGTATTGTCTGGTTGTCCTCCATTTTGTGATTGTAATTTTATGTTAAAGAGGATTAGGGTGGGATTTTAACACCCTTACTAAGGTCATATCACTGATCCAATGTAAAGGGAGTTTCTCTGGGGTGTGGCCTGCACCACCTTTTATCTTACAAGAGATGAAAGGAAAGCCAGCAGAGAGTTGGGGACCTCATACCACCAAGAAAGCAGTGCCAGGAGCAGAGCGCATCCTTTGGACCCGGGGTCCCTGCCTGGAGAAGCTCCTAGTCCGGGGGCAGATTGATGAGAAGGCCAACAGAGAGAGAAAGCCTTCCCCTGAAGCTGAAGCCCTGAATTTGGACTTCTAGCCTATTAGACTGTGAGAAAATAAATTTCTCTTTGTTAAAGCCATCTACTTGTGGTATTTCTGTTATAGCAGCACTAGATGACAAAGACACTATCTAGCATTTATTTATTTAGTGATGCTGACATTTTCTTTGTTCCTCTTTCTCTCCTGTGCTGAGTCCCTTTTGTTTGTGGATTTTCTCTTCATTTCTTTCATTTTTGTAGATTTTGTGTTTCCTGAGACTTTATGTTCTTCTTTATTTTAATGAGTAAGTTTAACTTTCTTTGTGGTTACCTTGAAATTTACCCCTATTTTCCTAAGTTTGAATCAGTCTTTTATTACTTGATATAACCTGGACATCCTCTCCAGACTTTGTTGTAAGTGCCAGAAAACAAACAAGGTGTGTACTTTCATGGATCTTCTTTACTGAATGATTCTTGACTGTCAGGCATATTTCTAGAGGCCCTTTCATCTGTTCTCACAATAACTCTTTTTTTGTTGTTAAGTGCCATCAAGTTGATTCCAATTCATAGCAACTCTATGTACAATAGAACGAAACACTGACCAGTCCTGTGCCATCCTCACAATCATTGCTATGTTCAACCCCACTGTTGCAGCCACTATGTCAGTCTATCTCATTGCGGGTCTACCTCTTTTTGCTAGCCCTCTACTTTATGAAGCGTGATGTCCTTCTCCAGGGACTGATACCTGCTAATTGTATGCTCAAAATATGTGAGACGACGTCTCGCTATCCTTGCTTCTAAGGGGCATTCTGGCTGTATGTCTTCCAAAACCGATTTATTTATTCTTCTGGTAGTCCACAGTATATTCACTATTCTTCGTCAAAACCATAATTCAAAGGCATCAATTCTTCTTTGGTCTTCCTTATTCATTATCCAGCTTTTGCATGCATGTAAGGCAATTGAAAATACTATGGCTTGGGTCAGGCACACCTTAGTCCTGAAAGTGACATATTTGCTTTTCAACACTTTAAAGAAGTCTTTTGCAACAGATTTGCCGAGTGCAATACATCATTTGATTTCATGACTGCTGCTTCCATGGACATTGATTGTGGATCCAAGTAAAATGAAATCCTTAACAACTTCAATATTTTCTTCATTTATCATGATGATGCTTATTGGTCCAGTAGTGAGAATTTTTGTTTTATGTTGAGTTGTAATCCATACTGAAGGCTGTAGTCTTTGATCTTCATCAGTAAGTGCTTCAAGTCCTCTTCACTTTCAGCAAGCAAGGTTGTGTCACCTGCATAATGCAGATTGTTATGAGTCTTCCTCCAACCCTGAAGCCCTGGTCTTCTCCATATAGTCCAGCTTCTCAGATTATTTGCTCAGCATACAGATTGAGTAGGTGTGGTGAAAGGTTAGAACTCTGACACACACTTTTTCTGATTTTAAACCACGTTGTATCCCCTTGTTCTTTCTAAATGACTGCCTCTCGATCTATGTACAGGTTCCTCATGAGCACAATTTAGTGTTCCAGAAGTCCCATTTTTTGCAATATTATCCATAATTTGTTATGATCCACAGAGTCAAATGCCTTTGCATAATCAATAAAACACAAGCAAACATCTTTCTGGTATTCTCTGCTTTCAGCCATGATCTATCTGATGCCAGCAATGATATCACTCATTCCATGTCTTTTTCTGAATCCACCTTGAATTTCTGGTAGTTCCCTGTCAATGTACTGCTATAACCAGTTTTGAATGATCTTCAGTAGAATTTTCCTTGCGTGTGATATTAATGATACTGTTCAATAATTTCCACATTCTGTTGGATCACTTCTCTTTGGAATGGGCACAAATACGGATCTCTTCCAGTCAGTTGGCCAGGTTGCTGTCTTCCAGATTTCTTGGCATAGACAAGTGAGCACTTCCAGCATTGCATCTATTTGTTGAAACATCTCAATTGGTATTCTATCAATTCCTGGGGCCTTGTTTTTTGTCAATGCCTTCAGTGCAGGTTGGACTTCTTCCTTCAATACCATCGGTTTGTGAACAAGTGATGGAAGAAATGATGAAGTAAAAGAACTGAACAGGAAATTTCAAACAGATTATCTAATGCTGCCATAACAGAAATACCACAAGTGGACGGCTTTAACAAAGATAAATTTATTCTCTCACATTTTAGGAGGCTAGAAGTCCAAATTCAGAGTGTCAGCTCCAGGGGAAGGTTTTCTCTCTCTGTCAGTTCTGGAAAGGCCCTGTCATCAATCTTCCCCTAGTCTAGGAGTTTCTCAGCACAGGGATCCCAGGTCCAAAAGATGTGCTTCACCCTTGGTGCTTCTTTCTTGGAGGTATAAATTCCCTCTCCTCTGTGCTTGATTCTCTTTTATATCTCAAAAGAGGTCTACTCAAATACAACATAATCCTGTAGATTTGAGTCCTGCCTCATTAGCATAACTGCCTCTAATCTTGCCTCACTAACATCATAGAGGTTAGGGTTTACAACACATAGGATAATCCCAAAATGGTGGACAACCACACAATACTGGGAATCATGGCCTAGCCAAGGTGATACATATTTTGGGGGGACACATGCAATCCATAACAAGTGGCTTGAGAAGACAAAGTAAAGTATTATAATGAAATATGGAAAGACCTAGAGTTAGAAAACCAAAAAGGAAGAACACAGTAGACATTTCTAAAGCTGAAAGAACTGAAGGAAAAATTCAAGCCTGAAATGTCAATACTGAAAGATTCTGTGGGCAAAATATTGAATGGCATAGGAAGATCAAAAGAAGACGGAAGGAATACACAGAGTCACTATACCAAAAAGATTTGGTCAACATTCAACCATTTTGGGAGGTAGCATATGATCAAAACCAATAACTCTATATAATGAATATCATTATTTCTAGTTTATTTTCAAAAGAGAAAACTGAACTTCAGATAGGTTGGGTTACTTGACCAAGAGTAGACAACAGGTTAATAGTAGAGTCAGGATTTAAACCCAAGCAGACAAGCTACAAAGCCCACATGCTTTCACCATGCCAGGTTGCCTAACCTGATAAATAATATAAAACCTCAAGTACAGGCAGTCCTCACTTTGCACAGTAATGCAGCACCATGAAAATGACTGTGTAGGTTGACATTGTGCAAAACAATTTTAATGAACACCGGAGAAATCTACAATTGTTCTGTAACCTTTAGAAATTTTTGTCAAAACATTAAAAACTCTCTTACACTCAGTTACAAATGTATAAGAAAATGAAAAAAATAGTAAAGCAAATATTTGTTTAGCACATTGTAATTTAAAACATTAGAAATACTGAGAATTAGAGTGTTTAATTAGAAAAACTTACCAAGAGTAGTTTGAAGAGTGCTTGCCTTCCTCTTATCATGTAACTAATGATACAGAGCAAGCATCTTTTTTTATGCCTTGGTGAATTGTCACGTTCCTTTCTAAATCTGGATCTGCTTCTAGCATTTTATCTTTTGTACTTTCAATGTCATGAAATAGCTCTGACAGTTCCTTTAATGTGACATTTTTTGCTGGCATCACTGCCTCTGGAGCATCGTCATCCTTTTTATTACAACCACTTTCATTATTTATGTCAGTAAGTTCACCTTCACAAAGTTGCTCTGGTTGCATTTCTAGTCTCTTGAATGGAGACAAGGTCAACATTCCCATGGTCAGCTATGTGTTCTACAACTCCGTTATGTTCAATTCACCTTTCACTTGCAGCATTACCACTTTTCATTTCTTTACTTCGCTTTCAATTTTGTTGGCCAGTTCCCCCCTTTGGTTATCCATTTTGTATAATGTCATATGGGCTTATCACCGGGAAACAAGGAGACAACACAACTACACATTTTGCTGTCTATGTGTGAACTGAATAACAGGTGCACAGTGACCAGTCACCTACAGACTTTGAAAGAAGTGACATGATTGGTCACTGATCGTGATGCACATCTGTTAATTACATAGAGATGTGTAGACTAAAGAGCTAGCAGCAAAGTTCGTACTTCATGCAAATGTTCACAGTTCATATACCATGGCAAACGAAATCCGAACCATGTTGTTAGGACGGATGGATGTTACTTAACTACACCGTGGTGAATGAAATTAGTTGCCATCGCACCCTGCAAAATGAGGACTACCTGTGCTATCTCTGGTCTTCTTGGTATTGAGTCTTGCATAACTGTAACAGTGAAATGAGAGCACATTTTAGGAAGGCAACATTGATTTTCTTTTGCCAAGTTGTTTTTTTCCATTGTGTAAAAAAGCAGGGTGTGGTCACAGAAAGCGCTATTGTTTAATCATTCAGTTGAAAGCCCAGCTCACATACCTTCTCTCCTCATCCCAATGGACCCACTCTTTTAAGATAATTCCATCTAGTTCACAAAGCTGTTGTGAAGATATTTTCTGTCTTCCTAAAAAACACTTCCATTCTCTTACTGCCCAGAGGAGGAAATGGAAAGAGAATGCTTATCCATCACAACAGGATATAGAACTGTGTACCTTGTTCCTACCCTCCCAAGTCTCTGATATCATACTCAGTTATAACCCAGGCGCAAATCTAAGCAATATACCATATGTACAACCCCAAGAGAAATTAGCTCAAGCCTGAAGGAAGTTAGGCAGGGCAGCAATCCCCAAAGATATTGTATATTATTTGCCTCTTTTATTTCCTCTGGGGCCTGGTTTTCATAGGACAGGACCCTGTGTGTACATGTCAGTTTGTGTGTGGTGAGGGGAAGTCCTGAGGGGTATGAAAGTTACGCATTGTTTCATCCTGGTGTATATGTTGTTGTTAAAATGAGAAGAGGAGTATTGGGAGGTGGAAGGGCATGGAAAAGGAAAGGTTAGGGATGGCAGGATCATCCAGGGCGTATATTTACGTCATCATCACAGGACGGAAGCATGTAGTAGGAAGAAAGTATCTTAGTTTGGGTTTTCCAGAAGCTGATCCTGAATTCAAGTAGTTAATTTGGGTAGCAATCCCAGGCAGCTCCAGGAGAGTGAGGAAATGAGCCATGGAAGACAAAGAAGCAATACAAATATGTCAATAAGCAGATTACTACTGTGTGCAACTGGGGCTCAGTCTCCTCAGGGATCTCTCGGAGGTGATGTAGAACACACCTCAGGGTTATCTCACCCAAGGGATAAGAAACCTGAAGTATTAACTTACCAAATCGCATCCATCATTGGTTGCAGGTTGCTTGCTATCTATTAACTTCCCAGCACTTTGGCCTGCCCTGCATGCAAGCAGAGCACAGACCAGAGGCCAGCAGAAACCTGGATGCAGAGACACAAGTTCGGCAGGAAGAAGCCAAGTGGAGTGTACAAAATGGTGAGTACCAATGGGGTATGGGTACGGCATCAACAGTGTCTGGTACGGAGTTCTAACTATAGTCTACCACTGTTCTAAGTACTTTTTCACAACAAGCCTATAAAGTAGGTACTATTATCATCATATTTTAGATGAGGCACAGAGCAGTTAAGTAACTTGCCCAAGATCACAGGCTAGCAAGTGACAGAAGAAAAAGTATATCCTATATTGTAAGGCTCCATGTAACCTCTACACCAGACTGTCGACACCCTCTGAAATGCATTGTTGATCCACTCCACTTCCCTTGTTTTTCATGCACACTCTCTTAGATTTTTTAAGGTTTACTGCATGGCCATGGAATATCTTCATTTTTAAGTAGAATAATGTAAGAACACTTATTGGAGCGAGGCACTCTACATGAGCAGAGTCTCCAACAGCGTAAGCTACCAGGCAACTCTGGCCAGGAAACCTGAGCTTATGTATAAGAAAGAAATATTTCTTATGGAAGTCACTGTATTTGGAAATCTTTTCATTACAACAGCTTAATCTGTATCCTAAGTAATACACAGGATAATTTTGGAGTTAGAGTTCCCAGACACCATACACAAAAGAAGTTATGTGGACCCACCTGCCCACAGCACTTAGACCTTAGGACGGAGTTAGTAACATGCTGAGTTAACATCTCTGTATCCTGAATTGCCACCACCTGCCATACATGTTTCTTATCTTGCCTTGACTAAAAGAGGGCTCAGCCTCTTCTAGAATTTCATTTCCTTGTGGAGGGATGTGGTACAAGAAACAACATGATTGAATCCTCTTCGACTCCTCCACAAGTCACTGCCTGACTTCGAGTCAGCCTCGCCAAACCAGTCCTAGGCTGTCAGTGCCCAGAGCTGTCAACAAACCTCCCACTCCCTGTTTGTGTTGGCTTGTGCCACTGTGCCACGCTGGAGGTGTCGGCTGAAGTGTTTACTGGCTTCGTTTAAAAACACCTTGAGGTGTTCTTAAATTCTGCTTTGAGCAGCAATATGAACAGGGATGGCAATGAGGCAAGAAAGCAATGGAGGCAAATAGAACATAATAAAACAAAATTATCATGAAATCACGTGGGATTGCATGAAGGAACTTTTTAAAAGGTGGTATCTTATTTATACCCAACATTACACACACACACAATTTCAAGACATTTTATTGTCTTTATGGAGTTCGCCCACCCATACTACAGAGGTCAGGCCATGTTCCAGACTATGTACAATGCCACAAGATATTCTTCTAGGCTAAAAAATAGTAGACTTAAAATATTGGCTTATTATGCATGACAATCTGAAATCAGACTTCTATTGGAAAAACCACCACATCTTCCCTGAAGACCTGTGTAGGGGCAGGTACCATCTGATAGTGAGATGTGGGTAGAACCAGACCCTACAAAGTAAAGGGTTAAACATCAACTGCCATAGAGTAGCCAACTGCCTAAGCTGGGTGAGACCTTAGAAAACTGCTTAACCAATCTCCAAGAAACAAAGCAACAGGAGAAAGTCACAGGACTAGTGAATGGCAGAATCAGGACTAGAGCCCAGATCTCCTATCTTCGATGTTCTACAGCACTTTATGGTTTCCCTAGTTTAGTATTCTTATTTTATTACAGCGCTCAAGTCATGCCACCTGGCCACCTACCTTACCCAACTCTGACCCACAGCAACCAGCCACTTGTCTGGGCCCTAATCTGGAGGGGATTAGTCAGAAGGGAAAGTTAACAAGAAGTCAGGAAAGGAGTGGGGAGAGCTCTTCCTTGTAAATGGGGAGCCTGAAGGAACAACACTGGGAGATTCCAGCACTGCCTCCCCTTCTGCAGCCCAAGAATAACATCCAGGCATCGGCACCTCCGCCTCCCACCTGCTGACACACAGTCTCTTTGTCTGAGATTGAACCTTTGACCACTACCAGACCCACTTTTCATGTTTCTTTCCCCAAGAGTTGGATGGATTTAAAAAGTGCTTCTAAAAATCACCTGAATGTAGTCTTGTGAACCACAGCAGAAGGGCGCTGGCTAGGTTTTGCTCCTTTTTTGGAGTGACTCTGTAGGAAATGAGCTTGCTCATGAGTCCCTGGTGGTGCAAATGGCTAAGCACTGGGCTACTAACCAAAAGGTTGGTGGTTCAAACCCACCCAGAGGTGCCTTGGAAGAAAGGCCTGGCAATCTGCTTCCTAAAGCCATGAAAGCCCTATGGAGTGCCGTTCTACTCTGCAACACATGGGGTCTGCATGAGTCCAAATCAACTCGATAGCAACAGGTAAGGCACAAGTTCTCTTAGAGTGATTGGGCTGGGAGGAGAGGAGGAAGGAGCATGAACACCCCTCGATACACACATTCGTGACAGTAATGGCATGTATTCCCAACTCTCACCCCAGCAGCCTTTCTTTCTTCCTTTTTAAATTGTGTTTTAAGTGAAAGTTTACAGAGCAAATTAGTTTCTCATTAAACAATTAATACACATACAGTGGGTTGCTCAGCAGTGTTTCTTAATGTAACATTTGATCATTGCTTTAAAACAGTTATTGCAAATTCCAAAAAAACGCTTAGGAGAAGGTGATCATGATTATCATTTGGTGGTGGTTCTATCTTATAAATTAAAAATGTAATCACCTAGAAGACCACTCCAAAGAAAAGAAATGGAAGAAATTAACATATTGCACATTAGCATTGGTCTTGGTCTGAAGCGTAAAACTCTCACTGGTTATAAGAGCATGCTCACTAGTCTGTTGTTCTCAAAGCATTTCTTGGGGGGAACTAAAGGAGTGTGAAATGTATAAAGTACCATGCACCTAAGTTATCTGATTCTCGGCTATGGGTCATTGTTGTTAGCTGCTGTCAAGTTGGCCCCCAACTCATGACGACCCCATGCACAATGAGATCATACCATTGTGATCTATAGGGTTTTTATTGGCTGACTTTTCAGAAGTAGATGGCCAGGCCTTTCTTCCAAGCCCATCTTAGTCTGGAATTTCCACTGAAACCTGTTCTGCATCACAGCAACATGCAAGCCTCCGCTGACGGTCAGGTGGTAGCTGCACTTGAGGTGCATTGGCTGGGAATCGAACCTGGGTCTTCTGCATCCAAAAATAAAAACCAAACCTGTTGCCGTTGAGTCGATTCTGACTCATAGCGACCCTGTAGGACAGGGTAGAACTGCCCCAAAGGGTTTCCAAGGAGCACCTGGTGGATTCTAACTGCTGACCTTTTGGTTAGCAGCCCTAGCTCTTAACCACTACGCCACCAGAGTGTCTGGGTCTCCCGCATGGATGGTGAGAATTGTACCACTGAACCACCACTGCCCCCTTATGGGTCGTTATTCAACCCAGACACACATAAAAAATGTAGCTAAAGAACCGATAAATATGGAAGATCTAAAATGGATAAATCTGTGCAAATCTGAGCTTCAGTTAAATGACTGAGAAAAGGAGGGCATTAAAGAAATAAGTAAACTATATTGGATAGTTGCTATATGCCAGGCAGTGTCCTGAGTGCTTTTATATAACTTATTTAAACACCGTAATAATTCCATGTAGTAGATGCTATTATTTATCCCATTCTACAGATGGGAAAATAGAGGCAGAGCATGGTTTAGTAACTTACTTAGGCCACAGTTCAACACAGTTAAGTGACAGAGGCAGTATGTACTTAGAAAGTCTGACTCCGGAGCGCATGTTCTTAACCAGTATGCTATATTGCCTCTCAATCCCTAGAATACAAGGGTAATACTTAAAATACAACATTTTTGAGATTTACTCATTTATTTAGCATATATTTAGTGCTGATTTGTCTGTAGCAGGCATTTCACACTAGGAGCTGAGGATACAGACAGTTTAGCACTGACTAGGCCCCTGCCCTCTGGCATTTACATTCCAATCTAGACTAAAAGTGTAATCACAGAAATAAATAAAATTAATGTAAGCTGTAATAAGTGCTTCGAGGGAAATGAAGACCCTAAGATACTAAATACAGGAGGGGGACTCTCTTAGCCTAAATTCTTCTTGGAAAGCTGAGCCTGAGGCAAGAGATTGCATTTGTCGTTGTTACTTGCCATGGAGTGGATTCCAACTCACGCTGACTCCATGTGTACACAGTAAAACTGTACTCCATGGGGTTTTCAAGGCTGTGACCTTTCAGAAGCAAATCACCAGTCCCATCTTCCAAGGAGCCTGTGAGTGGGTTTGAACCACCAACCTTTTGGGTAGTAGGCGAGGGCTTAACTATTTGCAGGGTTTATTTTGGGAAATGGTCCCAGGAAAGAAGAATGGGAACTGGGGAAAGGAAAACAATGAAAGAGGGAAAGTCGACTCTAGGGTGCACGCTCAAGTTGGTCATCGCTGTGGGCCATGGGAGTGATCCAGCTGGGACACCAGGAGCCCTGTAGAAAGCACTTGTAACTGTCAACCAAGGGATGGCAGAGAAAAATGTGATCCATCAGTTTCCACTGGTCATGGGCGTCAACTCACTCCTGCATTCAAGGCTGCCACCGCAGCATCAGAGAAATCCTGGAGCAGAAAATGAAAGAAGCCAGGTACAGCTGAGGCAAGGTGATGTCAGGTGACACCTGGGCAGGGCTTGTTGCTACCACAATGGCTAGAGTAAGAGGTGGGCTAAGAAGGCTAAGGCAGGGCACAAGAGGTACCAATACAGGAATCTGCTTTGGGTGGGTGTGCGAGAGAAGGCTTCTCCAAGGAATTGACTTCTAGGCTGAGATCTAAGGAAGAGAAGGTGCTAACTATGGCAAAACCTCACAGAAGAGCATTCCAGGCACAGAACACAATACGTTAAAAGACCCTGAGGTAAGAAAGAACATGCATCTTTTAGGGACTGAAGAATTAGTGGAGGTGTGGTGAGCAAGGTCAATGAAGCAGACCAAGATATTAGAGAGGGGGACAGAGGCCAGATCATGCAGAGCCATGGAGGTCATTATAAGGAGCCTGGATTTCATTTTAAATTGAATGTTAAGTCACTGAAGGGGCATAAAAAGTACTACACTAATCTTGGATCAAGGAACTGTAAGGATTTCTATGCTGGAATAGCACTACATATGGAGCTGAGAAATCATTCTACACAGGAAAGAGCAAACTGATTGAAAGTATCATTGGCCAAAGATCCATGCTGAGGCCAAGAGAAAGGGCTTCCCTCCAAGCTGGGCAGAGCAGACGATACTTCCTGGACTGCTGAGCTCAGGCAAGCAGTGTGCGTGCTGGGGACCAACAGGTGGGAATTCAGTCTCAGGTACAGACACTGTCAGTAAGAGCAAGATAGAATCACATCTGGGATGAAACCAGAAGCAGGACTGGATGGATACTACTTAGGAACTCCAAAGAGTCAGCCCATTGCGGTTGAGTCGATTCCCACTCATAGCGATCCTACAGGACAGAGCAGCCAAGGAGCAGCTGGTGGATTTGAACTGCTGAGCTTTCGGTTAGCAGCCAAGCTCTCAACCACTGTGCACCAGGGCTTTAAGCCTAAGAGTTAGGGTACCTTAAATTTCCAGGTCCCTGAGTGGTTTGTGCTTGGCTACTAACTGAAAGGTTGGCGGTTTGAACTCATTCAGCAGCACTGTGGAAGAAAGTCCTGGCAATCTACTTCTGTAAAGATTATAGCCAAGAAAACTCTATGGAGCTCAGTTCTACTCTGCAACTCATGGAGTCACCACGAGTCAGAATCGACATGACAGCAACAAGTTTGGTGTTGGGTTTGGTGTCAACATCGATCATTGTTATGTATTTATTTTTTAAGTTCCAAATCTGTAAGACTTAAGAGAACAAGAACTCAAAGGAAATTATACTGGGGGCCCCTAATTCTCTTCCCTTGAGTTTTATTTTATCTTCCCCTTGGAAGTCTTTCTTTTTAATTTCTGCAGCAACTACTGTGCTGGGCCCAAAGGAGGTATTAACATTCTGGTCCAAGCTTCAACAAAACCCCGTTCCCTTGAGATATTTGGTGACCAGGCATTGCCTGTCTATGTTTATTTAAACATGTTTGCCACATGATTAATGAGCAACATAAAATGCTTATACCTGGAAATCATTAAACACCTAATTTCCATTTCCCGCGCCTACCTGACCTTTCCTTAGCTTACAGGTACATCAGTATACATCCTGTCTCTGTAGTGCCTTTTATGGTTATGTTAGTCAGAATAGGCTAACTGCTTAGCAAGTCCAAAATTCCAGGGGCTTAACAAAAGTTTATTTCTCATTCCTGTCTCAGTCCCATGCAGGTCTGCAGCAGAGCTCTGTCCCACCCAGGCATTTAAGAACCCTGCTCTTTCCTTCTGATGGCTCCATCCTCTTCTAAGTCTTTGGAATCCTCTCCATTTGGCCAGCAGAAGAGCAAAGAGAACACATGGAAAAGGCACCACTGCTCTTAGGTGATGCACCTCCATTCTGGTGAGAACAAGTCTCATGACCCA
>NW_004444010.1:9061382-9088394 GCF_000243295.1 Trichechus manatus latirostris
AACGTTCTCCTGCACAAAGAGACTCCAAATGTGACGGAAAATCAACAGTTGAACCTGGGGCACTTGATTCGACCATTTTCTTTTGTTTCACAGGACAGGTTTGTATGTAACAAGAACATCTCCTAAAATTAATCCACTAAATGGATTAATTTCTGAATGAACATTGGACATTGTCCACGTAATGGAGTTTAATGTTGGACTAGTTAGTTCTTCTCAAATAATCACTCAGTAAATTACTTGTGAGCACATATTTTGTATAGGATTCTGTAGAGGGTGAGGTAAATAAAAGCAATACATAGTCCCTTCCCCAGTCATAGCTTAGGTATAACATGTAGGATATATTAGGTTAATGCTTTTCAAACTATGTTCTGAAGAATGATGTTCAGTGTTATGCAAATAAATGCTCACAATAACAATGTTTCATGGGCAAATAAACTTGGGAAACACTGATTTAAAAAAGTTTTTTTGATACAAATACAATCTGATTTGGGCCCAAGGGCAGGATGGTAGAGTGAGAGGAAGTGTGCCTTAGTCGAGTTCATTGAAGGTAAAGGGACAATTCTGCCATTAGTCAGTAAAGGGAAGTCAACCATTCAGGCATGACCAGTATACAAAATGCACAACTCACTCAAGCATCACAAATTAGGGTTTTCTCTATTGACACGAACGTTTGAGACTCATGCACATCCCTGAGCCCATTAGATGTACTGTGTAATGTCTGTGTGTGACTCATAGTGGTGAATTTCTAGCCAATAATAATGTCAAATGTTGCCCAGCCATCAAACATATCTTTCATTATTCTTAACTCTAAACCGACTAAATGATAGTAAGTTCTTACTATAGAGACCAAACTGGTCAGATGATTTAGGACCAATTTACTTCTCATCTCATCCTAGGTGCTGAATTCCATGGGCACACACCAGAGAAGAAGTCTTCCAGAACAAACAAGAGCCTTCCTAAGTACCTGAAAATATGCAAAAAGGAAAGAGGAAGTAGACTTATTCTGCATAGTTCCATAAAATAGGACCAGGAGCAGTGAAAGAAAGGTATAGTGATGAATATTTTGAATCAACTTTCTAACAATAGGAATGGAGACAGGAGGTCCTTTTCTCTGTCGTTGTGTGAGTAGAAGCTGGAAAACCTTCTGATAGAGTACAGTAGACATTATGGTTGACTCTCCAACATCCATTCCATCCCAGATGATTAGCCTAGGTTGATCATAGTGCACCCTCTCCTCACTTATTGACATTGTTAGGTTCCAAAGACCAGGTCATTATGCAAAATTGGTGTTATGTGAAAATGGAGGATGACCACATCAGGTCACAAAATGGAGGATGACTACATAATTACATAAATGCCAAATTACATCATTACATAACTGCCAAACCACTGAGAACCACCACCCAGACTAGTTGACATATAACCCTAACCATCAAAACCAGTGTTACTCTTGTCTCGCACCTCAGCATTCATTACGGCCAGACAGATGTCATTAATGCCCAAAATAGTCGGATAGTAGATTTTTTATTATTGTTGTAAATGCAAAATGTTGGCTAATGAAATAGTCGATAAGTGAGGAGATGGTGTAATTCTGTCTTTTTTACCATAATTATGATTGGTTCAAGGACCAACAGGCCTAAGCCAATCAAATGTGAGGAGAAGCTTTTGGGAGCTTCTGGGAAAGTGTCTCTCTCTGCGAAGCATGAACAAGGATGTGTGTTCCCCAGTTGTTGCTAGCAGCTAACTTATGCCCATGAAGATAAATAGCCTTAGGTTAAAACCTATAGGTGACAAGGATGGGAAAAAGACTAATTTTCCATTGCATACTTATTTCCAATATTTCATATCTTTACCATGTTATGAGTTATTTTCACAACTGAAAAAAAAAAAGGAACTAAAAAGCCAAACAAAGAAAGAAACAAAATAATCTTTTCGTGGCTTTCTATTGCCCCTGCCTTCAAATGAGGCCTGGGATTCAAAACTTGTCACAGTCCGTCCCTGACCTACCTTTCCAGTCCTATGTCCCATGATTCTCCATAGTGTGTACTTTGCTGTAGCCCAGCCCAGAGAATTTATGATATTGGGGAAGTTTTCTGTCAGGAGTTCTTCAGTGATCCTTTCTGTGTATTCTGTTTTCTCCCCCTGTTCTGGAATTCCAATCACTTGCAAATTTTTGCTTTTGATTGTATCCCACATAACTCTCAGGGTATCTTCATTTTTCTTTGTTCTTTTTTCTGAGTTTTCCTGAAACAGAGTTGTATCCAAGTGTTTGTCTTCAATTCCACTGATCCTGTCTTCCACCGTTTGAAATCTGCTTCTCAGCCCTTCTATGACACCGTCCATTTCTGAAATCTTGTTGTTTATCTTTTGGATTTCTAATTGTTGTCTTTCTATAATTTCTAGCTGTGAATTTATTTTGGCATTTTGTTCCTGCATTATTTTCCTGAATTCTTCCAATTTTTTATCTGTATTTTCCATGAATTTGTCTATTTTTTCCTGATGTTTGTCAGCTTTTTGCCTCAGTTCTTGGAGAATTCTGAGTATTAGAGATTTGAATTCCCTATCAGGTAGTTCTAGTGCATTTTCTTCCACTGGAAAGTCATCTGGTGTTTTATTTTGGATGCCTCCTGGAACCATCCTGTCCTGTTTTTGTAAATGTTTTGATATTGTCTGCTGTCTTCGGGGCATTCAGTAGTTATTTTTCTCATTTATAGATTGTAGATTTGTTTGTTTCATCCCTTTATTTTTTTAAAATTTGACTATGTCTGAGCAGGTGGACCGTGTAATCTTTGTTGTTTGCTCGTCTGTGGGCACAATACTTTTGACCTCCTTCTCCAATTGGCAGGGTCAGTCACTCAGATATGGTACGGCAGGGCAGGTCTAGCTGAAGAGGAGTTACTGGGATGGGTTGTTTGTGGCACTTACTACAGCCACCAGGGCGGGTCGGTAATCAGTGCAGGGCAGGTTCCAGTAGGCCGTGCCTGTGCTGCTTGGTGGTGTGACATTAAGCGCACGGTGCAGGCAGGCAGGATGTAGCCAGGAGATTGTTATGTGTGGAGCTAAGATGGATATGGGAGAGAGGAGAGAGGAACAGCAGCCAAAAACATACAAACAAACAAAAAAGAATGCTAGGGGAGCTTGCTGTTGGAGTGGAGAGATGAGAGACTATGAAATGGAGAAAAACAGAAAGGGGAAGAGGTAGAAAAGAAAAGAAGAGGAAAGAATGAATAAATAAAAATTGGAAAGGTTAAAGAACCACAAAGTTCCTAGGGATCCCACCAGTGCAGCTATGAGATCTGGGGAAGTCGCTCTCAGGTGTTGCAGTACAGCCTGGCTAGAAGGCGTAGAGGTATACAATGCCAGGTATTCAGGGAACAGAAAGAGAAGGAAGATATAGAGAGACGAGAAACTGAGTAATGAAGAAAGACAAAAAGGGGAAAAGAGGGAAAAGAAAACAAAACAAATTAAAAAAAAAAAAAAAAAAAAACCCCCAAAAAAAAAAAAAAAAAAAAAAAAAACAACAAAAAAAGAAATGACCTCAGGGATCCCTCTGCACGTCTGTGCAAGCCGAGGGGGTAGTCTCCTTGCCACGCAGCACTGCCTGGCCAGAAAGGGCTCCCAACTCAAGAAAAGGAAAAGATAACAAACAAATAATTCAAAACAAACAGACGAACAAAAGCCCCAGGATCCCACCAGCGCAGCAGCCCAGACCAGGAAGCAGCTCCACACTCGAATGGAGCTCCACAGCCCCTCAGGAAGAAGCAAAGATGGCGCACAAAGCCAGGTATTTGAGGGAAAGGAGGGGGAGGTGGTGAGAGGTAAGGAAGAAATCAAAAGAAACAGAAAAAAAAGCAACACCAGCAGCCGACAAATGGCACTCAGAGAGCCAGCTAGTGTGAGCTGGTGGAATCCAAGCAGCCGGTGTTTCTCGGACAAGAGACTGTGTCTGCGGGAAGCAGAGGAGGCTGAGTGTGGGTGAAGAAGGGTAGGGAGTGGGAAAGCTTACATCACAAATTACCGGAGCTCTGCAGACCCTCAGGAAGAAGCAAAGATGGCGCACGGAGCCAGGTATTTGAGCGAAAGGAGGGGGAGGTGGTGAGAGGTAAGGAAGAAATCAAAAGAAGCGGAAAATAGCAACACCAGCAGCCAACAAAATGGCACTCAGAGAGCCGGCCCGTTCAGATGTGTGGAATCCAAGCAGCCGGTGTTTCCTGGACAAGAGATTGTGGCCGCAGGAAGCAGAGGAGGCCGAGTGGGGGTGAAGAAGGGTGTGGGGTGGGAAAGCGTATATCGCAAATTACCGGTTGTTTTGTCTCTCACTGGAAGCTCCGTGAAGCTGCTTTCTCGTACCCCCTGTTTGCTGGTCTCCGATAAGAGTCCAAGATGGCGGATCCGTGCTGCGTTTGCTGGTAGGGGACCTCTGCATGAATCTCTCCTCGCTCTCCGTTCTCTGTCAGTTTTCTGACTCCATTTGGTGCTTGGCTGAGTTCTTTATCTCTTCATTTGATGTTTTAGGGTTTCAGGGTTGTTGTTTTCTCTGTCCGGCTTAGTTTTTCGGATCTTTGCTGTAGAGGGATGGTGTGGTGCTTCTGCCTAGGGCACCATTTTGCTGGCTAAAGTCCAGCCAAGAGAATTTATACTCTTTACTGACGCTTTACTCATGCAGTTACTTTCACTTAGAATAGTCTCTTCTGATGCCTAACCAAGCTTCAGGCACAGCTCAAATCCTATCTGTTTTAGCCCTGGGTCTCCAGAAAACAGAGCCTGAGACAACAGGTTTAAGTGCTACTAATTTATTATTATTATTTTTGTATTAGTACAGCCAGAATGCTCCTTTGAAGCAAGGATGGTAAAACTATGTCTTACATCCTTTGGACACGTTATCAGGAGGGATCAGTCCCTGGAGAAGGACATCATGCTTGGTAAAGCAGAGGGTCAGCAAAAAAGAGGAAGAGCCTCAGTGGGATGGATTGACACAGTGGCTGCAACAGTGGGCACGAGCATAACAACGATTGTGAGGATGGTGCAGGAACAGGCAGTGTTTCGTTCTGTTGTACGTAGGATCTCTATGAGCTGGAACTGAGGCGATGGCACCTAACAACACAACAATTTATTAGGCAGGGCAATCCTAGGGAGCAGGAGTGTGGGACAAGGGGAGTGGAGCAGAGCAGAAGGGAAGACAGTACAAGAATGAGTTCTCAAGTTGGCCACTGGTAAGTGCTCTTGAGTGCTCAGTCCATGGAACCATTTTTCTAGGATGTGTCTGAGGGCATCTGACTACCAGTTCCCATCTTCCTTTGGACAAAATTTGTCCTCACAGCCATTAACTGGCCTCACCCCCTCCCATTTCTGGGTTACACATGAAGATAAGAAGGAGGCAATGTGTCTAGGGGAGGCAATAGGCACCTCATGTGGTTTTGAGGTCCTGGGTGTTTCCACATGGAGGTGGTCAGCACCCACCCAAAGCAGCAACTGGAACTAGAGTCAGGCAAGGCCAAGAGTCTCTGTTGTTGGTGGTGATGGTGGTATTAGTTGCCTCTGAGTCAGCTCCAACTCATGGAGATCTAAGAACAAAACGTTGTCCAGTCCTGTACAATCTTCATGATCACTGGCATGTTAAAGTCTATTTTTGTGGCTATTGTGTCAGTTCATCTCATTGAGAGTTTTCCTTGTTTTCACTGACCAACCATGATGTCTATCCATTGGTCTTACCTGATGACGTCTGTGTCCTAAGTGAGCTGAATCTGTAGAGGTGCATAATCAAATGGATGTCTGATACATCACCTGAGTAATTTCTTCCCTAATTTTCCCTTCTTCTGAATTCCACTGTTCTTGTTTCATAACATCATAAACTCTTTGAGTTGGAAGGGACCTTAAATCATTTAGTTCCTGCAAATCTCACCATGGTTCTTTTCATATTGCTTTGAGTTAAAGCTCTTTGTATATAATCCCTTTACTAGACCTCACCAGCCTGTGGGTACAAATGGGTTAACCTAACAACAATAATCTGAATTTACTGGCTCTTTCCCCTCTTTTTCAGCTCACCTTCAAATCTCATGCAGAGGAGAGTCCATGGACAGTGTCTCACATGAGTTCTGTTCTTCCACTCCGGATCTCCTTCAGGTCTCCTGTTGGTGGAGCCTCTCACCATGGCCTCCAGTGGTCCTATGGATAATGCTGCAATCAACTCCCTCAGGCCATCACCCAGGAATACTCCCCAGGCTGCAAATCCTGTGATCTGAGCAGCACTCCCTGCAGCTGTCCCTGAGGCACAGCCTCACCTTGACTGAGCAGGGATGCAGAGCATAGGACACATCCCCCAATCTGTGGGGTAAGACAGTCACTAGCTTGAGCTCTTCAAACCCCCTCACCCTGAGCTCCACCCACCTAAGCACAAACCCCATCCTTGTTGGCTCTTTCCCCCAAAGCAAAGCAACTCAGAGAGAGTTGCCTATGGTCCCAGCCCTATTCATTCCTTGTGCAGCCTCTGACATAGCCGAGTTTCAGGTTCATGTACTTTTTTTTTGATGGGGTGGATCTTCCCTGGATAAACTTGCATCTTATTTGTCCACAGCACTGAGTACCACAGCTACTCATTGACTGACGATGAACGAATAAAGGAACAAAAACACTCACCCACAGGCAGTTTCCTTGGTGACCTACAGATTCCGGGACAGGTAGTAGAAAGTTGTCATAGTGTTTCCCAAAACATTATACAAGTAGGGGTCTTATTTATACAACTCAGCTTGTTTCTGGTCTCTTCAAATCTGACATCTTCCACCTAAAACTAGAGGGAACAGTCACTAGCCCTATGGGCTGCAAAATATTATCAGATTCCATTGGAATGATTGTTTTCTACTGAAATAATAATAATAAGAAGAAGATTCTTTTTTAACAAATCCAACCAAAATTGCTTCTTTAGTGTGCTGGGGCACAAGCAGCAGTCCAAAGCCTGGTAATCAGACACCTCAGCTCCCAACAATGTAGCACTGAATGACTCTTTTCTTTCTTTGGTCTTTTCTATTCTTGCCTTCCATTTCACAGCTTTGTTAAATATTCAGGTCAAGGGCAGAGCAAGGAACTATCTCTGGGTGGGAGGAACTGAATCTAGCCGCACAAGGTGTCTCCTGAATCAGAACATTTAGCACCCAGCCAAGGAGTCTGTCTTTAGATTCCAGCACAGGGAGAAAAAAAAAAAAAAAAAAAAATCTCCCTTAAGAAAATGCCAATTTAGCTTTGCTTTTACCCCAAGCCAACCCTGGTTCAGATTACAAGGTGGCAGTTCCCTGAAAAGGAGAAAGTGCTAGAGGAGGAATCAGAAGACTTGAATTCTATTTCTAGCACTCACGCTGACACTTTGCGACCTTATCCTGACCACTTCTCCAGCTTTGTGCCACCCTCATCCCCATCCTGGCTCAAACACCAACCTCTGCTACCCTCCTCCTATTTTAATGTGCTGTGTTAAGTATATAAGACTCAGGAAGATTCTTCAATAGCTCAAACCAAAGTGGTCTTTATTACTTGGAGCCACTAGGGCCAACCAGCCCAGAGGAGTTCCTGGGAATGAGCCATAATGAGCCGGCTTTTCTGTGACATGACAAACTAAAACTGACAACTTAAGAGTAGACAGCAGGATACTGGATTTGCCATCAGGAGTCAGAGTTTATCTGATGGTATTTGAATGGCTACACAATCTCCTCCAATGTGAAGCCATGGCAAGTCTCTTTTGCCATCCCCTTCACATTTTAGGAATTTACTCACATCTCATAGGAGCCATTTGTGGTGCTGACATCCATAAGTTGTTGAAGCAAATAAACATGATCCTACTCACCAGGCCTTTCTTCCACAGTACCACTGGGTGGGCTCAAACCACCAATCTTTAGGTAAGCAGTGGAGTGCTTACTCGTCATGGGTGAACCAAATCTTTTTTGGAGATGGTAGTCCCATTTTTCAGAGATGGCTTCACACAATAGCCCCAACAATGGACTCAAAAATACCACTGATCATGAAGGTGACACAAGACCTGTCAATGTTTTGTTCCATTATACATAAGGTCACCATGAGTCAGAGCCGACTTGAAGGCAACCAACAACAACAAAGTCCCACTGTATTTTGTGACAAGAAAAAGATCGTGTGAAATAGTAGATGTCATTTTTCCGATACTTTGTGCAGACCTTGATTACACATGGTGCTACATGCTGTGTCCTTGGAGGCAGTGTGAGCATCAAGAAGGCAAACTTTGACAGAGAATAGTGAATAAGTTGCTGCTGAGTAGATTCTGACTCACGGCAGCACGTGTGTTACGGAGTAGAGCTGTTCCATAGGGTTTTCTTGGCTGTAATCTTTATGGAAGCATATTGCCAGGACTTTCTTCTGCTCTGCTGCTGGGTGAGTTCAAACCACCAACCTTTAGGTTAGTAGTTGAGTGCAAACCATGTGCTCCACCAGAAGATCTACCAGTAGAGACTGCCTGGAATTAAATCTTAACTCTCTCTTACAAACTGTGCGGCCTTGAGCACCTTACTTAACATCCCAGCCTCAGTTTCTTCTATACGATGGTGCTTCTAACTGGATCTAATTCATTATGTTTCAAGATTCAACTGAGAAAATGAATGTACAATTTTTAGCAGAGTGTCTGGACATGTCAAGTATTTTATGAATGTAATAATAATAATGTGCATGATTGTACCTAGGGAATTCATCAATGATGAGCAAATGAAATTGATCCTTTTATCCCCTCTGTGGCCCTAAAGTATCTTAGAAATTTTGAACGATTTTTCTATCTTGGCATCTGTAATATTTTATTGAATTGTTTGTTAGGCCATATTCCCACTATTCTGAACGCCCTTCAGAGCAGGGAATTATCTTTTTTTGTTGTTATTGTATCACAGTGTCTCCTCTAATACCTGTCCTGTATAATCTTTGTTGGACAGATAAAAAGCATAGTAATAGTGAATGAGTAAACAAATGAATAATCTCTTGAAGGGAAGATTTTTCTCACTAAGCCAAAGCAATTGTTGCCTACACAAATTACTGCTAGAAATACAGCATTTTGCTTATTTATTATGAACTATCCCCACCTTCCCTTCCCTGGTGTCTCAGGAGTGCCAAGTTCTAGATTCAGAGCAATTTCCAAAGGCTTGTTTAAGTTCTGAAAGTGTTAAATAACACAGGGCCCAAAATAATGGGGGATTTTTGATGGGATGAATCCGTTTCAACCCTGCTCTGGCCTCCAGATCTGGAACCTAGGCATTTCAGAGCGGCTAAAAGAAAAGAGAAGCCATAACTTCACAAGGGAGCATCTTACTATGAAAATCACTAGGTATCTGAGGAGTGCACATTTGAAGCTTTCTAAAGGAAGCCTGTAAGCAGGCTGAAGGAAGCCAGCCTTGCCAGAGTGCGTTTTCTTGTTCTGGCCGTGGGCTGGTTCCCCTTGCTGCAGATACCCGGATGCCACGGGGCCAGGGCTAGTTTGTAGACGTGCTCTCTAATCCATCAGAAGAGCTACAGTAGATATTTTGAAAGCTAATGGAATCACCTTCAGCAGTTTATCAACTAATATCACGTAGTTATGTCAAAAGGGAACTTCTTAAAACCGTTATTGAAAGTTCTTCAAATGAACTCGAGCTCCTACTAACAGGACTGGCTACATAACTTGTATGGCCCAGTGCAAAATGAAAACGCAGGGGTGCCCTTTTCAAAAATTGTTAAGCATTTCCAGACTGTGACAGTAGAACATGAAATCAAGCACAGGGTCCCCTTCTGAGCATGGCACCTTGTACACCTACACAGACTGTATGTCCGTAGAGCCGACCCTGCCTACTAATGACTACCTAGTAAGTCAAGCTCCAGGAAGTCCCCACCACATTCATGCAGCTGCTGCAGTAGGGAAGAAAACAAAAGCAAAAAGACACCATCAACACCCTCAGCATGAGCTCCCTCAAAACCATCACACTTCCTCATAACCTCCGTCTGAAGACCAATTTCCACTAGGGTTTTCCCCCTTCAAGTCTGTACTGTCCATAACGCAGTTCGAGACTATCTAAAAAACAACCCACTGGACATAAAGACCTACACAATTGCCTTCCTAATATTGGAGCTGGCGTCTAATAACTTGCCTGTGTTGAGGAATGGGACGAATAGAAATATCCCACACCAAAGCCAAAAGAAGCTCAACTGACGGTTGCAAACCAAAACCCCACTGAAAACGTTCTATTAGCAAACACGGCCCCCTGAAGTCCCTGCCTCACACAGCAGATTGCTTACTGAATATTCGCTTAAAAACTGGAAAAAGAAAAGAAAAGAAATGGCTGAAACTCTGCAGAGAAAAAAAAAAGAGAAGCTGAGATGACCGGCAACAAGGGCGCAGTTTCTTTCTCGCTGGTGGATAATTTGATAAGAAACCTGGATTCCGCGCAGCCTCACAATGGCCTATTTATCCGGCTCTCACGCCTGGCAGCCCCGGCTGGGAATCCCGGGGGTGGCGGCGGTCCCCGGAAAACGGCGGCGCTCGGCACAGGAAAGCCAGCTGATAAACTGATCTGCAGACAAGGCGTCTTCCTTCCTGGGATGCGGCCACAAAGGCAGCCAGCTGACCCCGAACGAGCTAACGCTCTTCCCCAGCCGAGGAGGGCGAGGGTGGGAGGAGGGAGAGCGGGAGGGGCTGGAGAGGAGACGCAGGGACTCGCCGGTCCTCTCCCCCGTCCCCAAGTTTCCCTTGGCAAAAGCATCACACGGCGAGGTTCAGTCGCGGCCCGCCCGGACCCTTAATCTCAAGCCAGCTGGCCAGGCGGGCATGGCCTCTGTCCGCGGGGGCTGGCTTGGCCTCCGGCTGGGAACGGGTTTGGTGGGGGGACAGGAACCGATTGGCACACATCTCCCCGTCTTTGCTGGGGCGGCTCCTTCCTACGGCTTTCGGTGAAAAGCAAAGGGAAACACAGACATTTGTGTCACCCTAGTAAGCACACGGAGCTTTGAATCATGTATCAGGAACTTAGACTTCTCATCCTCCTCTTAGCAGGGTGGCCGGGTAAACAGAATAAAAACCCGTGGGGGAGGTCTTACAATGTCCCCCCAGTTTCCCTGGAGACAAGAGAACCATATAGTTAATTTCTTCTCTCTCTCTCTTCCTTTCTTTCGAATGAAAACATCTTACTTTCATGTTATTTTTTGAAAAGATAATTAGAAGAACGGGCAGGAGGTCAAATCATGGATTCTGAGATGCTCCAGGCGCTTGCTCCCCAGGAAGCTTTTTCTGAAGAGATGACCAAGCAGCTGGTCCTTGCTGCTCTGATGACACCGATGTGTGCTTTCACTTTTTCACTCCCAAAACAACTTGGTTTGGAATCTTGAGAGACCCTTGAAAGAAGCTGCCTATGGAGGGAAAGGATCTGGAAGGCCAGTCCAACGGAGAGCAGAAACACAGGGACAAGGCAGCTAGCTCTACAAACCAAGTCTGGGACCTCTGCCTGTGGAGGAGGTGAGAGAGGTGAACACCAGGCACAGGTGGAGCACTCAGCTTGGAGCGCGGGTGGCCTTCATCTGCTTTCCAAATTGCACACAATTCCCACAAGAAAATAAAAGGGTCAAGTCTTCAGCTGTTTGTAAGCTCTACAGTAGGAGACATTATACTCAGTTCACTGACTACTACTCCGGAAGGCTAGAATGAGATCCAAGTCACTTATTCCAGGCAGGATCGTGGACCTACTATTGCTATCTACAATCTTCTCTTACTCAGAGTCCCACCATTAACTGCATAGTCTGCTTGAGTTCCAGAAGGAGTTTCCTCTAATTTAGCATCTGCAGGAAAGTGCTTTGGAGAGAAGGATGAGTTATTCCACACTCTAGGGCACAAGGTCTCTGAGTTGACTCTTATAAACATTTCTCTGTTCCTAAGGACAGGGCTGTGTCTTGACCTAGAGGGACAAAGAAATTGCAGAAACGGCTCTGGTGCTCTGTGATAGTTTGGAGATCTACATTCATTAGCCCTATTAAGTAAGACTTCATGACCTCCAGGAACTGCTCTCCAGTCTGCTTTGAAGTTCCCCCAGTCAGGTGCCGTGACCCTTCAAACCCCTAAAAGTTTTCCCACATCTTGGGGATTTGGTGAAATTCCCAGCAGAGAAAGATGTGAGGGCAGCAAGCAGTAGTCACCTTTGGCCAGAAATGAACTCCCTGGGGTTTTTATATCCACCTACCCATAGGGTGGCTATGAGTCTGAATCAACTCGACAGCAGCTGGTTACCCATTATGGGGAACCCTGGTGGTGCAGTGGTTAAGAGCTATGGCTGCAAACCAAAAGGTTGACGGTTCAAATCAACCAGCCACTCCTTGGTAACCCTATGGGGCAGTTCTACTCTGTCCTATGGGGTCGCTATGACTCGGAATGGACTTGACAGCAGTGGGTTTTGGGCATTGCTATACCCTCTCTCTTTGCTACAATGTTTCAGGAAAATTAGAAGTAGCTCTTTCTTAGAATTAGATTGAGAACCCTGTCCAACACCCAGTTATTCTTATTATAGTTCTGGACAGTATAGAAAAGAAAAAATGAAGTTTAGTGACTGTCATGGATTGAATTGTGTCCCCTGAAAATATCCGTCAACTTGGCAAGGTCATGATTCCCCGTATTGTGTAATTGTGTAACATTTTGTAATCTGATGTGATTTCCTTATGTGTTGTAAATTCAATCACTATGATCTAATAAAATGGATTAGCAGCAGTAATACTGATGAGGTCTACAAGACTAGATTAGATAGTGTCTTAACCCAACCTCTTTTGAGATATAAAAGAGAGAAGCAAGCAGAGACACACAGGAACCTCATACCACCAAGAAAGCAGTGCAGAGAGCAGAGCGCGTCCTTTGGACCTGAGGTTCCAGTGCAGAGAAGCTCCCAGACCAAAGGAAGATTGATGACACGGACCTTCCTCCAGAGCCGACAGAGAAAGCATTCCCCTGGAGCTGACACCCTGAATTTGGACTTATGGCCTACTGGACTGTGAGAGAATAAACTTCTCTTTGGTAAAGCCATCCACTTGTGGTATTTCTGTTATAGAAGCACTAGATGACTAAGACAGTGACTACTTTCAGAGGCAGAGGATTTTGTACTTGCCAGGTCACAGGTTTTACAATATATTCTTGATATCACTATCTTTGCTAAGATATCTGGGTAAAGTTAAATTATTCCCCAAACACCCATTTAATAAGCTCACCCAGTGAGCTTGTTGAGAAAGGCTGTTATAAAACATAGACGTGTTCTTTGCCTGCCCATACTCTACATCTTCAACTCTGTCCATTCCCACATCCAATGTAACAGCCTCTAAGAAGAGTGAGCTCTGGGCATCTCAACCCCATCCACACCCAATGCCTAGTCCCGAAGGCTTTGTCCCTGCCTTATACCAGGATTGCCTTATACCTGGCCCCTGACTCCTGCTGGCTTGTTCTATCTCCTTCTCCCACTCAGCCCTCACTTCTCAGATCTAATGGCAGGCACAGAACTTCCTTGGCCCTGATCCTCCCTGCTTTCGCTCAAGTCATGCTTTGCTAGCCACTCTAGCCACCTCCTTGCACCACCCATTGGCCTCTATGACAGTTACTCCTAGAAGGTCTGATCTTCCCCTGCCTCCCAAGAGGGGCCTTTCAGACATGCTGTACTTCAAGTTGCTTATACTACAACATCAAACACTACCTAAGAGACCTCAAGATTGTGATCAATTACTAATATGAATAAACACAAAAGAATATAAGAAAGCAATTAGAATTCAAAACCATCTACAAGTAACAGTATATAGAATGGCCTCTTGTTCAGACTTGGTCAGGTTCAGAGTCTTCTATATATTTCTCCCCTATCAACAGATGAACAGATAAACAAATGCTGGTATATCCATACGATGGAACATCATTCAGCCGTCAAAAAAGGATGAATTACCACTACCTGCTACAATGTGGATGAGCCTCGAAAATATTATGCTAAGTGAAAGAAACCAGACAAAAAAGGTGATATGTTGTATGATTCCATTTATATGAAATATCCAAAATACTTAAATCCATAGAGATAGAAAGCAGATTGGTGGTTGCCAGAGACTAGGGTGAGGGAGAAATGCGGAATGACTGCTTAATGGGCAAGGTAATTTTGGGTGTGATGAAAATGTTTTCTGACTAGACAGAGGTGATGGTTGCATAACATTATGAACAGACTAAAATGACCACTGAATTGACCACCTTGAAATGATGAATTTTATGTTATGTGAATTTCACCTCAATTAAAAAAAACTCCTCTTACACCTTTGAAAGGAGCCATGGTGTCACAATGGTTAAGCGCTTGGCTGCTAACCAAAAGGTTGGTTGTTCAAACCTACCCAGTGGCTCCACCGGAGAAAGACGTGTCAATCTGCTCCTGTAAAGATTACCAAAACACCAAACCCATTGCATTGAGTTGATTCCAACTCATAGTGACTCTATAGGACAGAATAGAACTGCCCCATAGGGTTTCCAAGGCTATAATCTTTATGGAAGCAGACTACCACATCTTTCTCTCTTGGGGCAGCTGGTGGGTTTGAACTGCTGAAATTCAGTTAGCAGCCAAGCATCTAACCACTGCGCAACCAAGGCCAGCCTAGGAAACCCTACGCGGCCTCTCTATTCTGTCACATGGAGTTGCTATGAATCAAAAATTGACTCGACGGCACCTAACAACAACACCATTGAAGGATCAGTTTATTCAGGACCTTCTAACCATAATGACCATTCTTTGGGGAATAAAGGACTCGATGACAAAGAGTTAGGGGAGTGAAAATGACAACTGTACACCTTCCTCTTAACTAATTGATCACAGTGATGATATTGATGATGATAATAATGATAACTTATGACAACAAAGACTGTGATGGGGATGGAAGAAAAAGGCTTAAAACGAGTCCCACATGTCAGAGCAATTCAGTATCCACAGATTATCTGGAGCAAGATGATATTCCTAAGCAATCCTAAACCTTGAGCCACTTTGACCCCACTGTTCATTCAGCTTTGCCCAGAGTCAGAGCTGATAAGTGTTGGAACCAGGGTTGTTTGTCCAGCACAAGAGCCAACACTAGTTCTACCTGAAGTTCAACACTAAAGCCCATTACTATCAAGTCAATTCTAACTCATAGCAACTCTGTAGGACAGGGTAGAACTGCCCCACAGGGTTTCCAAGCCTATAATCTTTAAGGAAGCAAGCTGCCACATCTTTTTCCCGTGGAGTGGCCGATGGGTTTGAACAGCCAGCCTTTCAGTTAGCAGCTGAACCACTGCACCACCAGGACACCTTCTCCTTAAAATCACTGCAGGTATTCATAATCACAAATCTGGGATCATAAGTGGATGTTGTCTCGAGACCTATATATAACAAGTAATATTGTATATAGCTAACACTTAGTGATTCTTAGCACATACTAGGCATTGTTCTGTTATTTACATATATTAATTTGTTAATTCTCACCACAGCCCTGTGAGCTGGGCACTATTATTATCCCCATTTTATAGATGACGAAAATGAGGAACGTAGAGATTAAACTCTTGTCCAAGATTCCATGGCTGTTAGGCAGTGTTGCCTGGACTGACATCTAGAAGAAGTCTGCTACCTGACCTCCACAAGAGCTTGCTGAGGGGGCCCTGAGTGAATACTCCTGGCTCTTCCACTCCCTTGTGGAATTCCAATATGTTTCTCCTTTGTTCTCTTGAGGGGATCATGTCCTGCAACATCTGGCTCAGCTGCCTTTGGCATCAAAACTATATACATACCTTGGAGCAGAGACTTACTGAGTTTCCTTAACAATATTTTCATGCTGTTTCCTACATTCAGGATATAAATACAGCAAAACAATAGCTTGCCTTTTGTTTGCCTTTGCTATTGTTTGTGGGATGAGCTCTGGGTGAAAGGACACTGAGACAGTATATAAATAGCTTTGGCTCTGAAATTAAAGGCTTTTGCTTTGCTGCTGCAGGAAGTCCAAAAGAGAGTCATTCTTTTTTCTTGGGGAGTGAGTGAGCGAGACTGATTCATTATTTTGCTATTTTGTTTTATTAGTGAGTTCACAGGAGCCTAGGAGACTCCTCTTGGAGTGCTATTTTGCTTTTCTCGTCCTCCCTCCTCATTCCCCAGAAAACCAAGTAGTTCTGTGCCATAAAACTATGAAGCTCTCCAGCCTGTGAGTTCAGGATGCTGGGGACCCAGTGGGGGACAGAGGCTGCTATTCTGAGGAGTGGCTAGGTGTGGTAGGTAGTGGTATCTACTCTGATACTTTCCCCTCCCTATTTTACAGATCAGGGAATTGAAGCACTGAATGGCAGAGCAATGCTCACATTCCTAGCTCATGGTAGAAGCAGAATTTAAGCCCTGGCCTTCTATATACCTCCTCCCACCATCTTATCCAAAGTTCTTCCCTGCCATGCTACCCTCCTCTTCTTTCTCTCTAAGCTGTCCCTGAGGACAGGGAGCAGTTAGAGGAGTTGGTGAATGCCAGACCTGGCAGAGGGCAGGCTGACAGCAGGCATCAGAGGTAGTAGAAGCCAGAAGGGCCAGGGTCAAGGTTCAAGGCAGGGATAACAGAGCAGCCAGAGTCTGAACGCAGATCCAGTGGGTCACCAAACATTTCAGAAATGGGTGGTCTGAATGAGTCAGAATCGACTCAATGGCAACGGTTTTTTTTTTTTTTTTAATTTTTCACTTCTTGGTTTCTGAAGAGAATAATTGCTCTGGAAGTTGTGCAAGAGGACTGGAGGTGTGGAGGATGGTTCTCCTTCACCAAGAACCAACAGTATTCCTAGCACTGCACATCGTCTCAAGTAATCCCACAACAACTCTGTGATGTAAGGTTTATTAACCTCCTTTCAAAGATGAGGAAAATAAGGCTCAGAGAGGTCACACAGCCAAAAAATATTAGGGTTGCATTTGAATATGAGTTTGTTTGACTCTAACACTAGGAGTCTTTCCACTAAGCCACATGGCCTTCCCACAATTCTTCCCAGGGCTCTGGGGGCCCTTATCTCAGAACCCTGCACTTCTACAGCAGACTTTTTCTTCCAAAAGGAATTTTTAAATTGTTATTGGTTCATTAGCCGTTTTTGCTAGACTTAGTCCTAACAGAACTAATGGAGATCCCCCAAGGGCTTGAAAAATTCCTGTGGGAGGGCCTGGCCCTTCCTGACTTCCCTTAAGACATCCTGGGGGAGTTTCTATGCCCCTAAGCCACTCAGCAAACCAATGGTGGAGAAGATGCGGGCTTATCATCCACCCCCTCAATGGTCATTAGCTGGGTCATCCCAGAGAAGCCCCGTGGCAGAGTGGCCAAGAGTCACTGACTAGTTGAAGACCTGCTCTGTCATTTGCCAGCTATAGATCTTAGAAAAGGCACTTAGCCTTTCTATGCCTCATTTCCCTCATCTGTAAAGTGGAATAATAATATTACCTGCCTCATAGGGTTGTTAGAAAATAGGAGATACTTGTATGGTTTAAAGTCAGGAAAGGTGTGCGTCAGGGTTGTATTCTTTCATCGTACCTATTCAATCTGTATGCTTAGCAAATAATCTGAGAAGCTGGACTATATGAAGAAGAACGCAGAATCAGGATGAGAGGAAGACTCATTAACAATCTGCATTATGCAGGTGACACAACCTTGCTTGCTGAAAGTGAAGAGGACTTGAAGCATTTACTGATGAAGATCAAAGACTACAGCCTTCAGTATGGATTACACCTCAACATAAGAAAACAAAAATCCTCACAACTGGACTAATAAGCAACATCATGATAAATGGAGAAAATATTGAAGTTGTCAAAGATTTCATTTTACTTGGATCCATAATCAATGCCCATGGAAGCAGCAGTCAAGAAATCAAACAACGTATTGCATTGGGCAAATCTGCTGCAAATGACCTCTTTAAAGTGTTAAAAAGCAAAGATGTGACTTTGAGGACTCAGGTGTGCCTGACCCAAGCCATGGTATTTTCAATCAACTCATATGCATGCGAAAGCTGGACAATGAATAAAGAAGATCAAAGAAGAACTGACACCTTTGAATTACGGTGATGGCAAAGAATATTGATATACCATGGACTGCCAGAAGAAAGAACAGATCTATCTTGGAAGAAGTACAGCCAGAATGCTCCTTAGAAGTGAGGATGGTGAGATTTCGTCTCATGTACTTTGGACACGTTATCAGGAGGGACCAGTCCCTGGAGAAGGACATCATACTTGGTAAAGGAGAGGGTCAGTGAAAAAGAGGAAGACCCTCAGTGAGATGGATTGACACAGTGGCTGCAACAATGGGCTCAAGCATTTTAACAACGACTGTGAGGATGGCGCAGGACCAAGCAGTGTTTCGTTCTGGTGTACATAGGATTGCTACGAGCCAGAACGGACTCCACGGCACCTAACAAACACAACAACAACAATACGTGTAAAGGTCATAGAGGATTGCCTGATGCACCATAAGCACTATCCAAGTGCTAGCTAATAATACGCTTAGCTGAGTAATAATTCACTGAGTCAGGAGTTATTGTTTTGTTGTTAGTTGTTGCGTCAATTATGACTCATGGTGACCCCATGTGTGCAGAGTAGAACTGTTCCATAGGGTTTTCAAGGCTGTGATCGTTTGGAAACAGATTGCAAGGCCTTTCTTCTGAGGCACCTTCGGATGAGTTCGAACCACCAAGCTTTCAGCTAGTAGTCAAGCGCTTAACTATTTGTGCCACCCAGGGACTCCTGAGTCAGGAGTAGGACTGATTAACAACTTGAATTCTAGAACCAGCTATCACTTTAATTGAGCACCCAGAGGCACCTCGGAAAAAGGGCCTGGTGGTCTACTTCCAAATTATCAGCCATTGAAAACCTTATGGAGCACAGTTCGACTCTGACACACACGGGGTCACCATAAGTTAGAGTTAACTTGGGGGAAGCTGGTACTGGTAATCTCTTTACTAGGCACCAAACAAGGAGCTTTACATATACTGTTCGTAACTCTTACAGAAACCTTGTTACATAAGCATTCTTATCTCCATTTTACAGATGAGGAAACTGAGGCTCCAGAAGGTCAAGTGACTTGTACCAGTTCACACAACCAGAAAATGGCTGAACCGGCATCTGAACCCATGTCAATCAGGCAAGAGTCTTTCCACTGGCCCAGCTGCGTCCCTAGCACTGGGTTGGTGGTTTCAAACAAAATCCATCTGTAAACACAATGGCTTTCATTATTTTCCTTTATTTTATTTTTTGGCGGTAGTGGTGGTGAGGATGTTGGTAGTAAAAAATAAACAGTTTGACTGTCATCTAATGTTCCCTAATGTGTTTCGAGAGTTGAAAACAAAGTTAAGGAAGAGAAACATTGTTATCTACCAGAGCCCCTGAGGCCCACACCCCCTTCTTGGGAGTTTATCCTTGACTGACCTAACCTCAGCCCACGTCTACGGGAAGTAAGTAGAATGAGGTTCCTGACCGGTCAATAAATTTTCAT
Organism: Trichechus manatus latirostris; assembly: GCF_000243295.1. NCBI lineage: Eukaryota > Metazoa > Chordata > Mammalia > Sirenia > Trichechidae > Trichechus > Trichechus manatus. Next base: position 9,080,865 of record NW_004444010.1, read on the forward strand.
GGATTCAGGACCCACCCTCTCAGAAATGAGGTTCAAAATGATCTTTATCCAAACCTCTTCGTTATATAACTTTCTGGTATGGGGAATGGGTGATGATGATAATGATGGTAAGAATAATAACAGCTACCATTTCCTAAGAGCTTTCTAAATGCCAGACACTGTTCTAAGCACTTTAGATGTATTTTCCCACTAATCCTCACAACTGTGTGACATAGGGAATATTTTTAACCCCTTTTTACAGATGAGGAAATTAAGATTCAGAAAATCTAGGTCCCTAGCACAGGGTCATATAGTATGACATAGAACCAGGATTCAAACTGCTGCCTGCCTCCTATTTTACCTGAGAGAATAAAACTAGTTAACATATGTACAGGGCACAGCGGATTGCCTGATACACCATAAGCACTATCAGAGTGGTAGCTATTAATACTCTTTGGGGAGCCCTTGCCCCTGAGTCAGGAGTTGTTGTTAGTTGCTGTCATGTCGATTCTGCCTCATGGTGACCCCTTGTGTGCAGAGTAGAACTGCTCCATAGGGTTTTCAAGGCTGTGACCTTTTGGAAATAGATTGCCAGGCCTCATCCTCACAACTGTATGATATAGGGAATATTTTTAGCCCCCGTTTACAGATGAGGAAACTAACAACAATAGGGGTTACGTTTTGGAAGGGCCTACCCAATGTAGAGACGATCGGCCAGAGGTTAGATGTGAGAGGAAGTCCCTGGGTGGTGTAAGCAGTTAAACCACTTGGCTGCTAACGGAAAAGCTGGAGGTACTAGTCCACCCAGAGGCACCTTGGAAGAAAGCCCTGGCAATCTACTTCTGAAAAATCAGCCACTGAAAACCCTATGGAGCACAGTTCTACTATGACGCACATGGGGTCACCATGAGTCGGAATTGACTTGATGGCAACTGGCCTAGATGTGAGAAAGGTCTCTCATAAAAGTCCCTCGAATTCTACCCTGAATTCTTGGCAATGACAAGTTCTACTTGAATCTCCTGAACTCCTTAGAGAGTGGAAGAATTAAAACATTATTTACTAGCAACTGTTTTAAGTTGCCCTTGAATGCTCTTCAGACGCTCAACAAAGTCCCATCCAAATAACTGCCTTCCCTCTTAATGGATCCTGGGTGAAGTGTTAAGGATTCTAACTTCCTCCATTGTTGTGAGTTAGCTAGAAATATTGCTACCAGTATTAGAAATGAGAAGTTTAGATTTATATGTGAAAGGACTTTTACCACCCCCTCAATACCCCGGAGTAATGTTCCGAGACAGCAAATTTACCCATCCGCTTGTCTATTCAATCATATGGTAAGTATATTTGGAGCACCTAGTATTCTCCTGGTACTGTGCTAGATGCTGGGAAGGAAGGGAGAAAGATAAATATGACATGCTCCTGTCCTTACGTTGCTTTCAAATTTGCATGTACTGGTCGTAATTCAGTTTTTGCCAGATCCATGGAAAAAACTCTTCAATTGGGCCCCAAAAGCAATATCTGGAGAAACTCAATGGCATGATTTTATTATTTGTACAGCTTTCAGGAAGAGTAACCACCACACTGTAGGGTTCTTTTAAGGCATGAATCATAAACCAGATCAACAGGTATGGAGAAGGGCTTGACAGTTTAGCAGTTGTCTCTGTAAAAGGCGACAACTGATTGGTCAGAGGAGATGCCAACACTCGCCCCCACCCCGACGGCCCTTCCACATGAAATCCACCCCCTGAACGTTCTCTTTTTGTTTTGACTCCAGCTTCCTCCCTACCTAGCTGAACCACGCAGAGACAATGAAGCCTGCCATTTGCCAGTTTTGCCTTTTCTGCTGTTTATTTTGCTGAGACTCTTCACCCTCTCAGGGAAGCAGTTTCCAGCCCAGCCTAGGTGCTAATAATCTCCCTAAGAGATAAGCACACCAACAGATTGGAAGGCAAACAAACACACCAAAAGTTGCTTTAGTACACGCGCCTCTTTGAAGATGCCTCACTGCTCAGGCTTTATTAGCTCCTGAAAAAGAGAAAAAAAAGTCTGGTTTATAGTTTTCAGAAAGTCATTTAGAAATTACTAGAAACTCCTTGGTGAAAACTGCCAATGCTTGTGCTTGCCAAATATACCCTTCTTGCAGCAGAGGGGCTGACGGCGGAGGGCGAGTTGGGAGGGCCTGCCAGAAAGCTTGAGAGGAAGAACCTTTCCAGTGACCCTGGACTTGACTCAAAAGTCCCAAGTTCTAAGAGGTAAACCAAACTTCCATGTTTGGGATAGGAGGGCTGTCCTGAGAATTTTACTCCCCAAAACAAAACAAAGCAAAACAAAACACTCAGATGAAAGAAATGTCACCTTTTATTTTCTAAAATCAAATTAAGACCCAGCCATTCCACTCCTAGATCTATATCCAGAGAGGTTGAAAACAGGTACTCAAATACTTGTACATGAATTGGAAACAACCCAAATGTCCATCAATGGACGAATGGATAAACAAAATGTGGTACAGACATACAATGGAATATTACTCAGTCTTAAAAGGGGATGAAGTGTTCCTGCATGCTACAAAGTAGATGAACCTCAAAAACGTTATGTTAAGTGAAAGAAGCCAGACAACAAAAGGTCACATGATTCCATTTATATTAAATATGCAGAATAGGTAAATCCAGAGGGACAGAAAGTAGATTGGTGGTTGCTAGGCGCTCAGAGGAGGACGGAATGGAGAGTGACTGCTTAATGGATATGCGGTTATGTCTGGGGGGTGATGAAAATGTTTTAGAACTACACAGAGGTAGGTAATAGTTGCACAAAGTTGTGAAAGTACTGAATTAACCACTGAATTGGTCATTTTAAAATGGTTAATTTTATGTTATGTAAATTTCACCTCATTAAATTTTTTTTTTTTTTTTTAAATCAAATTAAAACTAACTCTGTATCTCCTTCTCTCCGAGGCAGGAAATTTATTCTTGGTCTTTAGGAAGTAACTCCCTACCAAAGATAATGCAAGTTCCTTTTGGCAAGGATCTTGTCCACTGTCCGTTGCCTGTTCAGCAGCTCTTACACTCTTCCTCTTTGGTGACAGAACCCTAATTTTATTCAAGTTGGAGCACCAACATGCTCAGAGAAGGTGGACCCCCCCGACCCAAGCCCAGGTGAATACAACATGATTAGTCTACACCAATTACAGCAATCCTGCTCTTCCTTCCTAGCTACAGCGTGGGATGGCATGTAACAGTAGATTCTGGGATCTTCTGGGGAAGAGTTCTCAACTTAATCAAAAGAAAAGCATGTGAGGAGAAGCTCCTTTTCTTCCGCCTTGAACATATCCATGAGAGGGCATGATGCTAGATCTACAGCAGAGCCATCCTGTTCCCATAACGGGAAAGCCAAGAGCATTGCCAAGAAGCCACTCAGTCCCTTGATTTCATTGTGTGGTCGAGGTTGAGACAGGCAGTCTGAGAGCTCAGCCCTTCTAGGAGACACCTGCTCTGGCTTATCCTTCTACACAGAGCAGAATAGGCCACACATTCTTCTGAAATTGTGCTTGACAAGATAACCACAGAACAGCCAGAGCTGGCCTCAACTGGTTTTAGCAGATTTTTGACACCATGTTAACACTTTAAGTGCCCTATTAGCTCATTAAGTGCAATATACGTGTCAGCACCTGGCCTCTGGGTGGAGACTTAACATGCTAATGAAGGAAAATCGACTTCTTCCTCCACCCAGGGGGATGGAACCCTTGCCTAGAGAAAATGCATAGTCATCTCAAGCTCTGGGCGCCTGTGTGAAGGTCAGTCCCGAATATTCATGATAAATTTGTATTTTCTTGTCTGCTCTTGGTAAAAGCCCGCCTTCCCAAGGTGCCTGCAAGCAGTCTTGGAGGCGGCAGCCCCAACTACTCCTTAACTTGTACAGTGAAATAAAGGTGACTTTCTACTCTCCCACCTCGGCCTCTTGTTTATTGGCTGTAACAAGTCACACCAAGCAAAACCTGAGGTTTCCACACAGCAACAAGGTTATCTAACCTGGAATTTCTTGACATGTGAGATAATAAATGCCTGTTGTTTAAATCAACAGCCCTGATGGTGCAGTGGTTAAGTGCCTGTTGCTAACCAGAAGGTCGGTGTCGGAACCTACCAGCCACTCCACGAGAGAAAGAGGTGACAGTCAGCTTCCCTAAGGATTTACAGCCTTAGAAACCTATGGGGCAGTTTTAGTCTGTCCTATTGGGTCGCTATGAGTCGGAATTGACTCGATGGCAATAGGTTATTGTTTAAACAATTGAATTGATTCTGACTCATGGTGATCACATGTGTGTCAGAGTGGAACTGTGCTCCACAGTGTTTTCAATGGCTGATTTTTCAGAAGTAGATCACCAGGCCTTTCTTTCAAGGGCACCTCTGGGTGGACTCAAACCTCCAACCTTTATGTTAGAAGCTGAGCAGGTTAACCTTTTACACAACATGGGGACTCTTCTTTTAATTGGGTATTCTATTACTTACCAGATGAAAGCATTGTACATAATACAGTCCTTCAAGTCCAGAACACCGGGGAGAACTCTCTGGTCTTCCATCTTCACTGGTCACCACTGATATTGTCTAAGCCCCCATGGTTCTTTTTACCAAGGTAGCTTCTTGGTAACTCATTTCTTTGACAAAAGTGGACAAGGATGGGGCGTGGAGGGAATTCTGCTGAAGGCTGTTGCTCCAAAGCTTAGTGCTCAGTGTCTCACATAGCTACCACCCTGACACTGTCCTTGGCTGCTTCTAGATCCTGCAGGAAAGCTTCAGAGCAGCACTAATGCTGCAATGGCCTTACCTCCAAGATTGACTCCAGCAAAGCATGTTTTAATGGTATCAGACCCTTCCTAAGGTTTTTAGGCAATAGGCATCTCTGACTTGTAACTGGATTCTTTCTTGCCAATTCATTCGCTCAGAGGTGAGAAAATGGGTCCTGAGGCAATGGGCGGGCCCGGCTGTAAAATGACTTCTGGAAACTCAGCGTAATGGTGTGGTTGAATAACTGCCACAGAACACATCCCTTCAGCCATCTGGTTCCTCCACCCATCCTACTCCAGGCAGGATCTCACAGTCACACATCTGTTATACTGATACATTTTCAACACTCTTCCTATCCCAAGACATCTGCCCTCCAAGGACTCTCCTAATGACCAAGGATAATTTCTTTTAACTGAATAAAGTGCCTGTTTACCTTGGGAAAATTAGCCTGAAAGTGGAGTGAAGGGAGATCAAAAGACCCAGAAGGGTGACTCAAGGGTGAAGATTCTGTCCTCTCCAGAAATTTTTCATGGCACAGCCTTGTTGTCCATTGCACAAGGCATTTCTGGTTCTTCAAAATGGTATTTTTAGAAGCAAGGTTGTCACAAATCAGTAAGTATAACATTCACCTGAAAAACGTTTTGCTTTTTAAGGATATTTCTGGATCCTACTTCTTTCATTTCTAATTCCTCAGGCCTGAGGTGGGGCCAGGAGACAGCCATTGGTATTCAGCCATCTCAGGTGATCCTGATGTGGGTATTTCGTGGGATACACCCTTCTGAACTTGGAGCCAGGCATTTCATTTCATCAAAAGGAGCCTCCATATTTTTTAATGAGATGGAGAAACAAATTACCAACTTTATATGGAAAGGGAAGAGGCCCGGAATAAGAAAAGCATTACTCAAGAAGAAGAACAAAGTAGGAGGCCTCACACTGCCTGATTTAAGAACCTATGATACCGCCACGGTAGTCAAAACAGCCTGATACTGGTACAATAACATATACATAGACCAGTGGAACAGAATTGAGAATCCAGGCATAAATTCATCCACCTATGACAAAGGCCCAAGGTCCATTAATTGGGGAAAAGACTGTCTCTTTAACAAATGGTGCTGACATAACTGGATATCCATCTACAAAAAACTGAAACAAGACTCATATCTCACACCATGCACAAAAACGAACTCAAAATGGATCAAAGACTTAAATATAAAATCGAAAACGATGAAAGATCATGGAAGAAAAAATAGGGACAGTGCTAGGAGCCCTAATACATGGCATAAACACAACACGAACCATAAGTAACAATGCACAAGCACCAGAAGAGAGACTAGATAACTGGGAGCTCCTAAAAATCAAACACTTATGCTCATCAAAAGACTTCACCCAAAGAGTAAAAAGGCAACCTACAGACTGGGAAAAATTTTTGGCTATGACAAATCCGAACAGCGTCTAATCTCTAAAATCTTCAAGGTACTGCAAAACCTCACAACAAAAAGACAAATAACCCAATTAAAAAATGGGCAAAGGATATGAACAGGCACTTCACCAAAGAAGAGGTTCAGGTGGCTAACAGACACATGAAGAAATGCTCACTATCATTAGCCATTAGAGAAATGCAGATCAAAACTACAATGAGATATCATCTCACCCCAACAAGGCAAGCATTAATCCAAAAAACACAAAATAATAAATGCTGGAGAGGTTGTGGAGAAACTGGAACACTTATACACTGTTGGTGGGAATATAAAATGGTACAACCACTTTGGAAATCAATTTGGTACTTCCTTAAAAGCTAGAAATAGAAGTACCATACAATCCAGCTGTCCTGCTCCTTGGAATATATCGTAGAGAAATAAGAGCTGTCACACAAATAGATATATGCACACTCATGTTCATTGCAGCTCTGTTCACAATAGCAAAAAGATGGAAACAACCTAGATGCCCATCAATGGACGAATGGATAAACAAATTATGGTATATCCACACAATGGAATACTACGCAACGATAAAGCACAACGATGAAGTGAAACATAACATGGAGGAATCTGGAGGGCATTATGCTGAGTGAATTTAGTCTGTCACAGAAGGGCAAATATTGTATAAGACCATTATTATAAAAACTCAAGAAAAGGTTTAAACACAGAAGACAACATTCTTTGATGGTTACAAGGGTGGGGAGGGAAGGTGAGGGGAGGGAGGTAGTAGACAAGTATTATCTTAGATGAAGGGAAGGACAGCACACACTACAAGGGAAGTCAGCACAACTGGACTAAACCAAAGCTAAGAAGCTTCCTGAATACAGTCAAACACTTTGAGGGACAGAGTAGCAGGGGTGGGGATCTGGGGACCATGCTTTCAGAGGACATCTAGGTCAATTGGCATAGCAAAGCTTATTAAGAAAATGTTCTGCATCCTACTTTGGTGAGTGGCGTCTGGGGTCTTAAAAGCTTGCAATCGCCATCTAAGATGCATCAATTGGTCCCAACCACTTGGAATAAAAGAGAATGAAGAACAGCAAAGTCACAAGGAAAGTATTAGCTCAAGAGACAGAAAGGGCCACATAAACCAGAGACGTCATCAGCCTGAGACCAGAAGAACTAGATGGTGCCCAGCTACCAGCAATGACCACCCTGACAGAGAACACAACAGAGAGTCCCTGATGAAGCAGGAGAAAGGTGGGGTACAGAACTCAAATTCTAGTAAGAAGACCAGACTTAATGGTCTGACTGAGGCTGGAGGAACCCCAGAAAGCATGGTCCCTGGATTCTCTATC
>NW_004444010.1:9088494-9143114 GCF_000243295.1 Trichechus manatus latirostris
GGAGTGTGCTGTCACAGTGTGGGGAGAGCAATTAGGGTCACATAACAATGTATGTATAAATTTTTGTATGGGAGACTAACTTGAAATGTAAACTTAATCTAAACTACAACAAAAAATAATAAAAAATTTTAAAAAAAGCAGCCTCCACCTTCTCATTATCAGTAACTCTTTTTTTTTAATCAGTCTTAAAATAGCTTGGCCAAAGGTTTTGCAAAGTAGTCAGCAAAAGTACTCAGCATTTGTTGATCCCAGAACGTGAAGCATTAAATGAAGGTTTGCAAATGAATCTAAAATTACTTTTGAGAGGAGCTTTTCTAAAGCTGTTGCTTACTGTGTGGGAGCTGAACAGGGCTTGGTGTTCTCTAGAACACGCGTTTTTGCAGCTTTGTAAACCCTGTGCTGTTTCACTTCTCCTATCATCCGAGGGAATGTCCCAGGAGAGCGCCTCTCTGCAAATTAATACATTGCCTTCTCTGGCCCTAATAAAGTCCCCTTCCCAGGGAAAATCTCTCTGCAATTGGTTACAGACCAGGGTCCGGTTAAGAGGCTCCAGCCTGGCAAGTACCTCCAAGTAAACAGAAGGGGTCACATGATTTATCCAGCGCTGAGTGTTTGCTGGAAGGCATGTGGTGCAAGGTTACTGTCCAGTCAAAGGGAAAGAAGAGAAAAAAATACAACAAAAAACTCCCATTTACTTGTATTTGGAAAGGAAACTCCCCTCCTGTGTGTGCACTCCCCAGGAGGTGCTTGCTGACCAGAGCCTCCGGGCAAAGATTGATACTAGTGTTTCATGTGGCTGGCTGCTCTGGAGGAGGCTTTTGGCAACCCGCTGACCATCTGTGTGGCAGGCAGCTCCTTCCTGGAAGAAGTTTCTTTCCAAATGTTTCCTGAGAGTTTTCTCTGATATTCCTGTTTAACAGGGGCTTTCCCTTGACCAGGTTTGTTTTTCTACTGGTGACCAGAAAAACATTTGCTTGATACTTGAGGATAAACCTCCCACCTCACAAAAGAACCCATTTGCCCAAGGCTTTTTTTCTGATGGGGAGGAGGGGAGGCGTGGAGGGACAAGCTTGAGAATTAAAGAAGGGCAATGCAGTGCGCTGCTCAGGGCTCTGCCCCACATTAGCAGAAACCTAGCTGAGGCTGATGATACCAGTTATCGTTGTTGTTAGCTGCTATGGAGTCGGCCCCTGACCCACGATGACCTCATGCACCATGGAACTAAATGCTCCTATGTTATCCCCATGATCATCTGGGGATCTGGCTGTTGTGATCCATAGGGCTGTCATTGGCTGGTTTTTAGAAGTAGATTGCCAGGCCTTTCTTCCTAGTCTGTCTTAGTCTGGAAGCGCCACTGAAACTTGTTCAGCATCATAGCAACACACAAGCCTCCACTGACAGATGGGTGGTCTCTGTGCATGAGGTGCATTGGCCAGCTTGGCAGGAAAGGTGAGACTTCTACCACTGAATCATCAATGTCTCTTTGAGCTGCTTTACTTGTTACTCATTTTCTAGCATTCCAAATGCTTAATATCCATTCTCAGGGGCAAGGACAGCCACAGTTGATAAATTCTAATATAATACTCATGTCTTTCCTGTTGTGGAATTAAAATTGCCTTATCACCAAAATAAGTTTTATGAATCAATAAGAAAAAGAGTAACAGCTTAATTTTAAAAGGGGCAAAAGAATATACATTCATAGAAAAAGAAATGTAAATGGCTTTTAAAGACATAACATACATGATAAGATGTTAACTTGGACTCTATTTTCCGATCTTCTCTATCTTACACCCTTGCATTTGAAAGCTACACCACCAAGTCCATTTTAAGACTAAAATTATTTCAAAATAAAAAGAGATGGTTAAAAAAAAGATGGGTAATTTCACTCATAATAAGAAAAGCAAATTAAAACAACATGAACAGAAAGGTAGTATAAAGGGGGCTTCTGGGTGGTGGAACCTGTTCTGTGTTTTTAACTGCTTGTTTTTACACAGTGTGCTTAATTTGTGAGATTCATTAAGCTGTACACTTAGGATAAACATAATTTTTAATATCGTTATATATTATATATAATTTAATATTATATTTCAATTTAAAAAAATTTGAAACTTCACCGGGATGTCATTTTTTACCTAACGGAGCAGCAAAGGTAAAAATGATAACACACTGTGTTGATAAGAATGTAGAGAAATAGATACTTTGTATATTATTGTTGTTGTCAGCTGCTGTCGAGTCGATTGTGATTCACGGTGACCCGATGTGTCAAAGTAGAAATGTGCTCCGTAGAGTTTTCAGTGGCTGATTTTTCGGAAGTAGATCACCACATGTTTTTTCTGAGGCACCTCTGAGTGCCTATTACTAATACCCACTGCCGTCAAGTCGATTCCGACTTATAGTGGCACGATAGGACAGAGTAGGACTGCCCCATAGGGTTTCCAAGGCTGTAAATCTTTACGGAAGCAGATTGCCACATCTTTCTCCCACGAGCAGCTGGTGGGTCTGAACTGCTGACCTTTCAGTTAGCAGTTAAGCGCTTAACCACTGTGCCACCAAGGCCCCATACATTACTAAAAGGAGTGTAAGATGATACAGTTTCTATAGAGGACAAATAGGCAATCTCTATCAGATATACAAATGCACATACCTTTGACACAGTGATTCCATTTCTAAAATTTATCCTACTCACACATGTACAAAATGATGTGAATACAGTGTCATTCACTGCAGTAGTATATACAATAGTAAAACATTAGAAATATCCTCGATGTCCATTTTAGGAGATAGGTTAAATAAATCCTTGTACAAAAATCTATAAAGTAGAATACTATTAAATGATAAAAAAAGAATTAGAAATTCTTGATGTACTCCTACAGAATAATCTCTAAGATACATTCTGCGTGGGGAAAAAGCAAGATAGAGAAAAGAAAAGCGTGTATAGTACGCTATAATCTGAATAAATAAAGGAGGAAGTTTATATTTTATATTATACCTTTGTCTACATAGAAATAAACTGTCTCTGGAGGAATACACCAGAAACTGGTGACATAGCTTCCAGGTGGGAGAACTGGACAGCTGGGAGACAGGAGTGGAGACTTTTGCTATATTCCTTTTGTACCTTTTGAATTTTGACATGTAGGAAGGTTTGTTGTTTTTAGTTGCTGTCCCGACCCAGCGACCCTACACACACCAGAATGAAATGTTGCCCAGTCCCACACTGTCTTCATATTTATCGGTATGCTCGAGTCCATTGTTGTGGCCACAGTGTATTTTAAATGACTTCCAACCTAGGAGGCTTCTCTTCCAGCACTATGTTGGACAATATTCTGTTGTGATCCATAGGGTTTCCATTGGCTAATTTTCAGAATTAGATCACCAGGCCTTTCTTCCTAGTCTGTCTTAGTCTCAAAGCTCCACTGAACCACCATGAGTGACCCTACTGGTATTTGAAATACCGGTGGCATAGCTTCCAGCATCATAGCAACATGTAAGCCACCACAGTACAACAAACTGACAGGCAGATGGTGATATGAAGGCATAATCTAGTCAGAAAATAAGTAACATTATAATTTTTTGAGCCTGTATATTTTAAGCCTATACGTAATATGTTGACTTTTTGATTATTACTTGGACTCATTTTCAAATTTTCCCTATCTCATATCCTTTCAGTTGTAAGCTACACCACCAATTCACTTCTTTTGTGGGGACTGGGGAAAATGCTACAACATTAAATATACACATCAATTATTCTAAGACATTTCCTAATTTCAGAAATATTCAACTGGGAAAAAAAACATGTACATCTAGAACTGGGGAAATCAGTTAGTTAATCTGCTTTGATGACCACTCACTTGTCAGTCCCCAGACCATGAATTACAATGTGTGGCAATCATGATTTTTTTTTCCTTTTACATTAAAAAGGTGTCATCATTCTCAAAAACATTTGGAAATACTTGGGTACAGCTCTTGGCTGCCCAAGAAGGAAGGTCTACCTGAAAGACATGGTTTAGTGACAGGTTCTGGACAACCAAGGGTTGCTAAGAAGAGGCTTGAGAGAGAGGAGGGGTGTCCAAAAAGGTGACACAGGGGAGCTACTCTTTGCAAAATAATAAGGGAAGGAGACACTAGGATGTCCCAGTTTGGCTGAAGGTCAGCCTTATGGGAGCCAGTTCCACAAAAGAGTCTACAGAGAACTGCTCTAGGCCCTTGCGAGCTGAGAGGAGTTTATTTTCCTTCAGTTTAAGGTTAACTCTGCAGAAGCATTTCAAAGGACAACTTCCACTGACCTAATGGCACCCTTGGCTGTACATTCGTTCTACGAAGAGTGTGATGGGGGTTCATGGCTGGCACATTATCGTTAGCTGCTGTTGAGTCTGCCCACAACTTGTGCACACTGATATCAGACCACTGTGATTCATAAGGTTTTCATTAGCTGATTTTTGGAAGTAGATCACCAGGTCTTTCTTCCTAGTCTGTCTTAGTCTGGATGCTCTGCTGAAACCTGCTTGACATCGCAGCAACACACATGAGTGGTGGCTGCGCTTGAGGCACATTGGCCAAGAATTGAACACAGGTCACCTGCATGGAAAGCAAGAATTCTACCACTGGAACACCACTGCCCTCTGCCTGGCCCTTTACTTGTGTTGAAATAAGGCAGAAGCAAGGACTTTCCTTTCCAGTCACAACTCTGCTGCTTTTTAAATTAAATAAATGCTACAGCGCGGAATACCTAGAAGCTGCTGCTGATTGGACACATTCTTGTCCAGTCTGCAGTGCAGGGCATGCCGAGTCTACCCAGAGAGGAAAGAAGAATCTTACCCGGGGAAAAATCCAAATCTCAGCTGCTCTCAGGGCCCTGCTACTACTGGAGGGAGGACAGCCAAACCAAGAGATGAGCTGTATTCCTGCTTCCTCCACTGGCCAGCCTGAGGCTCATCTGTAAAATGGGACCACATAGGACAGCTGATACCTGCCCTACCCCTCACAAGGTTGTTGTAAGACGTAATGGTGTTTTGCAAAGCAAAAACACAGCATGGTTCAAATTTATAGCCTAGTTTTTACCATCTCCCTGACTGCTGCAGGGAAAATAAATCAACAGTTTTGGATTTTATTTCCCTTTTGCTAGAAGCTTGTCATTTAAAATACACCACCACTAAATTTTTTTGACATTGTTTGATGCTGAAAGAAATCTCCAAAAAGTTCCCTGGTCTATCTCTTAACCCTCAGAGAGATGATGGGTTCTATCTGAACTTTAAAGACTTCCAAGGATACAGTTTCCCTCTGATAGTTTATTCAAGTAAGCAATTATTCATCTTTGTGTTAATCAAGTAACTCTTTTTCTACTAGAACTTTCTGAATAGTGAAGAGAGAAATTTATTGAATAATTTTTTCCTAGAACTACCTAGATTCTAGAGCTGGCTAAGAACTTACTGATGATCTTAACCCAAACTGTTCAGTTTATGGGGAAGTAAAACTTAAGGTCCCTGGGTTGCACAAATGTTTTGTGCTTGGTTGCTAACTAAAAGGTTGACAGTTCAACTCCACCCAGCAGTGCTGTGAAAGAAAAGCCTGGTGATCTACATCTGTAAAATTACAGCCGCTGAAGAGCTTGTAGAGTGCAGTTCTACTCATGAAAACCACTACTCGTGGAGTTGCCATGAGTCATGTTATGGATTGAATTGTGCCTCCCAAAAATATGTGTCAACTTGGCTAGGCCATGATTCCCAGTATTGTGTAGATGTCCTCCATTTTGTGATCTGATGGAATTTTCCTAGGTGTTGCAAATCTTAACCTCTATGTTGTTAATGAGGCAGGGTTAGAGGTAGTTATGTTAATGAGGCAGGACACTATCTACAGGATTAGGTTGTATCTTGAGTCAATCTCTTTTGAGATATAAAAGAGAGAAGTGAGCAGAAAAACAGGGAGACCTCATTACCACCAAGAAAGAAGTGCCAGGAACAGAGCACATCCCCTGGACCCAGGTTCCCTGTGCTGAGAAGGTCCTAAACCAGGGGAAGATTGATGACAAGGACCTTCCCCTAGAACTGACAGAGACAGAAAGGCTTCCCCTGGAGCTGGTGCCCTGAATTTAGACTTGTAGCCTGCTAGACTGTGAGAGAATGAATTTCTGTTTGTTAAAGCCATCCGCTTGTGGTATTTCTGTTATAGCAGCACTAGATAGCTAAGATAAGTCATAATCGACTTGTCGGCAAGGGGTTTAAACTCAGGCACAAAGTAGAAGGATAGAGAAGGCCCAGGCCTAGACCCAGTCCAACACTTTCACAACTATACGAGAGTGCTTCTTACACATATAACATTGTTAAATCCCTAGTTAGAACTCCCCTCTCCAGGCTAAAGAACTTTACCGCCTAGAGATCTTTCCTTTATTTTCTGCTCATTATCATTTATAGGTAGCAGTATGTCATATGTAGTATGTATATATAGTATGTATATATGATGTAGTATATCATATATAGGTAGCAGTACTATATAGCTATCTCACTATCTTTTGGTCTACTATGACTAATGAATCATTCTCTGCTGTTCCCACTTGCTTCCTGAATAGGCCCTTGTTTTCTTACTTCTGTGTAGTCTGTTTATTCTTCCTTCCATTGTACTAGCTTGTGCTTCTAGCTAATGAGCTTCATCCTGTTTTTGACAGACCAGTATCTAATTGGACAAGGTAAAATTGATCAGTGAATTAAACACATGTGAAACGTCTCTAAATCCAAACCCACTGCAGGGAAAGATTTACATGCTGACCGTTTCTTTGCGGATAATAACTTGGGAGTCAGCTTTAGCAGCCAGACGGATTCTGAATGGAAAGCTCTGTTTGAACATTTTGTTCCATAAATAGAAACAAAGTGCAGACATCCTGCCTGTTGACTTGACTTTTGTCATTTAAAGCTTTCAGATGTATGCTTTTATTTCTGTTCTTGATTTCTCTCTTCTTCTCTTGTGCAAGCGGGACGATAGCGATAGCCGGAGAGCCCCCACAGCGCAGCTAGAGCTGAAGTGATCCCTCCTTACTTACCTGTGACACCCTCCGTCAACCCCTTGAAATCTCATTGCCTGGTGAGCCTTTCATTTAAATCATTCACACACTTGTGGATTTGGTAACTTGACTATAAAATGAGATGTTCCATTCAACCAACTAGACATTCTCTGCTAACCAGGCGAGGGATTTAGGTGATTCGAGAATCTGAAATTGCATTTTTAAGTTTTGTTTCATGGATTCATCAAAAAAGATTTAAAAACAAACAAACAAAAAAAGTGTTGTAGGGTTGATTCCAACTCATGACACCCCTAAGTGTTACAGAGGAGAACTGCTGCATAAGGTTTTCTTGGCTGCAATCTTTACAGAAGCAGATCTCCAGGCCTTTCTTTCTAGGAGCCGCTGGGTGGGTTCAAACCACCAACCTCTAGCTCAGCAGCTGATCGTAAACCACTTGTGCCACCCGGGGACCTCACAGACTCATAGACTTTTAGAAACAAAAAGACTTCAGAAATGATTTAGACTTGGGGTGGATAACCTGGGGCGCATGGAAGGCTGTAAGATCTGTGATGGATTCAGGGTTTTTATCAGTCAGGATGGGCTAGATGATGCTGTGATAACAAACAGCTTCAAAAATCTCAGTGGTTGAAAGCAACAAAGGCTTATTTTTTTCTTATCCATCAGATCATCCAAGGTTGGCTGGGGACTTCGCTCCTGCACCGTTGTCATCCTCACTCCTGGACTAGGCTGATGGAGAAACCACCATCTGGAACATTGCTGGCCTCAGTGCAGAGGGAAAAGAGAGCACTGCCCAAAAGTAACACACAGAACTTCTGCTTGCATTCCTTTGGCCACTGCCTGAGTTCAACAGTGTGAAGAAGTATAAACCCTCCTGCAAGGAGGGAAACTACAGTGGAGAACTGTCTACTAGAGGTTCCATAAGCCCTTGAAATTATATGTAAAATATGTAAACAAGCATATGTGCCTGTTTTTCGGGAGTAGTACTGCAGTTTTCAGCCTCCCTAAAAGGGTCTTTAGACACCTTCCTCCACCAAGTTAAGATTCTAGTCCAAAGCCCTCATTTTGCAGGTGAAAGGCTGGAATCTCTGGATTCTAGGCCTTCTGCAATCAGTTTTCACATAATTCTGATATTTAAACAACTTGCTAAAATAACAGCTAACTGGGAGCAGAACCAGCCCCTAGGACTGCATTAGGCGGAGGCCATGCTTCCAGGCACAGCAAAAGGTCCAGCTCTGCTTAACCAGCTCTCTGCATCCAAATTTTATTTAGAGAGGAAGAAAAGAGGTCATGGGAAGGGTCTTTGTTTCCTGTAGGTTTCAAATCCCAGATGGAGGTTGGACGCTGGTAGAGGATCCTCCTTGGAAACTTTTGGAAAAATAATTCGTTTGAAGATATTTCAATGCCAAGAAAAACGTGACCCCTTGTCCTTGTCCGCTACTGTACGCCTTTCTCCTCAGCCCTCTTTCCTCTGATCAGGTAACCTGGGCTTCATAGCATTCTTCCAGCTTCCTCATGTCTCAGTTGAGCTTCCCGTTGGGGCCCAACAAAAGGCATCATCCTGGAAGAACTGGTTTTTCCATCCCTTTTCAGAACTCCATTTCCTTTTCGGAGGACCATGTGTTTTCCTTAATTCATTTCAACTCCCCATCCTGTCACCTCCCTATTATTCTTTACCCCAACTTCCATCTCAGGCTGGAATATCGCTTAGCTTCCCAACCAGCTTAGTAATGTTGTATTTCAGCCTTTAAAACAAACAAAAACTTAGGAATCTTCTTCTCTGATCCTCGAGGCATTAAGACCCTCTCGTATGACCCACCAATACCAGGATTATATGAGAAAACTTGTCAATCTACATCCTCAATTCTCTTTCTTTTCCTTCTCACTTGATTAGTCATTCTCTCAGCATTTTCCCCATTTGTCATCCCCTTTCCTATGGTGGGTTTCTGTCTGGCCATGATGGGGAACTAGGTAAACCAGGCCTGTATGAAAATTAGAAGTCAATGAACATTGGGATTTTTGTTGTTAGTTGCTGTTGAATTGGCCCCCAACTTATGACAACCCCACGCACAATGGAAGGAAATGCTGTCTAGTTCTGCATCAGTCCCCTGATCCATTGCAGAATGGACCATTGTGATTCATATGGTTTTCATGGCTGATTTTTTCAAAGTAGATCCCCAGGCCTTTCTTCCTAGTCCATCTTAGTCTGGAGATCCGGCTGGAAGTTATTCAGCATCATAGCAACATGCAAGCCTCCACTGACAGATGGGTGGGTGGCATTAGCTGGGAATTGAACCTAGATCTCTCACATGGAAGACAAGAATTCTATCACTGAACCACCACCATCCCCAAAGATTGGGATACAAGGAAAATAAAATATGATATTGAGAATTATGTAAGAGATGATTGCAGAAGACCTAGCATCCAGGGACTCCAGTCTTTGTTTAAGGATCTGTCAGTAGGAATGGATCCAGGTTTTGTGAGGCTTGAAGAATTTGGGGGTCCCCAATAGGAAAAAGAATGCAAAAAATTACAAATACATAGTTAGGTGTCAAAGTTAATATTTATTTAGAAATGAATTCAATTACAAGTGAATATTCATGGAGAATTCCGCATGCCCACCCCTACATCAACCCAGGCACAGGGTACATATAAGGAAGGGGAAATCGGAGTGGAAACAGATAGCAGTCACTGGCAATTAATGTAAAAATATCTTACATTTGCAAATTTTACAAAAACAAACAAGTGTGTGAACATATTGCTAGGGCCTCTCCCTAGACCTTAGAAGGGATCCCTAAGTGAGGGGCCCTCCCTGCAGTGTAAACTTCATTAGCTTCATGGTCCATATGTGAGAATTAGGAGGCATTAGAGATGTATGTAGCCAAATATTTGAAAGGTAAGTCAGGTGAAGGAACAGCAGTCAGTACCTAAAATCAGAGGCAAGGTCTAATATATATAAATTCTAAGGAAGTCTCCATCATTTTTTCTCCCCCTCCTCCTCAAAAAAACAAAACAAAACAAAAAACTTTACTGCTAATGGCTTAATACCCTGGGCCTCTAAGAATTTACATTTTGAAAGAACTAACCCAGCTGGAAGGAGTATCTCCAATTTAGGTATCACCAATACTGAGAGGGGACAGATTTTTTGAGGCTGAGACATAGAAGTGTTGTTTTTTTTTTTTTTTAATATTTTATTGAGTTTTTGGTGAACGTTCACAGTAAATTATGTTCCCATTTAACAATTTCTACACATGTTGTTCAGTGACTGGTTACATTTTCTGCTCTGTGTCAACATTTTCATTATTTCAGTTCTGGTTGTTCTGTTTCCATTATTCTTGCTTCCTTGCACCTTCCCCACCCCCACCCCCTCCACCCTTCTCATCTTTGCTTTAGGGTAAATGTTGACCATTTGCTCTCAAATAGATGATTTTTTTTTTTTTTAAATAAAAGAAGCACATTACTTACGGGTG
Organism: Trichechus manatus latirostris; assembly: GCF_000243295.1. Classification (NCBI taxonomy): domain Eukaryota; kingdom Metazoa; phylum Chordata; class Mammalia; order Sirenia; family Trichechidae; genus Trichechus; species Trichechus manatus. The sequence goes on from NW_004444010.1 coordinate 9,098,974, forward strand.
ATGTTGTTTATTTTGTGAGCCAATCTGTTATCTCGTTGAAAGTTGACCTCTGGGAGTAGTGTCAGCTCAAAGTTTAAAGGGTATCTCAGGGCAATAGTCTTGGGAGTTCCCCAGGTCTCTGCCAGTCCAGTAAGTCTAACCTGTTTTTAAGATTTTGAGTTTTTTTCTACAATTTTCTCCGATTCTATCCAGGACCATCTATTGTGGCCTCAGTCAGAATGGTTAGTAGTGGTAGCCGGGCACCATTTAGTTCTCCTGGTCTCTAGAGAGGTGAGGCTGTTGTGCCCATAGGCAGTTGGTCCTGTAGACTGGTTTCTTCTCTGAGTCTTTGATTTCCTTCTTTCTCTTTTGCTCCAGATGAGTAGAGACCAATAGTTATATCTTAGATGGCCACTTGCAAGCTTTTAGGGTCCCAGACACTACTTACCAAGCTAGGATGTAGAACATAAACTTTATAGACTATGTTGTGACAGTTGACTGAGATTTCCCACAAGACTATGGTCCTAAGCCTTCAAATCCGATACTCCAATCCTGTGAGATACTCAGTTATGTCTGGGAGGTATCCGTGACTGTGCCTCCTATGTGCTTTATTATATGTGTGGATATATGTGCAGCACTCACAAACATTTGTATAGATATGCCTACAAATACACCTAAATATGTTCAAGAGACATGGAATCTTTTCCAGTGTTCCTCCATCACACTGTGGGGCACTGGGGATAGGAGAAGGAGGGTTAATGAGTTGCAAAGTACAGGGCCTTGTACAGGCATTAGGTGAATTAACAGCATGGAGCCCCCAGTGGTCAGGGAGGGAGGAAAGGATAAACTGCTTTCTTTGACTGTTGATCCAGGGCTGGTCCTGAGACCCTCTTCCTGGTGCTTCCTCCCCGCCACACATTCTGGTACATTCTACTCTGAATCATCACATGGATCCTCCCATTTGTAAGGTTACACAAAAGGATGCCCTCTATCTTCCATGCAAGAATGGTAGAGAGTCGGAATACTCTTGTTGGGCAAATTATTCAGTGAGAACATTATAAAGAGGAAAAGTGTTAATTCTTCAAAGCTAGTAAGCGAAGATATGTAAATAACATGTTTGGGTTAGATATCCATTAGAATCCATGGTTCTCCATAATTCATGAGTTTTGTTTTTTGTTTTTTCTAAATCTGCTATCAGACTTTGATTCTAATTTAGAATAGAAATCCTTTAGCAGCACTCTTTAGAACTGTGACGATCAATGCTCTTCCTGACCAGTGTGGACCAGTGTTCTTTTTAGGACACAACAGTGGTGCTTGCTCCCACATCCATCCATGCACCCAAGCCCCTGCCCTACCCCACCCTCACAGTGTGGCCTAATACATATGGACAATATGTAAGTGATCATACCCAGGAATCAGAATATCAAAGTCATGGTCACTCTACTAGTTAGCAACTTCCATGCTTCATAAACTTTAGCATGTATTCCTTCAAAGCAACAAGACATCAACTGCATTGGGAATTCCCCTACAACAAGTCTATTAATATACTTAAAGACAGTCTCTTTTTCCTGGGCAGTGGAAAGAGATTTTTCCTCCAATCTAAATATAGTTACAAATAAGAACTGAAACTATGGGGCTGATAACAATGCATTGGTTGATTTTTTTAAAGCCGCTATCAGCAGGAAGAGTCTATGGAGTGCTCCATGGAAGGGGGGAGGTTCAGACAGTGAAGGAAGCAGCCAGGTGCCAAAGCCAGGGGCATCATTTGATGACAATCCTGTTCTGGAGACTCTGGTTGACTTCTAAGTTAGGTCTGTTTTTATTTTGGAAGAAAATCACTCTTGTTTCTTTGGAAAAGTATTTTTATACATATGTTAGTCAAACAACTAGTCTCTGAATAATCCCAAAATTTGAAGTGCTTTGGTGGCTTGCAAGAACACAAAAGTGGGAAGTGTATTAAAACAGAAAGTCTAAATCTCAGACTAAAGATTTCTCAGGACTCCTCCAGTGGACCAGGAGGGTGTCTTCTTTCCTTTTCCTGACACTGAATCATCCCTGATATCCACTTAAGCCGGCCTTTTGTGGGTTGCCAAGTCCTATGAATTGCAAAGACTGCCAGATGAGGGACCTTTCTAGTAACCAGGGTTTGGGAACAAACCAGGGAAGAGAGAATAAAAATATCTCCTGTACTAGTAACAGAGTCCAAGGCTATAAACTAGACTCAATCTCTACCACTCATCCTGGTTAGACAATCAAATTGGGGAGCGGGAGTCTTGCAGCAAATTGACTGGTTAATGCTGTCCAAAAACATAACTTGAGATAATCAGATGAGAATGTGTGGACATAACCTATGGATAATCAGGTGCTGGTTGACCTTGCAAAGTGAAGACCTGTACAGGGCCCTAGAGTGTGAGGCAGGGGGTGGAAGTTTGACCACAAACTCTGCCACTCACTAGCTCTGATACCTGAGACAAAACACTACATTGTTCTAGACTCCCATTTCCTCACTTTAAAAGTAGGACCTTTAGTCTTGATAATTTTAAAGGTCCCTTCCAACTCTAAGGTTCTGATTCTAATCAGACTGGTCCACAGATGAAAGAACTTTTAATGCTGAAGGTGTTTCAGTTTGGACAATAAGACCATTGGGTTGAGTTGTTGTAGAAAAGAATTAAATATCAGCTTGTTAGAGAGTTATTGTTACTATCATTACAGCTGCCCTGAATCCTTCCTGATTTCCCAAGAGGTATAAATACATAATAATTATGCCTATTATCAATTACAACACTGTCAGTGACAGGATGATATCCATATGCCTACAAGAAAGACCAGTTAATATGACTATTATTCAAATTTACACACCAACCATTAATGCTAAAGATGAAGATATTGAAAATTTTTATGAGCTTCTGCAGTCTGAAATTGACCAAACATGCAATCACAATGCATTGATAATTACTGGTGATTGGAATGCAAAAGTTGGAAAGAAGGATCCGTAGCTGGAAAATAGGGCCTTGGTGATAGAAAGGAAACCCTGGTGGCATAGTGGTTAAAAGCTACGGCTGCTAACCAAAAGGTCGGCAGTTTGAATCCACCAGGTGCTCCTTGCAAACCCTATGGGGCAGTTCTGCTCTGTCCTATAGGGCCACTATGAGTCAGAATTGACTCGACGGCATGGGCTTTGGGTTTTTTTTTTTTTTTTTTTTTTTGGTGATAAAAACAATGCCAGAGGTTGCATGATAGAATTTTGCAAGACTAACAACTTATTCATTGGAAATATCTTTTTCAACAACATAAATAGTGACTATACACAGGGACCTTGGCAGATGGAATACACAAGAATCAAATCAACTACATCTGTGGAAAGAGATAGAGAAGCTCAATATCATCAGTCAAAACAAGGCGAGGGGCTGACTGCGGAATAGACCATCAATTGCTCATATGCAAGTTCAAGTTGAAGTCAAAGAAAATTAGAACAAGTCCACAACAGCCAAAGTACAACCTTGAGTATATATATTCCAACTGAATTTAGAGACCATCTCAAGAATAGGTTTGACACATTGAACGCTAATAACCAAAGACCCGTGAGATGACATCAAATACACCATACATGAAGAAAGTAAAAGCTCATTAAAAAGAGAGGAAAGAAAGCAAAGACCAAGAAGAATGTCAGTAGAGACTCTAAAATTTGCTCTTGAATGTAGAGTAGCTAAGGCCAACAGAAGAAATGATGAAATAAAAGAGCTGAACAGAAGATTTCAAAGGGTGACTTGAGAAGACAAAGTAAAGTATTATAATGAAATGTGCAAAGACCTGGAGTTTGAAAACCAAAAGGAGGAACACGCTCAGCATTTCTCAAGCTGAGAGAACTGAAGAAAAAACTCAAGCCTTGAGTTGCAATATTGAAGGATTCTATGGGCAAAATATTGAATGATGCAGGAAGCATCAAAAGAAGATGGAAGGAATACACAGACTAATGGCACCAAAAAAGAACTGGTCGACGCTCAACCATTTAGGAGGTAGCATATGATCAAGAACTGATGGTATTGAAGAAAGAAGTCCAAGCAACACTGAAGGCATTGTCTAGAAAACAAGTTTTCAAGAATTGAAGGGATACCGATTGAGATGTTTCAACAAACGGATGCAATGCTGGAAACACTCACTTGTCTATGCCAAGAAATTTGAAAGACAGCTACCTGGTCAACCAACTGGAAGAGATCCATATTTGTGCCCATCCAAAGAAAGGTGATCCAACAAAATGTGAAAATTATCAAACAATGTCATTAATATCACATGCAAGTAAAATTTTACTGAAGATAATTCAAAAACAGACATAGCAGTGTATCGACAGGAAACTGCCAGAAATTCAAGCCGGATTCAGAAGAGGATGTTGAATGAACGATGTTATTGTTGATATCAGATGAATCTGGGCTGAAAGTAGAGAATACCAGAAAAATGTTTACCAGTGTTTTATTGACTATTCAAAGGCATCCTGTATGCTTAGCATAATCCAATAAGCTGGACTAGCCAAAGAAGAAAGTGGCATCAGGGTTGGAGAAAGACTTGTTAACAACCTGCGATATGCAGATGACACAACCTTGCTTGCTGAAAGTGAAGAGGACTTGAAGCACTTACTGATGAAGATCAAAGACTACAGCCGTCGGTAAAGATTACACCTCCACATAAAGAAAACAAAAATTCCCACGACTGGACCAATAAGCAACATCATGATGAACAAGAAAATATTGAAGTTGTCAAGGATTTCATTTTATTTGGATCCACAATCAACGTCCCTGGAAGCAGCAGTCAAGAAATCAAATGACGTATTACATTGGGCAAATCTGCTGCAAAAGACCTCTTTAAAGTATTAAAAAGCAAAGATGTGACTTTGATCACTTAAGGGGTGCCTGACCCAAGCCATAGTATTTTCAATAGCTTCATATGCATGGGAAAGCTGAACAATAAATAAGGAAGACTGAAGAAGAATTGATGCCTTTGAATTATGCTGTTTGTGAATATTAAATATATCATGGATGCCAGAAGAACAAACATATCTATCTTGGACGAAGTACAGCCAGAATGCTCCTTAGAAGTGAGGATGTCAAAACTTCATCTCACTTACTTTGGATGTGTTATCAGGTGGGAAGACCAGTCCCTGGAGAAGGACAACATGCTTGGTAAAGTAGAGGGTCAGCGAGAATGAGGAAGTCCTTCAGTGAGATGGATTGACACAGTGGCTACAACAACGGGCTCAAACATAGCAACGACTGTAAGGATGGCACAGGACCAGGCAGTGTTTCGTTCTGTTCTACATAGGGTTGCTATGAGTCGGGACTTACTTGGCAGCACCTAACAACGACAACAACATTATCAATAGAGCCTTAGTGAAAGTTAGAGGTGGTGAATTGAATGAGTGGTTGGAGCAATGATTCCTGATGGTTCCAGGATTCCTTTCGGAAAAATATAAACATGGTAAGCCCCAAGGTCTTTATGAAAAAAGGTACTTATCTTTTCTCTTTTTAAAAATTACTTTCTCTTGGGGATTTGTATGGAGGAAGAGGAGAAGCAAGGAGTCAGGGTAAGTATTTGTCATGGGAGCAAGATCTCTTAGCTTAGTTTGGTGGAAGAAAGTGAGATTGGCTTGCATAAATATGAGAAAAGCTGAAGTCAATTTGAGATTCGTGGATATATTTGCTCCTGAACTTTGGTAAATGTTTCTGAGGCTGGAGGCACAAGTGAGGTCTACAAGATCACCTTCTACCTAGTGTTTATTTTCCTACCATCCCAAGTATACTATTCATCTCCAGACAAGATCTCAAATGAAGCATATGATAACAATTCCCAAGGAAAAATAATGTTGCAGTATTGCAATTTGGAGTAGTTAAAGGATTTTCCAAGGCCATAAACCTGACTGGTGGCAAAATTAGGTTTAGAGCTCACGCTCCCTGACTGTGGTCTAAGTACCTTCTGTAACAACACGCTGCATGCCAAGAGTAAACCAGTGTAGGAGCGTGTGTGGAGGAGGAGTTGTGGAAAATGGAGCATCAGAGTTTTTGGAGAGATTTCAAATAATTCTGATATTCTCAGGTATTTGGAGTCATTTAATAAAAGGTAATAAATGAAAAATAAAATTTTCTCCCTTGCTCTGATATTAAGCTCAACTCAAAGCTGCCTTGAGGGTCCATCTTTTGGCAGTTTCTAGAATTAATAGTCTTCAATATTTCTACCAGGTGCTTTAGCTTGGAGGAGAGGCGGCTAAGATAGAAAAACTGACTATTTCATTAGATATTTGAGGAAATATCATGAGAAACCAGGATTGGATCATGAATGACAAATATCAGACACATGTGACATCATTTCCCCTTCTACCCTTGACATACATTAATTAACAGTCATGGTACTCATTGAACAGAGTCTCAGAATATACTCAGTACAGTATTCCAAACAGCACTATTTTTTTTTTAAGGAATTGGTACATGAGATGAAATAATAAAAATAATACTGCCAATAGCTAAGGTTAATTGATTCCCTATCAAGTGCTAGACACTGCTCTAAATTCTTTACATGTATAAACTTATTTCGTAGTGATTATCACCCTATGAAATAGGCACTAATAAAATTCACACTTTCAGGTAGAGACACTGAGGCACAGGGGCCCAGTGAAGAAGTGAAGGAGTTGGATTTGAACCCAGTCAATCGGGCTCCAGAGCAGTGATCATTGACACCTTGCTGAACCATTTGCCCTCCTTGGACTGAGCTTTCCCCACATAACTCCAGAGGCAATTGCTGTTGTTGTTAGGTGCCATCGAGTCAACTCCAACTCATAGCAATCCTATGCATAACAAACAAAACAAAACTTTGCCTGGTCCTATGCCATCCTCACGATCATTGCTATGTTTAAGCCCATTGTTGCAGCCACTGTGTCAATCCATCTCACTCAGGGTCTCTTTCTTTTTCTCTGGCCCGCTACTTTACCAAGCATAATGTCTTTCTCCAGCTATTGGTCCCCTTCTGATGACGTGTCCAAAGTAAGGAGCATTGGTCAATGGGGAAAGTTGCAAAGTCAAACTGGGTTAACATAAGAACGTATCTTTTTTTTTTTTTTTTAACAATTGAATTGTTCTAATAATGGCATTGATAGCCACTTGCAATACTGAGCACCTTATCTTTACAGATATAAAAGGATAGTTGTAGAACTGTCTGTCAGTTTTGAGGTACAGTGGAATCTTGAATTGGATAAAGGAGTGGGTAGGTTGGATTACATCACCTCAACTTCCCATCTGGCTCTAAAATTCAAGAATTCCTTGACTTAAGCAGTACCAGCATAACTAGAAGGAACCCACAAATGACATACTTCCTGATTTTTAATTTTTTGCCTTCTCACTTAACCCCCAGCATTGTCAAGCAGAAAGAATGTCCAGGATGTGAATAAATCACACTGTATTTTAAAAATAGTTGCTCAATAGATGGCATATAAAACCCACACAGCCCAAAAATACAAATGGTGGTCTTGAAAAGACTAGCTTGAGTTCTTAACAAAACCATTGTACTTTAGTTAGTCTGAGCAGATTTATTCCTCTTCTTAGCATCAAATTTCTGGGAAAAGGGGCAAAGTTATAACAGCAGTCAAAGCTAGGTAAGTTTATTAGTTGTTGATGAAGTTGACATTGTCTTCAAACATTAACTCTCTATCTCTCCCCAAGAATGGTATGTTTTGCGAGACAAGCATCCTTTTCTGGAATGTGACCTTGGCTGTTCCTAGCAGCAGCAAAGAAAAATGCCATCCCTCTGAGGTTACCATTTACTGATGGGAAAGAGAATTAATGGCGGGTGCCAAATCATTTGAGATGAAAACTCACATATGTCAAATACTAAGGAATCTTCTAATTCTTTGTATGTCATTCCTTCTAAGATTTTTACCTGAAGGCTCTTCTATGCTTCTGAAAGCCTGTTAAACTCTGAGCCATGTGAACAGTTTTGTGAAACTTTTGCTCAGCTCCTAGGATCTCCTGTTTTAGAGCCAGAGCCTGACCCTTTCCTTGGCCTAGCTCCGGTCCAGACTGTGGATTTATTTCCTGATGAAGGAACTTAAAGAACAAAAGTCACAGAGGAATCTCTTCTGGCTGACTGGCCAGTGTGTTTCAGAGGAATGGCCACTAGGATCAGCTTTAGTCCAGACTTTGCCACTGAACCGCTATGTGAGATTGTGGGCAAATCACTTTTGACCTCAACGTCTCTGTCTCTTATTTTCTTGTATCTGAAATAGGGATCGTGATTTTTGCTCCTGGCTACTTCGCAAAAAGTGAGAATCAAACAAAACTTCGTAAAAAAACAAAAACAAATAAAACAGTAATTTATGAAGACTGATAAACGACTAATTTCTGTCATAAGGCTCAGCACAAAGCTGGTTCCTATGAGGTCAAAGATGTCCCGAACGTCCAACTTTTCCAAGCTGCTGTAGTGCTCCATCATCTCTAACATCAACTACTCCCTCTCCCCTCAGTACACTTCCTCTTGTCTTTGGATTCCCTAATTCACTGCAACATCTCACAGAATTCATGAACCATACAAAGGAAATGGCTTAGCTGCCTGTGGAGTCAGGCAAGTCCCAAATTTGTGGGTTGAATGTAGGCTTCTCCCTGGCCCTCAGTCTCTACCCAAAGGTACTCAGCTTTATCGCTCGTGGGCAGGGAAGCCCACTGTGCCATCCTCTGCAGGTCTGTGCTGCGGGTCTCTGCTGCCAGTCTCTCCCTCCTTGGTGGTGGTGGGCTCTCCCCTCTGCTCTGGAATTGTCTCTCTTTTAAGGCAAAACTGACCAATCCTCTTGGTGGGCCACAATCATCTTATTTGCACAGTCCTGCCCAATCACCTGGGTGGAAGTTACAAGACCACGGCGAGAAAGGCATACTAAGTCATTCATCACACTGCAACTGGTTAGAAATACATGAGGAGACTGGGTGGCGTAAGCGGTTTGCGATCAGCTGCTAACTAAAGGTTGGTGGTTCAAACCTACCCGGCAGCACCTCGGAAGAAAGGTCTTGCCGTCTGCTTCTGTAAGGATTACAGCCAAGGAAACATTATGGAGCAGTTCTACTCTGTAACACATGGGGTTGCCATAAGTCAGAATCAACTTGATGGCAATGGGTTTGGTTTGAGTTTTTTTTTTTTTTTTTTTTTTTGTTAGAAATACAGCATTTTCAGAAACCTAAGGGCAGTAGAGTTCTTTCAGTGACTCATTTACAGAAGTAGTTCTGGTGAATCCACTGTGGGTTTAATTATAACCAGCAGTTGTGATTATTTACGCAAGCAAGATCAAGATGGAAGGTCTGTCCTCTGAATTTCAGTATACCAGACTATTGAAACCAGACACCTAATATTCAGGTTTAGGTGACTATGAGAAAACGAACGGATAGTTTTGTTGAAAAAACAAAACACAGTTTATGCTTTCTTTTAGTATTTTTCCAAATGTGAGCTTGGGGAAAAGTTTAACAAATGGGTTTAGAAGGGGCTAACAACCTGTACTTGACCGATAAGTAAACCTAAACAATTAAATCGAGGGAAAAAAAATGTTAGAGGGAATTTGAAGAAAGATTGTTAGAGAAGTTTGTCTCCTGATTAAGAAAAAAAATAGTTATATTGATGTGATAATAACAATAAAAATAATGACAGCTAACATTTTTGAACACTTAACCATTTGCCATTCCTTATTCTAAGCACTTGACTTGTATGAACTCATTTATTCCTCATAGCAACCTTCTAAGGTAAGTAACATTTATCCCCATTTTACACTGAGGCACAGTGGGATGCAATCATCCCCTTCTTGCTCTTATATATGATCATACCTCATTGTCAAGACGAGCTTGTGAGTTGTGTGTTACACATCCTATACATGATTGGTTAAAGAAACTGAAATTTAGCAAAATTTGGGGCTTATCAGGGTCACACATTTGGCAAAATCAGAAACTGACCCTAATCTCCTAATTTTGAGAAATCTCTCTCCTCGCCTGGGATGCCTTCCATTTAAGCCACAACAACATGCTAGAAGTCCTTGTCTAAAGTCTGGCTGAAATGAGATGCACTTCAATGTATCTAACCCGGTGACTTTGGTCCCATGCTCACTATAACAGGTCAGCATATCTGGAATTCTGTCCAATCCTGGACCCCACTGTAAGGGAGACTTCAGGACAACAGCATGGCTCTGGGCCAAGGGTCATGTCCCTTTGGAGCCCACTATCACTCTGTCTTTGTTTTCAAGTATCCAGGCACTATCAGGCCCTGAATTGTCTAGGCTAGTGTCCAGTTATTGTTAAGGATAACTTTAGCCATCCAAAATAAACCTCCCCCATGCCAAAAAAAAAAAAAATCCCTAATAGGTGGCCAGTTGAAATTGTATATTGACAAATTAGCGCCATGGATTCTATGCATATTTTTATGTATTTTGCTCACTGGGCAACGGCTGACATTTCTTCTCTGGTTCTCTGATCCAATCTATTCATGTTCCCAAGTTTTGTGCTATGAGACTAATAAGAACAAATAATGCTCAGAGCCTTGCCAAACTTCTTCCTTTATTAAAGCCATTAGCTGACCACCGCACACCCTTGAGACAGTCACTGTGACCGAGTGTTCACTTTGAGGTCATAAAGCGCATGGGAACAGTTACATAAAAGCTAAAAGAGGGCCTCAGTATGAGGCCAGGAAAGAACAATTATCAGATCTTACAGTTTCATTCATTCAGCGCAAATACTCTTCTGTACTTGGGCTGGTTTACTAAAAACTCATTCAAATATACATTTGGATTGATTATAGAAACCAAGATTAATTCCTTTGGATGGGGCCTCTTTCCCACCAACACTTGTAGGTGGGTAAAATTTGTGTGGTATTTTGGGAAAGTCGGCACAACTTGACCAGAGCAAAGTCATAGAAGCTTCACAGACACATCCAAACTCCCTGAGAGACCAAGCTCAAAGGACTAATTGACCACAACAATCATAACCTCCACCAGACTGAACCCAGAACAACTATATGGTGCCCACTTACCATCACCCGCTGCTCTGGCAGGGATCACAATAGAGGATCCCGGACAGAGCAGGAGAAAAATAATGTAGAACACAATTCAAATTTACAAAAAAAAAAAAAAAAAAACCGACTTGCTGGTCTGACAGAGAGACTGGAAAAACCACCAGAGTATGGCCCCAGACACCCTTTTAACTCACTACTGAAGTCACTCCTGAGGTTCACCCTTCAGCTAAAGATTAGACAGGTCTATAGGGCCAACAATAACACAGGTGAGGAATGTGCTTCGTAGTTCAATTCATGTATAGGAGACTAATGAGCACACCAGCCCTAAAGCAAAGACGAGAAGGCAGGAAGGGACAGGAAAACTGGATGAATGGAAACAGGGAACCCAGGGTGGAGAAGGGGAGAACACTGATAACTTCGTGGGGTTGGCAACTAATGTCACAAAACAATTTGTGTACTAACTGTTTAATGAGAAACTGACTTGCTCTGTAAACTTTCACCTAAGGCATACACAAAAAAAAAATTGTGTTGTATTTTGAACTAATTCTTTTTTCCCCATTCATCTATTCTGTTTCTTGGTTGTGAATGTGTATATACAAATGTTTAATCCCGCATTTTATTCATTTAGTGGTATACCGTAGGCTTTTTGTTATAGTTGTTTCAACATAGCCTTTGTCATGGACGCTGTTATTTGGCTAACCAGACAGCCATTTTCACCCCTTCTCCCTTGTTTTCCTTCTACTATGGAGTTCCTGGGTGGCATAAACAGTCAAGCACTTAGCTACTAACTAGAAGTTTGGTGGTTCGAATTTACCCAGAGGAGCCTCAGAAGAAAGACCTGGCTATCTACTTCCAAAAAGTCAGCCATTGAAAACCCTATGGAGCACAGTTCTGCTCTGACACACATGGGGTCACCTTGAGTCGGAATTGACTCAAAGGCAACTGGTTGTTGTTGTGGTTTGTTTTTACCACAACCTAAATGTAAAAAGTGTTTCCAAGTATCCCGATGCCAGGAGTGTTTATGTGCTAAATGACCAATAAAACACAAGAAGGAGAAGTTTACTGAGGCCTCTGGGAGGGATTTTACTTTTCGGATAAAAGGGGCAAAATTAAAAGGAGGAGAGCTGCTGAAATCACTCCCCTTTCCCTCATTTCTGCCTTGCATCTGGTCATGATGCCTCCGGGTGCAGCAGCCATAATGTAGCCAAGAGGAGAGAAACGTGACTCCAAAGCCAACACGCCGTGGATGGCAGAGGTGCACGTTAGAAGCAGTTTAGGCCAATCCTGAGACCTCCTATCTCTAAACTTTTGTTTTACAAACAAGAAATGTCTTTACAGTTTAAGCCACTGTTAGTCAGGCATTCTGTTTCTCAGAGCAAAAAGCTTCCCTGTTACAGTCTGTTTGACCACCATTTTAACCTTCTTCAATAAGCCTAGATCTTGAACCTCAGCAACAGCAGTCAGTTGGTAGAAGTGTTTCATGAAGGAATCTTCAGGTAGCCTTGCAGAGTTACTAGTGTGTCAGAGGACTTGCTGGACAGCACTGATTGCATTTAAGTTGATGTTGCCTCATTGCTTTTCTCTTCTCCTGGAAGCTGCTGGTCGCCCAAAGCAGGGATTTGGGCTATCATCCACATTTTTCATGCCCCAAGGCGCATCGCTGAGAAAAATCCTTCATATTTTGAGGCTGGCAAAAAGTATTCAGCCAAATTGCTAAAAGTAGGCAAGATGTTGTAAACAAGGCTAATTTCTGTAAAATTAAGAAGGCCCTTGGTATCTTGTCTTCTCTCCCTAAAAACATTTTCTCCTGGTTTCTCCTTCTCCTAACAGCCTGTAGGAGTCTTTTATCCTGCACATCCACTCTTTTACGGTCTTGTCAAGCTCTGAATGTTTCCTGCACTCTGCTGTGCTCATTCTGCAGTCCTTTCATTGTAAAAAAACAGTCTTTCCCAGAGTGGGTTCTGTGGCCTCTTAGACCACAGGTGGAAGACAAATTCCATGGTACAGTAAGTTCAAGATGCGCTGCTTTCTCAGTCTTCTCTCTTGGAAACTAACTTGCTCATTAGGAGAACAGAGAAATCTTGTGAATTTTAATTGGCCCGCTATTTCCCAAATATACGACTACATTTGATATTCTTTCTATGCAGGTTCTACATGATATATTTTAGGAATGTTGTGCTAAAGTCACTCTGCACTGACTGGTGACAGATGATGCCACTGCTCTGGTTTTTCAGACATCCTCCCAACCTGGAGACAAACCCCAAACACCTTATCTGGCTTTTTAATCTTCCACAATACTCTTCCTACTCTCAATCTACTTGTGTAGCCTCATTTCCTATTTTTCTTCTACGTTAATTCTCTGCTCGAACAAAACTCTTCTTTGTTCCCCAAACAGGCTGTGTCCATTTCTGCCTGCCCATTTGTGTCCATATTCTTTGGAAAAGGGTCTTGATTTTCATAAGGACTAGGGAAAATGTCAGAAGTTCTTAATTAGTCATTTAATTAGTCACAACAAATATTTACTGAGTGCTTGCTTTAACACTGTATCTGTCAGGATGCAAGAAACAGAAATAGGCTCTGGTTAATTTAGGAAGAAGACGAATTTATTGAAAGGATGCTGGATAACTCAAAGAATCTCTTGGGAGTCCAGAGAATAAGGTTTGAAGACTGCGCAACTTGGAACAGTGCTGTAAAATTCTACTGTAGGGTTCACGCAATGAAGGTACCAATGCCGCCCCACTGCACAGGGACGCTGCAGCTTGTACTGCCAACACCATCCGCACTTGTCCTTGGATGCTCACACTAGACCACTGACCCTGCTGCCTCTTGGGAAGTAGCTGCTGCTGTGTCCAACGCTCACTGCCAGGGTGGATTCTGCATATTCCCTGCTTTACATCACTATGGGATTCAAAGAAGAGGGTGAGTGCATCTGATCGGTGGAATATAGATTATATGTCCATGTTCTAACTGCAATGGAATCCGGGAAATCTAAATGTAAGGAAGGCTGGGAAGGGAAGAGATTGCACAATATAGTAGAAAAAGCACTGACTCAGTAGCTTTCTCCTGTTATTTAGCCGGGTGACCTTTGGCAAGTCATTCTTCCTCCAACTACAAGGGAGGCTGAGAAATGCAAGAGAGCTGGAATTTTCAGTTTCTCTAGGAGGAGGTGGGCTCTGTCTCATAAAATGAAGAATTCCCCCAAAGACAGGCTGGAGCTTCAGATGATAGGTAGTGAGGAAGAATAACAATTGTCCATTCTGGCTGGGAACATAAGAGAAGGGTAATTTTTTTCCATACCCTGAAAGAGTTTACAGTCTACCTAAGAAGACAAAACAGACAACATGATAAGAAAATAAAATAATATATACAATTATATAATAAGTTGCACTGCTTAATTAAAAAATACAAAAATGATGTTGAGCTTAACCACCAGAGTTAAAAAAAAAAGTGTATTTATACTCGACAGCTCCAAGCCATTGTTTTCCCAGCAGATTTTTTTTCCCCCTAGTGCAAAATTTATATAAACAAGACTATTTCCACCTGGAATATCTCCACATATCCTCCCAGCTCCACTTTCCAAGTTTATCTGCACAAAGCAAGCCCCTTGGTTGCCCAACAGGAAGGATGGTGCTCAGGGACTAAGCCATCTGTAAATTTTTGTTGTTGTTTGTTTGTTTTTGTTAAGCAGAAATACCAGCTGCCTCTCCCACCCTGGGAAGATAAGCAGATGTTCAGGCTGAAGTATTAGAAGAAATGGCATGAGCTTGGGAATGGATGTGGTTCTTGAAGGGTAGAGAATGTGCCCAGAGTCCTGGGAAATCCCACAGCACTCTCTGCACTGTGTGATTACCCAGGGGAGGGCAGTGCTAGGCTGTACTGGGGTCAAACCACAGTGTACAGCCTGGACTTGAGTGCTTTTCCCGTGCTGTGTCAAGGTCATTGCTGACAGGGCACAGGACATTTGGAACTCTGTTCCTACACTCAGCCAATGGCCACTCAAGATTAACAATGGGAGCTGTGTGGGCAGGGATGGAAAAAAATGGATCACTTGGTTGCTTATGAGACATCCAAGGCCACAGCCAGGGCCTCCACCCCCAGCAGCCACCCGGCCCCAAGGCCTTGCTGCTCCTCATGTTCTTCACCTTTCTAGGAGTTCATTTGGCTTCCAGAAAGGGGGTAAAAGTGAAAACAAAAATATGGAGAGGGAATTAGGTGACAGCCTCACTCCTCCAAAAGGGAAAGGATCAAGCAATGTGGTAGAAAGAACACTGACTCGTTAGCTTTCTCCAGTTATAAGCTGGGGCTTGACTTTGGCAAGCCAGTCTTCCTTTGCGTTATCATCAGTAAAATGGGATTATGTGAGACAGCTACTATGAAATTACAGCAAACTACAAAGAATAATAGCAATCCTTCTACATGAAAATATGTTAGTTCAAAAACTACTTACATTCTTCAGTCTTAAGTGACCCTCAGGAGTGATTATAGCTTTAGTTGCTGGTGATGGGCAGTTGACGGCCTTTTGTTCCGGCTCTTGGCTTTGTTTGCATCCATGACTCTTCTTCTGTATTCAGATCACAGGGGACAGCCAGAGCACGGGCAGCAAGGAGAGCTCTCATCCACGCTGGGCATCCACCCGAACCATTTGGAGTCTCTTCTTTCTGTATCACACACACATACACACACCTGCACACCCCTGAGAAATATAGAAGTGTGATAATAAAATGATGATTAACAATCTAACAAGTGCAGCATAGTGTTGTTCCAGGAGTAGAGAATCTGGAGCTAGACGCTCAGGTTTGGAAACCCTGACTCTGCAACTTACTTGCTTTACTCTACCTCTCAGTGCCTCAGTTTCTGCATTTATAAATTAGGGTAATAATGCTGCTGTTAGTTGCTATCTAATAGATTCTGACTCTTGGTGACCTCCTGTTATGAGGATCGAATAAAATAATAAATAGTGTTACCCTAATAGGGTCCATGCCCTGGAGCAGTCCAGCCAATGAAATGTACTCCAAGTCAGAAAGAGTGAGAAAGTTTTATTTTAGGAGATGTCCACCACCGGGGATCTGATAGCAACGCAGGCAGGCTGTCTCTATGGAGTCCCAAAAGGCATTTTTACATTAGAGCTTATGTATAAAGTGTAGTTATTCATTACAAGAGACTCTTTATCATACTAAAGAGATACATGCTGGACATTTCCTTATCAGACTAAAGATATATGTATCTGACATCTGGGCTCTAATCTTCTGTGGGGGATCGTAAACCACAGGTGGCTGCACAGAGCAAAACAAAGTCATTAACGAAGGTATGCGAAAAGGGGAAGGCAAAGAAAAAAGAAAAAAAAAACTTACAGGTTCATCATGGCGTTAGTTATGTCAAGCTCTCAGTCGCCCATTTTGAAAAGGAGAAAATATGCTGGGGAGTATTAGAGTCACAATAGCCATAAAGCACTTAGGACCCAGCACACATAATATTAGCTAATATTATTCTTTTCATACATCTGAACGAGTACAGTTATATTCAAAGTATCAATCGAAAGAAGAAAAATGTACTGTGCACATTTTGTCTGCCAGGTGCTATATATACATGGTTTTATTGAGTCTTTACCTTAACCTCAAGCTCAGTACTATTACTTTGAGGCTGATGCTCAGAGAGGTTAAAGTAACATATCCAAGAGCTGGGAAGTGGGGAGCTGAGACTCAAGCCCAGGTCCTTCTGTCCCCAAAGCCCCCACAATGCCATGCTTTCCCTCCCCTGAGAAGCTGCCACCATTACTCAACATACTTGAAATTCCTCTCTGGAAATTTCCTTCAGAGCTTGATGACCTTGTTTAGATTTCCTCCACACTGGCAAAATTTCTTCTTTTGAAAAATAGGTTATCAGATATTTTCAAAAGTCATTCATTGTCAAGGTGAATAACCCAACTAGATCCTGTTGTTTGGGGCCAACAGTAAAGTGTGATTAACGTCCTTGGGAGACGATTCCAAAAGAAAAGTCCTGAAATCGCTGAAAAACTCAGTATCACAGGAAAACAGCATTTCCCATCCCTCATTTGGTTAAGCATATTCTGATATGCTGCTCACGTGGGTGTGTAACAGTGTGGTTATTACTCCTCATATGTGAAAGAACATAGAGTAAGACTGTCTTAGCATAATCATGAGTAAGACTTGGGGCCTGTGGTAGGATTTGGGCATCCTTGGCTGTTTGCCACTCTTCCCACAGTGATGTCCTCCTCCACACTCCCTGGAATATTCTTGTGTCCCCAGGGCTCTACTGAGTCCAGGACCAT
The DNA here is from genome assembly GCF_000243295.1 of Trichechus manatus latirostris. Lineage (NCBI taxonomy): Eukaryota > Metazoa > Chordata > Mammalia > Sirenia > Trichechidae > Trichechus > Trichechus manatus. The sequence goes on from NW_004444010.1 coordinate 9,116,258, forward strand.
TGTTGGAGGTCAGCAGAGGAAGGCCATTGTGCTAGGCACTTTACATGTGTGGTTTCACTCACTCCTCACAGCGGTCTTTTCACTGTGAGGAAACTGAGGCTCAGAATGGGTCAATAACTGCCTTGAGGTCACACAGCTCATTAGACAAAGCAGAGACAGAGTGGGCATCTGTCTCCATATTCCCTTTCACCCCCGCCTTCTGGCCAGGGAGTTCCTGAGTGGTACAGACAGTTGACACACTTGGCTGCTAATGAAAGGTTGGAAGTTTGAGCCTACCCAGAGAAAGCTCAGAAGAAAGACCTGGCTATCGACTTTAGAAAAGTCAGCCATTGAGTACCCTATGGAGAACAGTTCTACTCTGACACCCATGGGGGTCACCATGAGTCAGAGTCAACTCCATGGCAACTGATTGCTGGCCATGGCAGCAGTCCAACCACATCAGGTCAAAGTACCTCCATGCTGGGCCCTTTAAAGCAGCCAAAATTCAGATACAGAGCAGTGTTGACAGGGGTGTAATTAAGAAATTATTGAAGTTGTTCTGGGCAGGGTCAAGCTTTGTGGCCCATTTGTTCCTGGCTCCAATAACATCTGAGGTAGCAGGGAATCATCCCATTTCTGGAAGTGGTTTACTCAGAGGCCTGCACTCCAATTAGATGGATCCCTTTGCCACCGTCTCCAGCCTCTAGGGCTTATCCTTTGGACGCTGTGTTCCCACATGCCACTCCTTCAGAGGTAAACTGCCTTTGAGAAGTGACTAGTTGTGTTTGTGCCCTTGATATGGCAGTACATGTTAACCTTAAGCATGGCCAAATTGGCGGATTAAGCAGGGAACAATCACCTTCTCCAATTCCATATTTATTTTATGTCTTATCTACCCCAGATGCAATAATCTACAGAGAAATGGGGAAATGGGGGTTTGAGGGAGGGAGACCGAGAAACAAGGTGACCACGTTTGTACTTTAAATGGAAGACTCACAATTACTACAAGGAAAAAATACTGTGGACAGCAGCAAGCATTCAAAACATGAATTGATCCAAACCTCGATAACTATTAAACTTTTTTCTCTGTCCACATAACCTCCAGATTCTTGACTTGTTCCATTCTACTGGTTCTCTTCACGTTACACCTATTATAATTCAGCTGTGAAAAGAGGGGCTTTAAAGTCCTGTTAATATGTGATTTCAGGAAAATCCAAGGTAAGGAGAAAAATTAAACTCCTAAACCACTCTGGGGAACTTGGCTGTCTAAGGAGACATTGTTTTAAAACCGAGAACGAGCCAGGGATTACCAAGATTAGGTTTCACTCTTTGCATCCCAGATCCTGATCCTTAATCCATTAGAGCTAATTTTGCATTATCCCTTTTCTGTATACTTTGGGGCTTGGGGTGGGTTTCTCTTAGATGGAGGAAGAGTCAAGGGTTTCTCTTAGATGGAAGAAGAGTCAAGAGATGGAGCGGGAGGGGGGAGTAGGGGACTCATTTCATAAAGCTGCCAAAAATACATTCATGCCGGTAAGAGCACGTTAGGATACAAACTTGCTCCTACATGCAGAATAATCATCTGTATGGGAAGTTGCTTATAAAGATGATGACATTTTGAGTTTGGCATCTCAGCAGTTTTACTTTTTGATCTTGGAAAACTGCCCAAAGTAACCAAGTTGATCACAATCTGGCTTGCTTGCCATTTTGATTCTTTTGAGGGTAGGGACAATTTCCCTCTTGATCATGCAACACTGGAGGCCTACTTTCTGACCTAAAAGTGGCACAATGGATTGACCTCAAAATATGTGCTTAAACAACAACAGCACAAACTCCTTTATGCAATGACCTTACTCATACTCCAAATCCCAGCCTGCAGCAGATCACGTTTAACAAATTTTAAACCTCTTAAGATGAAGTCTGAAACAGAAATTCGATAGGCTCTTAATTGCATTTGCCCCAGAGGTAACAACTAACAATGCTCTGCTGCTCAAGGGACTCCAGGTAATGTTGGATTCATGCTACAGCTCCGCCATCTGGGACTCTGGGCAGAGGCCGCCCTGCAGATCAGCATCTCCCTCTTACCTCCACTCCGAAGCTCTGAGGGTGGGCACAGGCAGAAGGAAATGGGGCCTGGAGTTACAAGACAGCAGTTCCAGTGGGAGACTAGGGCCCTTTGTCCTTCTGAATAGTCAGGTGGGTGATTGGAAGTGGGGAAGGTAGGGTGAGTAGGGAGTGGGATGAGGGAATCCCAGGGAGCTGGGATAGGAGGAGACAGGAAAGTCGAGACGATTGAGAGGAGGAAGGATAAGTCAACTAGATGTTTCCTCTGCTCCTGAGGAGAAAACACTGAATAGGAAGCAATAGACAGGGCTTTTTGAGTGCAGACAGACATTGCATACCTGGCTTGGGGAGTGATGTTGTCCAATCTAGGTGTGGAATTTGATCAATGGCTCAAATGATCACGGGGCCAAATGTGGACACGTTAGGTGGAAGGCTGCAGATCATCTCACCCCTCTGGCTGCTATGCAAAGGGTATTTTTAATTTTTGATGAAACTTTTTTTTCTAATTTTCTATAGTTGGTGGTTAGTCTTCATACAAAAAGTTTAAGAAACACAGCTTTGGTTTCTCCCCACCAGCCAGCAGATGTTTGTGAAACTGCTCACCAAACTCGAGGTCAAACTATGTATGCAAAGGGGCTAGAACACAAGACCAGTTGCCTTTTTGGCACTACGTGCTCATCCCCTTGGGTAAACTGGATTCAGACAGAGCTGGTTCCCCAGGTAGCTGCAAGCAGGGCTGATTTCAGCCAGTGAGTACCGTCTTTAACCATCGTTCATAGCAACATCCGTTCTGACTGGGCAGGGTTATAGCAGAGCCTGTGGTTAAATATTTTTAATATCGTCCCTCATTAAGATTCTGTTATTAAACAGGACCAGAGAAATCTGATTGCCATAGAGGCAACTCTGACTCATGGTGACCCCATATGTGTCAGAGTAGAACAGTGCTCCACAGGGTTTTCGATGGCTGATTTTTTGGAAGTAGATCACCAGGCCTTTCATCTGAGGTGCCTCTGTGTGGATTCGAACTTCCATCCTTTTGTTAGCAGCTCAGCCCATTGGCTGTTTGCACCACCCGGGAATTCCACTTATCTCATAGGGTTGTTAAAAGGACTAAATAAGATAATGTTTATAAAACGCTTAGCATAGTGCCTGGCATGTAGTCATACTTGATAAATGTTCAGACTCCTCAGGAGGCTCTTTTTTTTTTTGTTTTTTAACTTGGCTGCACAGAATCTTTAATTATAATCTTTGATTTATGACTGTCTTAGTCATCTAGTGCTGCTACAACAGAAATACCACAAGTGGATAGTTTTAACAAAGAAAAATTTATTTCTTCACAGTAAAGTAGGCTAAAAGTCCAAATTCAGGGCATCAGCTCCAGGGGAAGGCTTTCTCCCCATCAGCCTTCTCATCAATTTTCCCCCAGACTAGAAGCTTCTCTGCATAGGGACCCCGGGTCCAAAGGACGCGCTCTGCTCCCGGCACTGCGTTTTTGATGGTATGAGGTCCCCCTGTCTCTCTGCTCACTTCTCTCTTTTTATATATCAACAGATTGCCTCAGGATACAATCCAGTCTTGTAGACCGAGTCCTGCCTTACTAAAACAACTGGCACCCATCCTCCGTCATTAACATCATAGAGGCAGGATTTACAACATAAAGGAAAAATCACACAATAGCAGGAATCATGGCCCAGCCAAACTGATACATACATTTTTTGGGGGGGACATAATTCAACCCATGACAAAGACATATTCTCATCACTGAATCATGCATGGCCCTTCTTATTAACTAATTTATTTTATACTAAATACCCACAAAGCTACCATTTAATATGAGAACTATGCCACTGACAATCACTTCCACCTTCTATGCATACAAGAAATTTACACAATATGTATCCTTGTATGTCTAGTAGATTCCAACACATAGCAACACTAGAGGACAGAGTAGAAGTGCCCCACAGGTTTCCAAGGCTGTAATCTTTATAGAAGCAGACTGCCACATCTTTCTCCCGTGGAGTGGCTGGTGGGTTTGAACTGCTGAACTTTTGGTTAGCAGCCAAGTGCTTTAACCACTGTGCCACCAGGGCTCCTGATATACTTACATATAGCCATACCTATATTCTAAATGTGTCAGCATACTGAAAGTACTCAGTATTCATTGAGTAACTAAAAGGATCAGTAATTCCAAAATCATGATATGTTGCTAATATTTTGGCCATTCCATGTGTAAAGGATTGTAGTCGCATATTTAGAAGTCAATGCTTAGATATAGAAAGACTTTTTTTTAGAAACATCAGAATAAATTAGTGAGTCCCGCTGAGCTGCAGTTACATATATAAGAGAAATTAGATTATATTTACTGACTTCTGCCTTTTGAGGACTGTAGTGATGCTGTGATGTTGTGATGGCCTTTTGATGTGGCAACTTGGCTAGCCTACAGTCCCCAGTTTTTCAATCAGGCACTAATACAGGCGTTGCTGGGAAGGTATTTTGTAGATGTGATTGGAATCCAGAATTCTAACTTTTAAGTAAAGGAGATGATTCTAGATAATCTGGGTGGGCCTGATTCAATCACTTGAAAGGTCTTAAGAGCAGAGGCTTCCCTGATGAAGAAGAGACTCCACCTGTGGACAGCAGCTTCAACTCATACCCAAGAGTTCCACGCTGCCCTTCCTGATGTCCTGCCCTACAGATTTTGGACTTGTCTAGAAAGCCCTCACAATTGCATAAGCCAGTTCCTTAATACACATCTCTTGCTGTTTCTGCTTCTCTGGTTGAACCCTAACTGATACAGAAGTGCAGCCTAGATTCCCCTGGAGGACTGAAGAATTTGTTGCTTCAGCTACTGGGAGAGCTGCCGGCAGAAGCCTTCAGCAGTTAGACATTTTCAGGGATTGCTTTGACTTTTTGCCCAAGGTCATTCTTCCTTCCAGGGAAGCTTGCATCCAGTGATTGTTGATGTGGGGGTATAAAGCCTGGCCCTCTCACTCAACTCTGGATAACCCTGAAGAGCTGTCTCAGCTTCAGAGCTCCTTATGAGATTGGCTGAGACCTTCATTGAGACTGCATCACAGCCCAGCTTCTCCCTCCACTAGATCCTCCTCCCTCCCTTCCCTTACAAAAGCATTGATTCCAAAAACATTGTCTGATAAACCCCCTGCCTGTGAATCCCGGTTTGCTTTCCCTGGAACTCTACCTGCACCAGGGACATTACTCCAGTTTATTCTCCTCTATTTCCTACATCTTTGACCTTCCCTTCTCATTCATCTCTTCCCTCTAAGCACATATAAGTGCTCTACGCTCTCCTATGTTTAAAAGAAACACAATTAGAAAACCATAATAACCTTTCCTAAATTCTGTGTCAACTTGAAGTTATGGCTGTTTATCCCCTCCCAACCCCCTACAACCTAACTTCTCGAAGAACTAAGTTGACTCTGTCTCCCCTTTGCCTTCTATTCAATCCCCAATACAACACCATCTGGCTTTAGCCACCATAATACCACTAAGGTCATCAGTGACCTCCTATTTATTAAAATCCCATGGACACTCTTCAGCCCTTCCCATACTTGACTTGGCAGTTGGCAGTGTGACTTTTTCCCTCCTTTTTGAAACTTGCTCTACTCCAGTAGCTTCCATGACCCCTCGGCCGTGGGTTTCCGTGTGTCTCCCTGGCTACTCCTTTCTCAGTCTTCTTTATGATTCCCTTTGTCAGCTTTTGAAACCTCTTTCTTTAATCCCTCCCTGGGCAATTTAGGCATACGCATAATTTCAGCTACCACCTATGTGCTGAAGACTCCCAAATCCATATTTCCAACCTCAACCTCTGTCCTGAGCTCTAAGCTCCATATTCCCAGCTATTGAACATTTCTCCCTGAATGTCATACCTTGTCTAGCAGTGAACTCACTCACTTCCACATATGTTCCTCCTTTCTGGGCTAGTAACACTACACCATTCTTCCAACCAACAGGGTCTGTGATCGCCTTCAACTTCTCTCTCTCTCTCTGTCTCTCTCATCACACAGCCAACTGATCACCAGGACTTGTGATTTATTCCTCTTAACTGGCAGATTCTCAAAAGTAGACTTGCCTCTTCCATCCTACTCTATTTTATTTCAGATCTTCTCTATCTCACATAGTTCATAAAATGATGAACAGTACCACCCCTGGAGCTGAACAACCAAGCTCCACACTTCAGAGGACCACTCTTCGTCCTTTCTCAGGTTGCCCCCCTTACCATAAGGCATGCAGTTCATGAGCCTGTATTAGTTTCCCAGGGCTGCCATAACAGAGTACCACAAATTGGGTGGTTTTAAACAACAGAAATTTATTGTCTCACAGTTCTGGAGACCAGATGTCTGAAATCAAAGTGTCAACAGGGCCTTGTCAGTAGGGCGAAAGAGAAAAATCATTATCTCTCTGAAGGTTCTAGGGGAAGATCCTGCCTTGCCTCTTTCTAGTTCCTGGGGGTTCCTGGCAATCCTTGGCATTCCTTGGCTTGTAAATGCATCATTCCAATCTCTGCCTTCATCTTCACATGGCTGTCTTCCCTCCGTGTGCGTCTGGCATTCTGTGTCTCTTTTCCTCTTTGGGTAAGGACACCAGTTATATTGGTTTAGGGCCCACCCTACTCCAGTATGACTTCAGTTTAACTGAATTAATAATATCTTCAAAGACCCTCTTTCCAGACAAGCTCACATTCACAGGTACTAGGAGTTAGGAGTTCAACATATCTTTTTAGTGGTCACAATTCAACCCATAACAGGGGTAAAAGGACACTGCCATCATGGTTCCATACACCCTGTTTCTAGATCATGTTTTACTACCCAGGACTGCAGTTTCCCAAGCCTCCTTCTAGAGCCTGTGCAGGCCTCTTCGCCACATCTATCCTCTCAAGGGTATACCGAATCACTGGAATGCACACCCATCGGCTTGAGGGTGGTCAAGAGATGGCTCTTTACACAAGAGGAGGAGGGAGGAGCCCTCTGGACCCACATCTGCTGAACTGCAGCCTTCTCCACAGCTAAACCCAGTCATTCTGGCCCATTTTGTATGCCTGGAGTCTGTCTTGGTTCTTTGCCCTGACTTCAGCCTGGTTCCTATTAACATTCTTCATTCCAAGGAAGACCCTGCTCCCCTAAACCTCAGCCTTCTGTTGATGTCCTGGTTCAAACCCAGGGGACTCCTTGAAATCACAGTCCTACCATTTGCCCACTGACCAGCCAGACCCTGCTACTGTACCCATCCACCACCACATCAGCCCTGCTTGGAGGCTGATGTTGATATCCGTGGAACTGAGCTTATTGCATCCTTTAGATATAATGTCTTGGTTATTGTTCATCTAAGAAGTTGTCTTAACTCCTAAGCCCAAATTCTGCCTATTCCAGCTTATTTCTATCTCCCCAACAACCAACAAAGGAGTATAAACCTCACGTTTATGTCCTGTAAGTAAGGTTATGGTTAAGGTTAATTTATCACCCAAATCACTACACTTTTCAGAACGAAAGGGCACAGTAGGAGTTAACTGGATGTGTGGTCATCAACACAAGTAGCACTGGTAATTTCTTTGAAAGACACAAGCAGTGAGACAAGGAAACAAATGTCCTTCCTCATCCCTCTATCTCCTCCCATGGGCTGTGACTATGTTGCTTTCAGCTCTAGACATGTCTATCCTAATTTTAGTTTGTTCTAGTTACTCTGTCTGTTGTGGTTCACCCAGAGAAGTATCCAACAGAGAAAGAAAAGTGTTCCACTCTCTGGAATGCCCAAGGCCTGGAGCAGCTCCTGGCTGCCCTGCCGGGGAGCTCTGCTGTGACATGGCACCAATGCTATATTAGGTAGGAGAGGAGGCTGTTGCGTTTTGTGGTAATTGTCATTCTTATTTGACAACTGTTTGGGGTTTTAGAAACTCTTGGCATTGGGTTATAACACCCCGCCCACCCATTCTTGGTAACCGCCATTTGCCTTCCCTATAAGAAGTAGCAGCTCTGAGATGAGGCAAGGCCATACTCAGCAACCCTGGATGTCTTTGCTTTGGCACCTGAAGGACTTTTTTCTGCATCTGATCAGACCTGCAGCTTCTGCGGCCCCCAGAATCAAATGCTTATGAGAAATTCGGGTGTCAGAATGCTGACTCTCCAGAGACCAGCTGTAGGGATAAAAATCTCCTTCTGCTTTTAAAAAGTATATTGAATGTTAAAACGATCCTTAGTCACGTGCATTGTTGTGAGAGTCTGTGGGTGTGCGTTGGAGAGAGCGAAGGCATTTCTTTTGGCATTTGGTAATGTATTACCATTTAAAGGAAATTCCCTTCAGCCCTTTTATTTCACCATCATGCATGGCCTTGGGCCAGACTACCACATGAATCTCCTATGAGTATAAGAGAAAAAGAAATCAGGCCCATTTTGCCCTATAAGCATGACAAAGATCATGGCAAACAAACAAACAAACAAAAAACCATTGCCGTGGAGTTGATTCTGACTCAGGGTGACCTTATGTATTACAGAGTAGAACTGCTGCATAGGGTTTTCTTGGCTATAATCTTTACAGAAGCAGATCACCAGGCCCTTCATCTGTGGTGCGGCCGGATGGGTTAGAACTGTTAGCCTTTAGGTTAAGTCCTCAATGAAAGGCTTGAGTATACCCTTTAAGGAGTCTCCCTGTATTTTGCCTCTGCTTCAACTTTGAGAATTATCTGTATTATTTGTTTAACTCCTCTTAAAAAAAAAAAAAAAAATGTAATCACTGAAGTCACGCTGTGTGCCAGCAGTTTCTAACCCACATAAACACCCTATGACCAGGCACTATTGCCCTAATTTTATAGAGGTGGGCACTAAGGTCCAGACCTTAAAATATTTCTCCAAGTTCACACAATGAATAAATGGTGGAGAGACAGAGCCAGGACTCAGAGCCGGGGCTCTTGGCTTTGAAACCTGTGTCTTCTACGCTGGGCAAGTCTCCTCTCAATTTTATGCTGCAGATCTTTGGCACAAAAGATAGATGGAGTCCTCTGTTTTAGTGACTGTCCTTTCAGACAGAATAGGCAAGGAAAAAATTTCTACCCCTTCTCTTAAAAAATATGTACAAATGTAAATACATGTATCAACACATTTGTTTCTTCTGGGAGGAGGGATAGGGGAGAAAGTGGAAGTTTCCATACTGAATTACAGAGATGTGTAAGACCAAGTAAAAGACACCCCAAAACCTTAGATTTTTATAATCTTATTTTATTATTTAGATTACTATTGAATTTTCTCCCCAAGCATGCTGAAAGTTAAACTCAAAAACTTGCATTCAGGAAAAATGACATCAGAATGCAATCAATGGAATGAACAATTTTATTTCATCGTTCAAAATTCTGCATTTACTTCAAAGACATCAGGTACATTTGATATACAGAGATTTGAAATTACTGAATTCATAAAACAAGGCATTGAGTCTGGAGCCTGGAATTTTCCTATAGAATACATCTGCATTAGATGATTATACCTATGTTAAAGTGTGGTATTGCAGCCCTGCAGCTTTATAAATAGCAAGGCCAGTAAGAACAATGGGAAGCAGTGCTAAGAGCTACTAAAGTATCATCAGAGGCACTTAAAAGATTAACGAAAGGCAAGACAAAGGCAAAGAAAAAGAGGGAGTGGATGCATCCGGAAAGGAGATTTCAGGGTCAAGGAAAGACGCATAGCTTTCTGAGTTATGCCCTCACTGGGCCAGGCCAGGTCACTTGGCCAGTTCTTGGCCAAAAGTTTTCCACTCAGTAAATCGAGAACTGAACTTCTCAGTTCCAGCCTGTGGAAATGTGGCTCTGATTTTATAACTGAGGTCAGTAGAACAATGGATTTACTTTTAGAAAATTTGCTTTTCAGACACCAGTGCTTCAAAACACCTATTTCTACTGTCTCACTAGCGGAGCTCCTAAAACTTTGATTTTTTTTCTTTTTTTTGTGCTTTTTTTTATATATAATGGCTCCTTGGTAACTGGTAACTCTCCTCCATAACTGGAACCAAGGTCAGCACCCTTTGCATTAGGGGCGCAAAGCCCTGGCCAAAGACTGCTTTTCTGATTTATCCATGGGTAATCGTGTTGACAGAAACTGTAGGGACAAGCAAGCAAGCAAACAAACAAAAAAAGACCGTGTAAGTCAAGTTTGCTCCTGGACACATGACCTAGATTGGGGAGGATAGCTTAGTCCCTAAAAGCTGGGGCTGTGGAAGGAGACAGTTCTGGGTTCAAACCCCAAATCCACCCTGTGAACAAGTTATTTAAACTTCTAAGCCTCAGTTTCCTCATCTATACCATGGGGATGTCAATTGTACTAATATTTGATTTGTTGTGAGGATGTAATAAAAAATGCACATGAAGTGGCTGGTGCATGGAAAACAATAAAACCACGTTGTGTAGACATAGAACAACGCTACACAGAGGACCCTTGTGCCTGCTGAATGAAGGTGGTACTATGTAAGGCTGACTCCAAAGGGCTCTGATTGGTTTCGCTCTTTGCCCCTTTTCTCCACCTCCTCACAGAAGAGCAACGGATATTGACTGACGTGGCTTGAAGAACACTGGCACAGGAGGGACTCCAGGCATAACTGGACAGCAAGCTAGAAACAGCGATGCCTGTACATTCTGTTCAACTCAAGCTTGAGGGAAGTCAAACGCGTGACCTTCTTCTACGTAATCTGCCGATTAAATTTTAAACCTAGGAGTCTTTTTCTTAAAACGTACTGATTTTTACTACTATTTCAAAAACATACAAGGCCTGTAAATACAACTATTTATAGCCTTGTAAAAACGTGGGCCAGATAAATAGAAATGGCTGCCAGTTCAGTTAGTTTTGCTCCCTCACTGTGATGCCCAGGGAGCCCTGGTGGCACAGTGGTTAAAGCACTCAGCTGCTAACCTAAGGTTGGCAACTGGCAGATCGAACTCACCAGCCGCCTCACAGGAGAAAGATGTGGCAGTCTGCTTCCGTAGAGATTACAGCCTTGGAAACCCTATGGGGCAGTTCTACTCTGTCCTATAGGGTTGCTATTAGTTGGAACTGACTCAGCAGCAGTGGGTTTGGTTTTTGGGTTTTGTGATGCCCAGGATGCTTGAGAATTGTTGTTTTCGGCTATTAGCGACTGAATAGTTTCCAAATAACCAGTTATTATTACTGAACCTGTTCGGTTTATTACACACAGACACAGCCACCCCCACCCCCCACACACACATGGATTATGTATATAAATAGGCTGCATGTCCCTTGCATGGGTAAATAGGAAGAGTTACTGTGGTTGGAATATTTGTTTCTTTGGATAAGCTATAGTAGTTGCGTGATCTTTGATAGAAAACTTAGCTTCTCTGGGCCTCACATTTCTGAAATATAATATTGTTGTTGTTGTTAATTGCCGTTGAATTGGCTCCAACTCATGGTGACCTTATGTATAACAGAATGGAATTGCCCTGTCCTGCCCCATCTTCATGATAGCCGGTATGTTTAAGTCCATTGTTGCAGCTACTGTATCACTCCATCTCATTGAGGCAAAAAAAGAGGAAGGATCCATAGTTGGAAAATATAGCCTTGGTAATAGAAACCATGCCAGAGATAACATGATAGAATTCTGCAAGACCAACAACTTCTTCACCGGAAATACATCTTTTCAACAACACAAAGAGATGACTATACACATGGACCTCACCAGATGGACTACACGGGAATCCAGTTGAAACTGATTGAGGGAAATACAATGAAGTAGACTTAATTAGGCCCACAGATGTGTTTTATTTGGCCAACGGTGTTTTAAGAAATGTGAATATGAATGACTTTTTCTGAGCATTCACTTTTCAGTTCCCACAGTTCTAATTACCCTATTATCAACCAGCTGACCTGCTTCTCACATTTGCTTCACTTGTTGGCCCCTGAAAGGATTTGGGTTTGCAGACCCTGGATAAGATGATCCAGAGGGCTTCCTCTAGCTACGAGACTCTGCTGTGCTGATTCTCATGGAGTAGCTGAATTGTTCTACCCCTCTGTTGGGAGAGTAAATAGCACCCTTATTTTTCTACAGTTAGGCTTGTGGATTTATTAGGAACAATTGAAGCATGGCTCAGACAAAGAAAAATAAATAAATAAATCTTTACATTCTGATAGGAAATTGAAATTAAATCTCTTTGCAAATATTTTTTAAGATCTCTGTTTTGTAACTCTAGATTCTTCTCTGCAAGGTATTACATATTTGAGCCAGGCAACCATCTCTTCTCCTTTCAAAGACTATGTATCTGAGGCTTTCCCAAAAGTTTCTGCTTGTCTTTCTTCCTTTGTCTTTGGCTCTCTCACTAAAGATATTGGGCAAATATTCCTGACAATTTAAGCCTTGGATGTGACAAATAGAGATTTAAATTTTATGATTACACCATCACGATTCCACAAAGGGATAAGCTGAGCTTTCAGTTGTTTTGGGCTTGGAGCCAAAAGAAATTGAGTCAGACCCTACTTTTGAGTAAAGTTCTTGGGAGCTAGTTAGAACTGAGCAGGCCAGAGAGGCCTTGAGTAGTACAGGATGTAATCAAAGAGCACATCACTCCCCGTGCCAAGCCAAGCTTAGTGGCTCTGCCCTCCAAGAGCCACAGATTTTATTGACCCAACTGGAATTCCACCCCGAGAAGCCCAATCTTTCCACTTTGAGCTCGGAAGCGATACGCTTGAGGCAATGATTTCAATTTTGTGTTCATCACTGAATTTCTGTAAAACTGGGGACAAACACCTCAACTTTCTTTGCCTCAATCTCATTCATCTCTAACAGCAGAGCCATTACCCCAAAACTGACGATGGCCTGGAGCAGTACACAGAATCACCAGGGGAACTTATCGAAATGCTGATTTCATTCAGTGGGTGGGGGGGTGTGGCCTGAGATTCTGCATCTGACTGACGCCAGCAGATGCTGATGTTTCTGGTCCATGGGCCACATTTTGAGTAGCAAGGACCTAGAAAGCTTTGTTGATTTCAATTAGATTTTTTTTTTTTTTTGTCTGTAAATGTTGAATTCTGTGCTAGAAACTGGGAATGACTTTCCTCAGCATCTAATGCAGGAGGCCAATGCATAAATATCTAACTATAACGTACGCGATAGCTGCTGTGTTACAATATGAGTAAAGTCCTTCGGGAGTCAAAGAAGAGAGTGAGAACTAAAACTATAATTTATAATCAATGTACAAATACTCCTATCTCTACAAATCTCTCTTTTATTTCCTATGTGTGCTCCGACGTGGTATCCTGATCATACTTCCCTTACTGTATGTATCCAAAGGCTCAAGCTTTGGACAAACTGTATATAAGCAGAGCTTTTCATTATTGTTAAAGTATAATTTTCAAAATGGTAAAATCATGACTCATGCAAATGTAAAATGAACATGTGTCAAATATTTTATCCAAAGAGTATTTATAGAAGTTGGGTATTTATAGGTAATATTAGGAGAAAATTGCTGGGTTACATGGAAAACTGGTTTATGTCCAACAGGGCCATAAACTATAAAGTTCTGGCTTTTTTGTTCCGTTGAACAAAAATTATTTGCCTTTCTACCCAACAGAAACTTACAAGTACCCCTCTAGAGTTATAAAGTAGCTCAGATGATAGAAGTCAAGCTCAGGACTGAAAAAAAAAAAAAAAAAAAAAGAAAAACACCTGATAATCTCTTTTGCTTATTTCCAAGTTCAGATAACGTTTCTGCTGGCATACTCAGCCCCTGTAAAATTCTGAACACCTCTAAAGGCAAACCAGGATCTAAACCTTCCTCTAGTTTACCTGACTGGATCTGGCTGGTTCCTTCTGGAGGCTCTAGGGGAAAATCCCTTGCCTTGCTTTTACCAGCTTCTAGAGGCCGTCTGTATTCTTTAGCTTGTGGCTCCTTTGTCTGTCTCCAAAGTACATTTCTTCAGTCTCTGCTTCTGTTGCCACATGGCCTTCTGCCTGCCTCTGACTCCTCCTTTTAGAAGGATGTTTGTGATTATATTGGGGCCACCTGGATAATCCAGAACACTCTCCTCATCTCATAATCCTTAATTTAATCCCATCTGCAAAATCTCTTTCTCCATATAAAGTAACATTCACAGATTCTGGGGCTTAGGACACGGACATCTTTGGGGACCTACCACATATTTCTTTTTTATGTGGCCTACCACATATTTCTTTTTTAATTCTGAAGCATGAATCCCACGGTAGAGATCCTAAAGCATTTGGTCTAGGGGCAGGGCCAGGGCATACGTGTTATTGAAAGTTCTGGGGAGATGCTGGTGATGCTCCTGGAGGCTTGCAAAGCACTGTTCTAGGTAGACCAGGACACACGAGTGTTGGTTCTCCCACTCCCCTTCCCCTTGGATTTCTCCCAAAGTTCCACTCAGAAACCCCAGCACACAAACTTGGACCCCACAGGAGAGGCAAAAAAGGCAAATTTTGTCTCTTCCTCCTCAGGAAGCCATCACAACTAGGGATGCAGTCCCTATTCTTTGTCCCTATAAGATTCAAAGGCTGAGGGCAGCGGGCATAGGGTTGAATCAGCACTTCTCCCCAAGCAAGCCCTGGGTGTTAGTGAGTTTCTTTTTTATTTGGCATTTATAGTATTCTCAGGCACTTCTCAACCCTTATAATTATAACCCAGATACTGCTCAGCCTCCTTCAGCGAGGATTTAAAAGCTAAGAGCTCTCTTGAAGCAGCCAACTATTAAAACTTCATGGCCTTTTACAAAATATAGGTTGACAGGAGGTATTATGAAACACTGCCTGGTATAATTAAAATTACACTGCAATTGTCAACACCCATGAGTCAAGTACACTGCGTGAAGTGGTAGCGTGATCGTACAGTCCGTTCTCTAGCTAGCTAACGCAGGCCTCTGGCTTTCCTAATCCAGCTCCAAAGCCTCAGGGGCTGACCACCACCTATGAGCTCCAAATGCTGGCCATTCAACCATCAATTGGGTCAGCCTTGATCCTGCTAGTGGCTTCTGTCCTAGTCTTCTACAGATAGGAACGTTGGTCTTCTACTAGGCCTTCCTGGGGGAACAGCTTTGAGCAAGGTGCTCCATTTCTCCTTTATGACTTTAGCCACATTGATAAAAACATGTATTGTTTTATGATTCAGTTTGTGACTATCCGAATGACTACCTAAGTGTCTGAGATAAGTGTGACTGTGGGCGGGATTCCTGAGAGTATCTTATCTCCTTGCCCCGTTTACCAACAGACTTCTCAAAGAAGGGGTCGACAGGTGCTTCAAATCTGTCAGCAGTGCAAACAAACTTCAGCCACCCACTCTTGCCTCTGTTCCCTTGAAGATCACTGATCATGGCCTCACTGCTGAGTTCATTGGTGTTCCCTCAATCCTCACTCTCCTTAAGCTCTGTTTTCAGTTTCATACTGTTGACCTTTGCTGTTACTATAAAGTCCAACTTCCATTACCAGGGCCTACATCATCTGGCCTCTGCCTACCCTTCTGGTTTTATCTCCCATCTCCTTCCTCCTCAGTCTCAATGCTCCAGGCACCCTGGCCAGCTGCCAGCACCTCCAACATGCCAAGCTCTTTCCTGTCTCAGCCTCTTAGCCATGCTCTTCCCTCTGCTGAAATTCTCTTCTCTCTGCTCTTACTAGGCTGGGTTCTTCTCACTTTCCCATCTCAGCTGAAATGATACTTGTTGAGAGGGGGCTCCCTGGCCACCTCTCCAAAAGAAGGTGCCATACACTCTTAATAACTTCCATCGCAGCATCCAGCTTATGTCCTTCATAGCTTTGATTATAATTTGTAATTATTTATTAGTTTCTTTGCTTTTTTTTCCCACAATTGCCATCATCACTCCATGTGTTGCAGAGTAGAAATGCACTTTACAGGGTTTTCATGTCTGTGAAAATTACGGATAACACTGCGAAAAATGGGAATTCCAGAGTACTTAATTGTGCTCATCCAGAACCTGTACATAGACCAAGAGGCAGTCATTCAAACAGAACAAGGGGATACTGCGTGGTTTAAAATCAGGAAAGGTGTGTGTCAGGGTTGTATCCTTTCACCCTACCTATTCAATCTGTATGCTAAGCAAATAATCCAAGAAGCTGGACTATATGAAGAAGAATGTGGCATCAGGATTGGTGGAAAACTCATTAACAACCTGCAAATGCAGATGACACAACCTTGCTTGCTGAAAGTGAAAAGGACTTGAAGCACTTACTGATGAAGACAAAAAACTACAGCCACATAAAGAAAACAAAAATCCTCACAACTGAACCAATAAGCAACATCATGATAAACGGAGAAAAGATTGACGTTGTCAAGGATTTCGTTTTACTTGGATCCACAATCAATGCCCATGGAAGCAGCAGTCGAGAAATCAAATGATGTATTGCATTGGGCAAATCTGCTGCAAAAGACTTCTTGAAAGTGTTGAAAAGCAAAGATGTTACTCTGAGGCCTAAGGTGCACCTGACCCAAGCCAATGATATTTTCAATCGCCTTATATGCATGAGAAAGGTGGACAATGAATAAGGAAGACCAAAGAAGAATTGATACCTTTGAATTATGGTGTTGGTGAAGAAAATTGAATATACCATGGACTGCCAGAAGAATGAACAAGTCTGTTTTGGAAGAAGTATAGCCAGAGTGCTCCTTAGAAGTGAGGATGGTGAGACTTCAACTCACGTCCTTTGGACATGTTATCAGGGAGGATCAGTCCCTAGAGAAGGATATCATGCTTGGTAAAGTAAAGGGTCAGCAAAAAAAGAGGAAGACTCTGAATGAGATGGATTGATATAATGGCTGCAACAATGGGCTCAAATATAGCAATGATTATGAGGATGGCGCAGGACTGGGCAATGTTTCTTTCTGTTGTACATAAGGTCGCTGTGAGTCAGAACCAACTCCATGGCACCTAACAGCAACAACAGTTTGGGAGAAGGACATCAGGCTTGGTAAAGTAGAGGGTCAGCAAAAGAGAGGAGGACCCTCAATGAGATGGACTGACACAGTGGTTGCAACAATGGGCTCAAGCATGGCAATAATTGTGAGGATGGTGTGAAACTGGGCAGTGTTTTGTTCTGTTCTGTTGTACATAGGGTCACTATGAGTCAGCACCAACTTGATGGCACCTAACAACAACAGCATGTCAGTGACCTTCCAGAAGCGGATTGCCAGGCCTTTTTTCTGAAGTTCCTTTATGTGGGTTGGAACTGCCAACCTTCCAGTTAGTAGCCGAGTGCTTAACCATTTGAGCCACCCAGGAATTCTTTGCTTACTTGTTTATCTGTCTTTTCCACTGGACTGTAGGCTCCATGAGGATTAGGACCATATCTGCCTTGTTTGTCACTGAATCTCTAGCAACAGGAGCTGACTGCATGGTCCTAATTGACTAACACACCTATGTATCTTCTCCTCCCTTGGCTCTAAGGTATAATGCTGTAATCCTCAGTGGCTAGCACATGCCTGGCACATAGCTGACACTCAATATTTGCTTTAAAAAAGAGAATGAATGAACTTCTGTATTCCCCCACTCCACCCTGGGAGAAGTTCATACTTTCAATACTGGGAAGAAGTACCTTCTTCCCCACCCCTAAGTGATGTCATAGGATACCTCCAACCACTATTGCCCACCTGGAAGATCTGTCCCAGGACCAGGTAACAGAAGTCTCCTGTTCACAGAAAAAGTCCACTTCAACCTAAAGCTTCTGCATGGGGTAGTAGAAAGAAAAAAGGGTTTCAGATCAAAGAGACATAGTGTTGCATCCCAGCTCTGTGACCTTAGACCTACACTGTTCAATATGGTAGTCACTAGCCACGTGTGACTATTTAAATTTAAATTAATTAAAATTAAATACAGTAAAATATTTAATTCCTCAGTAGTACTAAAACAAACAAAAACAGTTGCTGTTGAGTTAATTTTAACTCATGGCAACCCCATATGTAGAACTATGCTTCACAGAGTTTTCTTTTTCTTTCTTTCTTTTTTTTTTTTTTTCTTTTATTGTGGTGACCATAGAGTTTTCTGTGGATGATTGTTTGGAAGTAGCTTGTCAGGCCTTTCTTTTGAGACACTTCTGGGTAGACTTGAACCTCCAGCCTTCCGGTTAGCAGTCAAATGCCTTAATCATTTGTACTACCCAAGGATTCCTTAGTAGCACTAGTTACATTTGAGCTCTTCACATGAGGCTAGCAGTTGCCGCACTGAACAGTACAAATATAGAACATTTCCAACGTTGCAGAAAGTTCTGTTGGGTAGTACTGCTGTAAACAAATCACTTAACCTCTTTGGAGCCTCCACTTGCCTCCAACTGCAAAAAAGTAAGCAGTTGGACTGAATGGTACCTAAGGTCTTTCCTCCTCTGTAAATCTTGGTTAAGTCTAGAATCTATGCCTGTTTGACTTTGAAGCTCTAGAATGTGCCTGGTTCACCAGTGATTAGAATAGAAAATGGTCTGAGAATAAGGACAACAGAAGTTTTGCCACCCAACAAACTCAGGGCAAGACTTGGCTTTGGCACAGGGCTTTGTAGGCCCCTTACTCCCATAGCAATACTCTGCTCCCAAACCCTTCCAGACTCAAAAAATATATTCAGCTCTTTGGGCCTGCTCTCCGCTAGGAGACAGTTGGCTAATCTGATCAGCTAAATACCACTGCATTTTAGCACTGATGTCTAAAGGGTCCAGAGTTGTGGCTCAGCATGCTGCAGTGTGAAAGCACAGACTAGCATTTAACAGAGCTCAGAGCTAGCCCTTGATCTGTCACCAACTGGCTGTGTAACCTTGGGCAAGTCACCCAAATGGGCACAATTCCCTCATGTAAAATTATATGAGTCTATGGACTCCTGTGGCGTAGTGGTTAAGAGTTCAGCTACTAACCAAAATGTTAGCAGTTTGAGCCCACCAGCTGCTCCTTGGAAACCGTATGGGACAGTTCTACTCTCTCCTATAGGGTTGCTATGAGTCGGAATTGACTCAACAGCACTGGGTTTGGTTTGGTTTTTTTATTACTCCAAGGACATCCCCAATTCTAAGATTCTAGGACTGTAGTATTAGATTTTCCAAACCAGCAACAGGCCTGTGGGGACACTGCATTTGGGGATAGAAGAAGGAAAAGTTTGCATTGGCCATAGGAGGAATTAGCGAGACTGTCCCTGGAGAGATGGGGAAGGTCTCCCGGAAGAAGGACATTCCCCCTTTCAATGCCTTAGGCTGGTAGAACAGAACAAGCCAGCCTTGTTTCTGATTGAGCTCCCGCCTGGGGATGAGTCATACCACAGAAAAGGCGTGTCTGGGGACCTGCCTGCCATGTCTGGTCAATAGAACTCCTTATATGGCACTTGTTTTCTGACAGGTGGTACGTTCCTGGACATGAAGCTTATTTTAAGTCAGTTCTTCAGGTGACATTCAGAGAATGTTTATTTTTTGGTTTCACAAAATATCGTCCCAAGGGTAACAGCCGTTTCACTGGAAGTTTCCTTTTGGATATGTCCAACTGCCACAGCTCCTATTACCAGAAGTCAATCAGTTTCAGCACCCAAAGCTAGGAACATAGAGTTCCCTTCCCCTTCCCACAAATAGTTTCATGTTCTCAGAGAAGTGGGCTCTATGTGGGCCGGAGCTCAGACAACTGAAGTCCTCCCGTAGCCAATGGCTTTGGTTTCCACCCACCCCAGGGTTGTGTGGCGACAAGGAGCCTTGCACAAGGTCTTCCCTCCCTCATCTACTGCTTTTCTTGGCTCATGGACCACTACAATGACAAGAGGCTTGGCGTGTCCATGCTGGGCTGAACAAGGACAAGGATAGAACAATCTCATTCCCAGTAGGGGGACTGGGGTCAGCATGGCACTACACTACATAGTGAAGGTAGCTCACTCTGCTCACAGACCAAATACGGGCCTTCATCAGCCTCTATTTCAGTGTTGAAACATCAGCTCTGTCAACCTGGACGTGGCTTCTTACACAGAGGAGGTGGTGTGCTCTCCAAGTCCACTCAAATACACCTCCACCCCCTAAAGGATACCAGCCTATCACAATCTCAGGTATAAGATTCCCAGCCCCTGGCAATAGACTGTGAACCCTACCTGCCCGGCCCTGGAGTTTGCCAATACCATGTGTGAGTTGCCATTTACGTGGCAGGTGCATTGCTAAATGCTTTATGTACATTGTCTTTAAACATTATAACCCCTCTGCAAGGTAAGTATTATTATCTTCCTTACTTTATAAATGCAGAGAGTAAAGGTCAATGATGTAACCAACGCCATCCAAACAGATAAGTGGCTGGGCGGGGAAGGAAACCAGTTCTATGAAGCTTCAGTGCCCATGCTCTTATTCCCGAAAGACTGGAGGCCCCTTAAGAATGAATGAATTAAGCCACTGGGAAGTTTGAGGTAAGTGGGAGAAAAGGGAATGTACTAGTTTCTTGTTGCTGCTGTAACACATTACCACAAACTTTCTGGCTTCAAACAACACAAGTTTACTCTCTTACAGTTCTGGAAGCCAGAAGTCTGAAACCAGATTCACTAGGCTAAAGTCAAGTTTCACCAAGGCTGAGTCCTTCTGGAGGCTCTAGGGGAAAATCTATTCCCTGGTCTTTTTTAGTTTCTAGAGGCCACCTGCATTTTTTGGCTCATGGCCCCTTCCTCACATCATTCCAGCCTTTTGCTTCAGTTCTCAACATCTCCTACTTCCTCCTTTGACCTTCTTGCCTCCACCTTATAAGGATCCTTGTGATCACATTTAGGTCCTACCTGAATAATCCAAGACAATCTCCTTATTTCAAGATACTTAACTTAATCACATCTGCAAAGTCCCTTTTGCTATATAAGATAACACAGTCATAGGTTTCAGGGAAACAGGACATGGACATCTTTGGCAGGGATTGCGGGGAAGGTCATTATTCCATCATTTACTTTGAGAACTAGGAATAGTTGTTGGAAATAGGCCTGGGTTTCCTCTTCCATCTCTAATCAGCCCATTTCTCTTCCTCTTGAGTGGGAAACAGATCTGCAGTGGTCCAGGTCATGAGGAGGTAAGAGGAGAAGACCCCCAGCACAGAGGCTCTGGGATTATGAGGAGGTAAGAGGAGAAGACCCCCAGCACAGAGGCTCTGGACACATGCACCCAGCCCCTCCTCACCCCTGTGCACTCCTGCAGGAGCAGTGGAAAGAGAATGAAAGGTCTGCATTATCAAGCAGCTGATGGCCTGAGTGTTGAAACATCAGCTCTGTCAACCTGGATGAGGCTTCTTACACAGAGGAGGTGGTATGCCCTCCGAGTCCACTCCCACCCCACCCCATCCCCCATTCTTTCCAGGAAAACAAGCACCCATTACTTTAACTATTTAGCGACCCACTGTACTTGGAAAGTGCCTAGTTTCCTTCCATGGTCTACTCAAGGCCCTGCAAGATGACCATCCTGCCCAGATTTCCCACCTCAACTCATAACATTCCCCTCCTCATGCACTGGGTTCCAGGCATACTAGCTTGGTTGACAAAAGGGAATGCTCACAATTTTAGCAGAACCAGCCATAATTTTTTCTGGTACTGCTTGCTGATAGAGCTGTATACAGTGACTTAATTAGTCAACTCATTTTTAGTGTCCTGGTTTCTACAATGCATAGGCTTCCTTTGAAAACAGAAAGGCTATCTTAGCATCTCAGCCCCCTAAAGGAATCTTTCTTTTAAAAAACCATGAAGCTAAGCTAGTAATTTCCAGTCCCTCAGGTTGCAGCTAGAAAGTGGCTTCTTCCTTTGTATATTTTGCAAAAATCCTTCTGCACCATTATCCAAAAACACTGTGGTGAGAGGGTGGTTAATCTTATCCCCACTCTACAGAGAGGGAGACAGTCTCCGAAAGAGAAAGTCAAACAACTTTTAAACAATAGTCCCAAGACTGGTATTCCATCCTCTATGTGTCTGTGTCTCTGGGGGCTCGAAGATAAACTGAGAAAGTACCTTGTAAAAAGAGAAATCAAATAGAGAAGTCTGTAAAATGATACATAGCACAAATTGGCTGCTGTTAATTGGATACTAATTGGCTACAATCCAAAAAAAAAAAAAAAAAACAGCTGTATGAATTGAAAAAAATCAACAAAATTCTAGCCAACAGAATTCAACAATATATCAAAAAAAAAAAAAAAAAATCACCGCAGCTTTCAGGATGGCTGAGGGAGGTAAAAATCAGAGGGTGAGCACTTCCAGGGGATCCCAGCCTACTTAACCTATTGCTTTCTCCCCACAACAT
This sequence comes from Trichechus manatus latirostris, assembly GCF_000243295.1. Taxonomy (NCBI): domain Eukaryota; kingdom Metazoa; phylum Chordata; class Mammalia; order Sirenia; family Trichechidae; genus Trichechus; species Trichechus manatus. The sequence goes on from NW_004444010.1 coordinate 9,138,521, forward strand.
CCCTCTGCTTGTCTCATTTTCTTTCTTGCAATTTACCGGCACCTCCCTCCAACTCCACACTCAGGCCCAGAGGTTAGGAGGCAGCAGCTGAGGCCACTGAGAGATGGGGAGGAAGAGAAGGATTCCAGAAACCACCTCCACTCTGTGCTCCATCGCCCTCATAGCCCTTCTCCGAGTGACTGATTAATTTTGTCCAGGTAGTCCCTGGAATGCTGGAAGCTGGAGGACAGAAACAGAGGCACTTCTTGCAGGGTTTTCCAGAGGGCGGTGTTCCTAAAACATTTTCAGGGGCACCAGAATGTAAATTTTTAAACTGAGAGCCAGCAGCCAACGGTTTTGTATGTACGGTTTGTGTATGTGTGTTTGCTAGTGTCCAAGGTACCAGATTGTAGAGTGAAGTGTGGGCTCAGCTCTCCAACAAACAGGCTCTAACACCATGCCATCTTGGCCAGGTCACTTAACCTTTCTGAGCCTTAGTTTTCTCATTTATAAAACTAGTTAGTACCTACGTTTCAGGGACCACAAAGAGGACAAATTAAGTTAATGTATAATACACAGTAGTTTCTCAATAAACTGTAGTTATCAATGAATTCACCCTGCCCACCATCTTGAATACAGTAATGTTCAATAGGTATTTGTTCAACAATTGAATGAATTATTCATAAAATCAGGGTTGAACCAGAGCTCTAGAACCCAAGTCTTGGCTTCTACTCTCCCTTGTCAGCACAAATTTAATCCTCAGGACCCACATGCAATGTTCAAGGTGGTATGGGAACGGTGGATTAGCAGTAACAAATCACCAGCCCACACAGGATCTAGGAGCCCTTTTTCTGACCAGGTCACAGTCATTAATAAATTTCAAATAGCATTTTAAAAGTAGCATAGAATAGAAAATAACATTAGTAGGGGTAAGTATTATTTTTATAAAACTTCTGTTTCCATTTTATTTATTTATGTATATTTGTGTGTATAACCAATTGCCGTCAAGTTGTCCTCAACTCATGGCGACCCCAACTCATGGTGACACTGTGTGTCAGAGTAGAACTGTGCTCCACAGGGTTTTCGGTGGCTGGTGTTTTGGAAGTAGATCACTAGGCCTTTCTTCTGAGGCACATCTGGGTGGACTTGAACCTTGAACCTTTAGGTTAGCAATCAAGCACGTTAACCATTTGCATCACCCAGGAACTCCACTGTGTATACATGAGAATAGTATACTGAGTTTAATGAACCATGTATTTCCTACTGTGGGTTGTAATCCAAAAACTTTGAAAGGTACTGGCCTTGCTATAAGGCTTCATAGCCTTTGTCCAGTCTTCATAGAGCAATAGTTACTGTTGATTGTTCATTTTCATGACTTTTTTGGATTGTGTATTTTAACGGAAGAAAATAGCAACACTATGAATTTGAGAGTGAATATGAAAACTCAGAGGTTGAAGACTTATGTGCTCAAGCTGCCTGCCTGGGTCACCTTCATTGTTTCTTCAGGGAGCAGAGTTAACGGCACATTTTAAACAATGAAACAGTTGAGTGATTGATGCCTGGGGAGTTGAGGTCAGTGGGAATACATTAATGGTGACTTGCTGGTACTGCCACTCCCATGCGTATGGCAAAGGTTGAACTCAGAGAAAGATCACAGGACACTATGTCCTCTTACATTCTTTGCCTTGCAAATCACATCTCCAGTTCAGCATTTCCTAAGCTGTACAGGGAGCATTCAGTTTGCACAAGGAGAGACTCAGAGCAGGAAAAGGAATCCTATGGGAAGCAGAGGAGCAAGTAAGCATCCTAGAATATCTATCTCCCTTCAGGAAATTAATTTATCTCTTCTGAGAACATCAGTAAGAGTTCCTCACGGTATCTCAATTCATTCGTAAGTATTCATGCTGGTTTGGATTAGACTGAGCCTAAGGGAAAGCAGAGAGAAATTATGAAGGGAGCCTTCTCCAGGTAAAGCAGTGTGGTGTTGTGGAAAGAACACTGGATCAGGAGTCAGAAGGCCTGGAGTACAGTAACCATCTGGGCCACCTTGACACCCCATAACCTCTTTGGGCTTCAGCCTCCTCATCTCTAAAACGAGGAAGTTAGTGTAGGTCATGCGGCAGACAGGGGAGAGGGTATAGTAAAGGCATTATTTAAACTAAAAAACTGTTCATTGAAAAATTTACAACAAGGCACAAAATAGAAAACACATCAAGATGAGACAGTTCTGACTGAAGCAAAATGGCAGACTCCAGGAAAAAAAAAAGAAAAAAAACCCATTGACATCAAGTTGTTTCCAACTCATAGTGAACCTATAGGACAGAGTAGAACTGCCCCATAGGGTTTTCAAGGAGCGGCTGGTGGATTCTGTCATACTTTTGGGTAGCAGACAAACACTTAACCACTGCACCCACATTCCTCCTGTGGTAGGCAGAATTCTAAGATGGCCCCAAAGATTCCTAGTCGTTGGGGTGCACACACCTTCTCCCAGTTAGTCAATAAAACACTAATCTAGGTATTTTGGAGATGTAATTAAGATCTCAAATCTGTTAAACTTAAAATATGAAAATTATTTAGGTAGACCTGACATAATCACATGGCTGTTTGAAAGCAAAAGTTTTCTCTGGCTGATGGCAGAGGGAAAGTCAGAAGTCTGAAGCACAAGAATGATTCAACATGTCATTGCTGGCTTGAGACAAGGGACCATGAGGCAAGGAATGGGAGCAGTCTCTAGGAACTGGGAGCAGCCCCGTGCTGACAACCACCAAGGCAACGGAGACCTCAGTTCTACAGCTGCAACAAGAATGAGCTTGGAAGTGGACTTTCTCCTAGAGCTTCTAGATGAGAACTCAGTCTGGCCAGCACCTTGATTTCAGCCTCGTGAGACCCTGAGCAGAAAACCCAATCATGCCATAGCAGACTCCTGACCTACAGAACTGTGAGCTAATAAATGGGTGTTGTTTTTAGCCACTAAGTTCATGGTACTTCATTATGCAGCAGTAGAAAACTAACATTCAGCCCATATCCTGTGGTGGCTGGCAAGAACCTCCACAAAATGGTAGGTTCTGAGAAACCCTTTTAAGACTTCCAAACTGGATTGTCCTTACCCTCTTTTCTGGCTCTAAGTTTCTACATTCCCCCATTCCACTTCACTCTTAGGGTGGATTTATGAAAATCATATTTGAAGCTGGGAGCTGTAGGAAGTCTTCGTGTTCTTTTGATCTAGTGACCTGGGAAGTAGAGAATTGCTAAGCAATCACTTTAAACATGGAGCAGGGAAATAAATATTTTTCACGCTTTGGGTAATCTGACAATATTATAAACTTATTGGCACTTAGTAGAACCAAGTTATGAATCACATCTGGGTAGGTAGCTGACCAGATAGGGTTATTTTACCTTCTAGCTAAAAACTCTAATCTGAGAATTTCAGCATGTCCTTTATTCCCCTTGTCATTCCAAGATGAAATGACAAGTGGTGTTACTCCCAATACTCCCATTTCAATGAAGGCATCACATTCAGAAAGAGTAGTCAGCCCACCTAGGCTGCTCATGAAGAGTAAAAAATTAGAAGAACTTGAACTTGGCCAAGGAAGCTGGTGGAGTCCATCTGTATCCTTTGGGTTGTTCCCTTTGAGTGTTCTGACACATAGGAGGAAATTCATGGGTGACTTTGACTCTCACCAGTGTTCCAATGAAAACAGGAATATTGCCCATGGAAACACTTCCTGACTTGGAAAAATAGTTACTATCCCCAAGATCCTAGTTATCCCAGTCATGTCCCAGTACTGTCTTGGTGGAACTAGTTTCTCAGTACAGAAAGACAGCATAATAGTCAGAGAAGCATGGGTTTGAATCTTAGCTCTGCCACTTAACAGCTGTATGTCTTGGGGAGTTGCACAACTTCTTTGAGCCTTGGTTTCCTCGTCCATAGGGATGGATAATAGTGCCTATCTTATAGAGTTAGAGTTCCTCCGGAAATTGCATAAGATAACATACATAAATTAATAAATGTCAATAGCAATCCATTTGCCATCAAGTTGATTCCAACTCACATCTATCCCATGTTATTTTGAGTAGAACTGCACTCCTTAGGGTTTTCAAAGGCTGTGATCTTTCAGAAGTAGATCTCCCAGTCTTTCCTCCAAGGTACCTCTGGGTGAATTTGAACTGCCAACCTTTTTTTGTTAGTAGCCAAATGCTTAACTGTTTGTGTCACCTGTCAATAGTAGTAGTAGTAGTTATGTTTTTATTATCATTTGTTTTTTAACAATTTCCATACGTAAGCTCCACTGCAATCAGTTCTTGCCTTCAGGGAAACCTCTGTCTGCTGGCCTGCTACTCATTGCTGCTAAATTTATGGAATGCCTATTATATGGTCAGGGCTCTCCTAGTAAACAAAATCAATGATTTACAAGAAACAACCCTTGTGGACTTCCAGCAACATGGCGCTCTAGGCCGAAGCACCACACAATCTCTCCACAGCAAAGATCCGAAAAACTAAGCCAAACAGAGAAAACAGCAATCTTGAAATCCTAAACATCAATTGAAGAGATAAAGAACTCAGCCCAGCACCAAATGGAATAAGAAACTGACAGAGAACAGAGAGTGAGGAAAC
>NW_004444010.1:9152218-9159366 GCF_000243295.1 Trichechus manatus latirostris
GGGTTTTATTCATTGGTATAAGGGTTAGGAATTCAATATATCTTTTGGAGGGGAACACAATTCAGTTAGTAACAGTATGTAAATAAAGCAGTTAATAAAAAAAAAGTCAATAGAAGTTTGTGTTTGAAACACAGGAGATCGCAGACGAAAAACAATACGAGTAACAACTACCATATTAAGCCTGTGCCATAGGAAGTTTTGCCCTTGCTAATACTTGCTTCCCCCTTCTGAGAGTGGAGAGCCTGGAGAGACTAGGATCTGGGCTCAAAGCTAATCTAGGTATATTAGACACATATGCAAATCTCATTTTGAGTGTAACTACTGTCACTGCAATGTTGGTCTTGGTTAGCAACCCGGAAATAATGATAGAAATCATGTGAAAATATGTAATGTGATGCTATAAATAGGTGGCTCATCCATTAATTTTGCTTTGTGATTGGCTATTAACCTAAAGATTAGTGGTTCAAATCCACCTGGCAGCACTGCAGAAGAAAGGTTTGGTGATCTGTTTCTATAAAGATTACATCCAAGAAAATTCTATGGAGCAGTTCTACTCTATAATATATGAGGTCGCCATGAGTCGGAATTGACTCGATAACAAGTTTGTTTTTGGATTGGATTCACACCTCAGTAATATCTCTCAGATTAAAAAAAAACTATGTATTTTCAGGTTTCCAAGGACAAAAATGTATACAGAAATTACATTGTTTTTACCACAGTCTGTACATAGCACCAGAGCTGGAGACTCTACATCAGTGTGGCCCCAGGACTGACAGCATCAGCATCATCTGAGAATTTGTTAGAAATATGAATTCTCAGGCTCCACTCTAGACCTACAGAATCAGAAACTTGGGGTGAGGCATAGCAATCTGTGTTTTAACAAGCCTTCCTGGTAATTATTTGCATACTAATGTTTGAGAACCACCGGTATAGTTCACATCCATTATGTATATCAGTCTCATTTGGAAAATTATGTAAATTCAAAGACAAGAGCTACTGTGTTGTGAGGGTAGAAGTTACAATGAGGAATGAAGATATGGAACATGAGGGTAACTACTTCCATCTTCCCTATCCATGTCAGTCATCACTAATCAATCACTGCATTCTTTCACAAGGAGTCAGGGCAGCAGAGGGCTTGGGCCAATCTTCCTGTTTAAAAGTCTGGGAGGAGACAGCCCACCAGGTGCCCTACACTAACATGGGGTTGGGTGGAGAAGGCTAAAGTAGATCAGAAATCGTAACATGGCAGAATTTGACACAGAGCAAGAGCCCAGTATAGTGTTACTGATTTCCCAAGTTCTGGGGGTCGTGTTGGAGATTCAGAATTTCCTACCTGCCTCAGCTGGCAGTTATGTACTGAAAGGTTGTTGAACTAAACAAGGCCTGCCTGGAGTTGAAAGCAATTAATACACAAAGTGCAAGACCTCAAATCCAGAATCAATGACAAAGTGCCAGATGTCAACCTTATGTCTTAAAATTCCAGATGGCATCAACTACATTTGGTGGAAACCAATGCAGGCTGTCCAATGACCAGGCAGGGCAAAGCACATCTTAGGGGACAGCTCCCACAAAGGACCCCTCTCTCAACTGCCATGTTCAAGCAGAATAAGCTTCTTCCTGTACTCAGAAACCATTTTGGGGCAGGCAAGGTAGAAGGGAGTTTCCATGAGAAGAGAAATAGTGTCCTGACAAGGAATTTGAACTCTGATTTACCCAAAAGAGACAGTTGTGAACTGGAAGCTATTGGGTTATCTGTGAGAATGTGAGCTAGATAGCAATTTGAAATTTATTATAGAAAATAAAGTTAAATTTTGTTTTGCAAACATCTGATTTATAATTGTTCATAAAGCTACCTACCTATCCAAATGTTATTGATTTTAAATATTTTGTCCTTAGGTGAGTCTCTCCTGGCTCAGCTAAAGCAAGTAGGAGTAGGAGGCAGAAGCAAAGGTTGGCCCAGCCCTTGAAGAGTTGACCAGCTCCAGGTTTCAACATGAGGGGCCCTTGTCCCATTTCAGATGCTGCCCCTATTTCAGATGCTTCCCCTTCAGCCTAAAATGATTTGACAGTTAGTGCCATTTGGTCCAGTCACATACTCACAGCTAGTAATTGGAGAAGGTGAACATGTGCTTCCAACATTCACTTTTCATAGAATCATTAGGTCAAAGATCATCTGGCCAAACCCTCTCATTTTACAAATGAGGAAATCAAGGTCAAAGAAGCTAAGTGGCTTGCTAGCTGTGGACAAAGCAGGAACTGAATCCAATCTCTCCAGCTGCAAATCTGTTACTCTTTCTACCACATCAAGCTCTTCATAAACCAGGAATGATCAATTCCACACACTATAGCTGTATATCAAAACCCAGAGATTCAAATGATACCTTTCTTTAAAGCAACCATTTAAGTTTGCTTCCCTTGTACTTCTTAAGTTTGTTTCGAGAGATGCTAAGAGTCTCCTGATGGAAAGCTATTCTGAGAGAAGCTCAGACAAAGCCTCCATGATCTATGGCTGCCAAAGTTAGCTCCTTCACAGCTGTACCAGCACATTGGAGGCTGTGAGGCAGCCACCCTGTCTTTGTTGCTGTATTAAGAGAGGTGTGAGTGCTTGGAATTCTGCAATCCAAAAGAGCCTTCTGGGTGTCAGCTGCCTCCTCAGAGTCTTTGAAAGACCACGAGGACTTCACGTGTGTTATGGGGTACAACTTTCAAAGAGGGCCAGGATCCAAAGTCTGGACCAGTCCATGAGAATGTAGACACGTCTTAGACTGGGATAGGACTTGGTGACAATGCGGTGCATGTCGTATTTCTTCTAACGCCTAAAAAGTTTTATTTTTATGCATATTGGGAAGAAAAATGGAAATAGAAGCAATTTTGTGGATAATTTAATCCAAAAGCACGTTTGCTTAAGTTTCTTGGAATGACTTATTCATGAATCAATTTAGATGCAAGTATTATCTGTTACTGCAAAATATATCTCATACGAGCTGGGCCTGGCTCAGGGTACAGGTTTGGAAGCCTACCTGCAACTCTCATGGAAAGTGACTAGAACTTTCCCAGTCACCAAGAAAAAAGAATCTTTCCCCTTCTTTGTCAGAGAGAGAGTGTGAGAGAATCATCTCCCTAGATTGCATTCTTAGTAATGACTTTATTGGGAGCTGCTACTGTATGTGTGGTTTTTGTTTTGTTTTTAATTTTCTCTCCATGCATAGGGTCTCCTCCTCTCAGATCACAATAACAGCTGGCAGAATGAACAGACATGGATAACTCTTGGGATATGGGCCTAACTCCTATTAGCTCTAATATGCAGGAGGCAAATAAATTCAATAGAGTATACGCAAAGTGTTGCTTGTAACCCACTATTAATTACTTGATTTTATGATTATTTTTGGCATAGAGGCAATGTGTATCTAGCTCTGGGATATTTGGAGATTTTGAGGACGTATTTGCTATCAATTAACATGGTTCGGCACTTCCAGAACTTGAGGAGAATGGCTGGACAATGTTACAATGTTAACTCTAATGGTAATGTTAGCGGATATTTCAACTTGGGAAGTTCTTCAGCAAAAGGTAATATTCTTATAGATGCCTAGCGCTTCAATTTCAAATTCTCATATTGGTCTGAATAAAACTGTAAGACCTTTCCTCTTACCTAAATATTCCTCCTTATCCTTTTCCCTTTGTCTCTCCTTCTGCCTACAGCTTTATTGTTCCCATTAATGTTGGGTGGGCAAGTTTTTGTCTTTCATACTCCGACTCCTTGGAAGTCACTTTGAGAAGGTTGGGAGTCAGCTGGAGGGTACAGGGAGGCAAGCAACTATATGTTTGTTCTAGAGGGAAGGTTTCCCAGAAGTCCCTACTCATGTGTGTTGTCCTTCCATACACAGTGAGGAAAGACTTCTGGAGGGCACTATAGAGCAGCTGTCAACTCACAGCCATCGGCAGATGGGCTTCTTGGCATCGTTGCTGCCTGAGTGAGCTGAGTCCTTGGAACAGATAGTACCATGATAAATAGAAGAGATAAGAAAAGCCATCCTAGCATAGCAGGACCAAACCTCTAATGGTGAAGGTTTACACATCACCCTCTGCACTGGTGGTGAATAAGCAGGTGTAGGTTTTATGAAGAGTAACACTTGTTTCTAAAATTTCTATCCAATATTCCTGGAACACATTATTACTCAAATGACTGAAACTTTATTTTTAAATCTCTACTTTGAATTTTTTTTTAAATAAAAGAACCATATATGTATGGAATTTTAGGGCTAGAAAAGATCTTAGCTCTCATGAGTTGAGCTCTCTAATCTAAGTCAGAGAAGAAAAATTAAGTCCAAAAAGGTTAAGTCTAGAGCCATGGTTAGAACTAATTGAACTCTGCAAGCACAATCCTTTAAAAAAAAATTATGTTTATTGTTATTAAAGCAATACATGCTTGCTGTTAAACACACACATACATAGAGAGAGAGAGAGGAGAGAGAAAGAGAACACAATTATATACAATAGAGACAGTTTAGTACAGTGGTTAAAAGAATGGGTCTTGGGGTCAGCAGACTTGATGTCAAGGCTCACGTCCACCACACCATATGCCGTTGGGTAATTTATTAGCCCTCCCTTAGCTTCAGGTTCCTCATCTGTAAAAATTTGGATAATAATAATATAGCAGACATTTGGGGTCTCATACCCCACCCTTCCTTATTTGTAACAGAATTCTGATCCTGGTGACAAGGGTGAGAGGACAAATTACCTGGCCCATGGTCCTTTAGAGGGCCTGGAGCAGCTATGACGAGTATTAATGCAAATCTCTTATAATCACTTTTAGTTGATAGCCCTGACTGGGTGGGGGCTTGAAAATGTTTTTCCTCTGGCTCAAACCTGCTGTCGTAGCGCTAACTCTGATTTTATTCATTTATTCATCTTCCTCACCTATATGCTTCTGGGAACACAGTGAACCTTGATTGCCCTAGAAGCCCACCATGGCTGCCCCTTTCTCCCTGCAATGGTTGGTTGAGGCATGGGCATATGAAGCAACTATGTGCACTGTCTTGGGGAGTAGGGGCTTCTGGGAAAGATTTATAACAAGAGACAAATGGAGGAAGAGACTGGATGTTGCCACGTGTGGAGATTGCTTAGGACTAGCCGCTATGTTGATGGCAGAGCAAAAAGACAGAAATATTGGGTCTTGATGCCTTTAAATTTATCATCCCTGGAGGCACCCTACCATGGAATGTCTTATAATGTAAAATAATAAACTTCTTTGTTGTTTAAGCCCATCTTCTATTACTTGCAGAAGCTAATGCATCCAAACTAGCACAGCCCTACTTACCATATAAGGTTCTTGTGAACAGTAAATGATTAATGCAATAAGGGAAATAACATATGGTCAAACACAAAGAAAGTGTTGAATATGTATTAGCTGTCAATGTTGTTGGAGCCGTGGTGACACAGTTGTTAAGCATTCATCTGTTAACCAGTTTGAATCCACCAGCCCTCCTTGAAAACCCTATGGGGCAGTTCTGTTTTGTCCTATAGGTTGCTATGAGTCAGTATCAACTTGACAGCAGTAGGTTTTGGGTGGGTCAGTGTTGTTGCTGTTATTATTATTAGAGGAGAATATAAAGTGAAAATATCTCTCACAATTCCCATTTTATTCCCTCGTGACAAACTTGTTAATATTTCTTATGTGTGCTTGTATCAATTATTTAAAACAAAAAGAAAATACTATGCATATTGTTTTTCAACTCCAAGATATTTCCTAATAGATATGTTAAGACCCGAAGTAACTTGCCAACCTAGTGGGAAATTACCTCTAATCCCCAAGAGTGTGTTCTGCTTAATAATCTTCCAAGATTTGGAAATACTGCCTTCCAAATGAAAACATTTGGTTTTTCAAAATCTCCCTTTTAAACATAGAGAAGAAAATGTGCTTAAAAAAGTCAAACGACATAAATAACCAGCAGAGACTGCCCGAGTGCTCTCTGAAGTCCAGTTCCTAAGAAAGCCAGGGCCTGACTTTCATTGGAAGTGACTTGTACAGTATCGTGGAGGCCAAGTGGCAGTAGCTACATGAGACTATAGCAATAGCTTGATCTATTTCCAAAGGCATGTTGCCCTAACTCAAAAGACCATCAGGACACAGGCTGCTATTCCGGGCCCTCGAAGGACTATGAACTATTCCCTGTGATAATCAAGTAGACCACAGAAATTCAAGCAAAGTTCAGGTGGCCCAAGAGGAGATCATCAACAAGGAGGAGAGCCAATGGATCTCACCCCAGCTGCACTCTGGAATCATACAAGATGCTTTGTTAAAAAGGTTGATGCCAGGGCCCTACCCCAGGCTACCAATTAAATCAGCATCTCTGGGGCTGGGATCTAGGCACATGTAGATATGTAGGTATTTACGCATGTATGTATTAGTTTTCTAAGCTTCCCCATTGAGTCTAATGTGTAACCAGGGATGAGAATTTACTGAGTTAGACCCAGAGTTAAATCCTGTCTCCCCAGCTTCTAAAATGTGTGACCATGGACACATGACTTAACCGCTCTCTACCTTAGTTTCCTTGCCTGTAAACTGGGAGTTACAATAGTATAACAGATTACATGATATAATGCACATAAGGGAATAGTCTAAAACTCAGTGGATCGTGTGAGGTCCTTCCCTTCTACATGCGGTACTCACTCCATTCCCCTGCAGAGTGTGGTTTACACTGGTAGAAAGAACACTAGGTACAGCAGAGTGCTGGGGAAGTTCACTGGGAAGAGAAGGTGACACTTTCTCCTATCTTGCCCATCAGTTCAGCTTGTGAGTTCCTGGAAGAAAGCAAGTGTCCTGAAATAGCCACTTAGGATGAATCCTTAGAAAGGATTCCACATGGGGGAGAAAAAACTCTTCTCCATCTCTCCTCCCTGTTGGCAGTCATACAGGAAGATGAGGAAAGGGCTATCACACCCTGCTGTGAACATTGGCCAACAAACGTCCACAGGCCATAAACAATAATTGTGCTGACCCTTGACATTAAAAATAGAGAAAAGCAAGGAGGACCAATGTTCATCTGGTCCCAAGCAAGACAAGGGAGGTGCCACTGACCACAGGCTAGTATGTCTGTCTCCACTGTAAACTGTAGCTTCCTAGAAGCCAGGGACTGTGTCATAACAAC
>NW_004444010.1:9160977-9162253 GCF_000243295.1 Trichechus manatus latirostris
TAGCATTTATGTGTTTAAGTGAAACAAATACTTAACATAGGATGAAAGTAGAGGAGACATGTAGGGGCCCACTACTTAGGTGGTTGTGTCACTGGCTTCTATATCGCACGTTTCTTGCCATTCATTTGGGAGTGTCTGTGCAATTCACTAGCATTTGAAATGTAGGAAAGTTATTTAAGCCCTTTGAGTCTAAGATTCCTCATCTGTAAGGTGAGCATAATAATACCTATTCCCTAGGATTGCTCTGAAAATTAAGCATAATCAATCACATACATAAAGTATCTGGCACATCATGATTGCTCAGTACCTCAAGGATATTACTATTTGCATAATACCTCAATTTTTCTACTTCATTTGCATCTATCTTATCTCCCCAATTTGATTGTAAGCCCCTGGGAATGGAGATTATGCTAATAATTCTTGCATTATCTCACAAGCCTACGCAGAAATATGGGTCATCCTTGGGAAGTGTTCAAGGCCTGGCCCTAGTCCTACTGTGAACTTGACCTTCCCTCAACATATTTATTCATGTGGAATCAAGTTAGAATGAGCATTCATGGCAGACTTGAAGGGGAAAGAAGTCACAAAGTAGCCAGCAGCATGAGGCATGGATGTGAAAGGGTAAAGGAGCTCTCCCAAACTCTGAGCTGTGCTGATGGTAGAAAGATCTACCAATTCCATATCTAAATTTCCAGTTATCTTTAGCACACCTAGAAGAACCTCCCTTCTCTTTTGCTACCTCCACAATTTCATCTTTGAGGTTAAATCAGTTCTACAATAGTGAGAGGGGCAGGAAGAGAAACAGGTTATCGTTCATGAATATAGACAAACTGGGATCATTGGATTGTAGAATGTTTACATTTGGAAAGACTTAGAGAGTATGTAGTCAAGCCTGTTAATTTCACAGACAAGTAAACTAAGACTCCAAGCCAAGAACTGATGTGCTCGTAGTCACACAATCAACTAGTGACTGGGCTCGAGTCCTGGATCCCAAGTCCCAATCCTCTACTCTTGTGGCTGCCCTAGCTTGTCTCTTTACAAAATGAGGAGGGGAAGGGCCTACAGACTGGTGGGCAGTGCTAGGAGAAGTCCAGGAGCTACCCAGGAGTGGGGTGGAGAGGGCAGTACAGACAAAGGAGGCTTGCCTAGGATGTTCCTCAAGTCGATTCAGTCTGGCCCTCCTGGGGCCATGATTTCCCCTCACACACAAAGTCAGGTTAAGGGTCATCCAGCTGGTCACTGGAATTTCAGGAAAAAATGGACTGACCGTGTGACC
>NW_004444010.1:9163175-9168661 GCF_000243295.1 Trichechus manatus latirostris
TTGGGATTGTACATGACTGCTGCTGCTCCGGAGGGGCAGGAACATCCAAGATGAAGCCATTCTCAGTACCTGCCTGATCTTGAAAGATCTTGGCCAGCCACTTGCTCTCCTGTTTTTCCTGCAAGACCAGCTTTCATGAATGATCTTGTAATTTTGTTTATCTGCTGGCGCCAGGGCTGTCAAACTTTGCAGCATGAATCCATTCATGTTGCAAGATCCACAACACACCCGGTGAAGTTGGCATTGACTCCTGAATCAATCCATCGCATGTGTACTTTATGTCTTGGCATCCAGTTACAGCACTCTCACCCGAATCAAATCCATTTGGAGCCTATTTAGAATCATTCAATGAAAGGCCAGCTTGTATGGTGGTCACAAATACTACAAGGAGGACCTGCTCCCAGCCCAATCAGTCCATTTATATTCAAGTGGGAAGGTGGGGATTTTCTCTCGAATCATGTTCTCCTAGCACAGTGGTATTCTTTGGTAGATAAGAAGGAGATGCATCTGGAATGAGGGGAGCTAGTTCCTTTAGCTAATGGAACTTTCATAACCTCAAGAGAAGGCAGATTGTTTTGGATCAGAGACCAAACTCTTTAAATAGCAGACTTCAAGTTCTAGTGACTACGTTCATTTTCGATGGGCAATTTTGGTGTACTTTGAATTTAAGTGATGATTAAATGACCCTCCTTGTGTTTTCCTTCCACAGATTACATCAATGTCAGACACTTACCATGTGTGAGGCCTCTGACTTATAGTTTTAAAAACAAAAATATATCTTTTTTGAATCAGACTCTTGGCCTTTCTAAGCAAGTGCTGTCTCTGATGGTACCACCAAGGGGACGAAGGGCATGAACGGGGAAATGGGAGTTAGTGGAAGAAGGGAAGCAGTGCAGGGGTGACTTGATAGTATCAATCTCAAAGAAAGAACTGTAAACTCAGTGTTTTCATTTTCCTTTAGAGTACCCTACACTTCCACTGTCCTATTTTGAATCTACTAGCAGTTTTGCAGAAGTCCCTGGCTGGTGCAAATGATTAATGCGCTCAGCTGCTAATTGCAAGGTTGGAAGTTTGAGTCCACCCAGAGGTGCCTTGGAAGAAAGGCCTGGACATCTACTTCCAAAAAAATCAACCAACAAAAACCCTATGGAGCACAGTTCCACTCTGACATACATGGTGTCGCCAGGAGTAGGAATGGACTTAATAGCAACTGGTAGCAATTTTGCCCCTCAACAACAGTGTGTTTCACGGATAAAGCAGCATTTTCTTTAACTGTCCAAAATTTATCTTCTTTTAAGAGTCAAAAGAGCGCCTTGTTGAAGTTCTCTATGTACACACTACCTGAACCTTCAGATGCTATAGACTTTGTCCTTTCGCCAGGTATCCCAGAACATGCTCTTTGGTCTGTCCAACGTTTTAGGTATCAAAGGCTAGTTTTTATTCGGCATTGATGATGCCACTGGCATGGACTACCTCCTGTGAGCCCTCAAAATATTCTCACCTGCCTCTTTACTTTGCATAGAAACAATTGTTGGAGAATTTGCAGTACTTTGCACACTGCCACTGACCACAGGTTGCTTTGTATTGTCCTTTGTCTTTTGCATAGGTATCCTCCATGCAACCAGATTGGGGAGATAAACTCATCTTCCCAACTCTGGAGAAGATAGTCTAGTTCTTCCACTTTGAACACTTGGCCCCTAGCTCAGAGCCCAGATGCGATTATTCTTGATGGTCAAGATGCTAGTTAAACTAAGTGTCTTTTAGACTTGGATTGCATTGTCCTTGCTCAAATACCGTATGTCTAAACCTCAAATCATCCTCTTCAGAAAAATGATTGACAAAGACCCAGAATATTAGCGTTTGGAGGAACCTGAACTTTCAGCTGGTCCATCAACCTCATCTTATAGGTAAGGACACTGAAAACTTTTTGAAAGGAGCTTGAATTAAGTCCCCAGTGAGAGTGCTTGGGAATAGCCGTTCACTCACCTTTGATGGACTTTATCTTGGCAAAAACGTGGGAGTGAAAAAACATTCTAGGCATTTATCAATGTCCTAGGGGAAAGTTTTGGGATAGTTGTAAAACTTTAATGAATCATAATAACAACAAATAAAAATAATTATTTGTATGGATGGATTACTCTTCCAAGAATTTCAAAGTGGAAAGTTATTAGGGGAGAATTTCTTTCTAGTGTTTAAATTTAGGAGTTCACAGCATCTTTACAATGATTGCGGGGAGGAAGCACGCATATCTACTATGTGCCTAGCACTGCACAGTGTACCAAACAAAACTTCACTAAAAGACTCTTCTGCTTACCAACTCAAGTATTTGATACATCTAGCAACCAACATGCGAAATTTCCTCCTTTTAAATTCAAAACAGTGGATAAAAAAAAATGAATGGATTAATTAACTAATTAGCTAACCAGTGGATCCTAGGACCAGGCTCTGATTAGAAGAATTCAAGACAGAGTTCCTGCATATGAAATTGCATCCCATAGTTCCATAATGAGTTAAGTGTAATTTTTTTTTAAACTTTTAATATGATGGTAGTTTTAGGATACATTCTGGTTATTAACAGTATAAATTGGCACACTTTCAAAAGCAATTTGGAAATGTGTATCGAAAGCCCTAAAAATATTCATGTAAACTGACTAAGCAATTCTACTTCTGGGAATTCATATTTAGGTAATTAAGTAAAATATATAAATAAATTATGCAAAATATAAACAAAAATGTAACAAAGTTATTCATGACAGCATATTTACAACAGCCAAAAATAAGAAACAAGCTCAATGTCTACTAATAGGGGAATACTAGTAAATTATGGTACAAGCACTCAATGGTCAACATGAAAAGTAATTTTTAATGGCATGTAAAAATGTTCATAATGAAACATTAAGTAATAAGTAAGATTATATGTGTATGTGTATATACATACATATATATACACATGATATACTGATATCATGTCCAAACTTAGCGTATGTACATAAAGAGACTTAAAGGAAATACAACAAAGTATAAACAGTATTATATCTGGGTGGTAGTATTCCTTTAATCTTTTTTATTTATATATTTCTATGTTTTCTAAATATTCTACCGTTAGAGTGTGATAGTCTTATAAATAAAAATAATTTTAATTTTAAAAAATCAAACGAAAAGTAACCTTAGATGAATGATAAAAGCATGCAAAGGTGACTCCACAGCTACTGCTTTCTCTTGACTCTGCATATATTTTTATTAAATGGATGTATAAATGGAGGAATGAAGAAATATCTCTGTGCTTGCCACTTGAAGCTATCCTCAGGGAATTATAGGCAATGTTAATGAATAAAGTGACTTTCATATGCAGTGATGACAATTACCAGCACTGTTCAGCATTGGGAGTAGACCATGCAGTCCATAGAAGCTAACGAGCCACAGTATTATGGAAAGTTATTGCTGCAGTTCTTTAAACATTGATGAGCATCTACTGTGTATAAGTTAGACTAGACTGTTACTGAGACTATAGGGATGGGTAGACATGATTCCAGCTCTCAAGGAGTGTATAATTATGTAGGTGAGACACACCTACCCAGGTAACCCTAATTCAAATAGATGTGCTAAGTGCTCTGGTGGAGGCACTGGGGAAATGATGTGAGGATACAGAGAAGTAAGAAATTAATTCAGACACTCTTGGATGGTGATACTTTTTGTGTTTGTCCTATATATCTAGATTAAAAAATGTCTACTTTGTCCAGGGGAATATTTGTGTGCAATTCATGGAAACTGTAATATTCTGCACTAGCAAACCATGAAAATATTTTGCATTTATAGTGTTCCATCATATTTATATAGCACCTTTCTTTGTCCTAAAAGTACTTCACCTAAGTATTCACATACACCCTCAACATATTTCTTTCAATAGAAGTGGGAACCTCCCCTATTATCACACCTTGAAGGAAAAGAACAAGAAGACCAACATGAACGCCTCTGTTGAGTCATTTGACTTCTCATTGCTGTATCCTATCTGTAAAGTGGACAGAGCAACATTCTCCGAGTTAGGATTGGAGCCCAGGTTTGTTTGAACACTTGATTCAAAGAAATTTTCTACTGAGACAATTAGACTACAAAATGTATAAAGCAACACCTGAGTCTTGATTAAAACAAACCAAAAAAGCAGAGAGTGGGCTAGAGACAGTGGGGAAAAACCAGAAGGCTATTCTAACCAAACTCTGACGTGCATCTTGAAAACCTGACTCTCCCTGTTCCCTGACAGTTCTTAAACTTGGAAAGAGTAGAAGGAGAGGTATCTAGAGAGATGATGATTTTTATTTTTCTAGCGATCAGGGGTAGGTTCCTGGGTAGTGGAAACAGTTTGCACTTGGCTACTAACCTAAAGGTTGGCATTTCAAAGCCACTCAGTGGTGCTGCAGAAGAAAGTCCTGGTGATCTGCTTCCTTCAAGATTACAGAAAAGAAAACCCCATGGAGTAGTTCTACTCTGTAACACACGGGGTCACCATGACTGTGAATCTGCTCTACCCCAACGGGTTTGGTTTGGTTTTCGTTAGGGATTAGAGGAAAAGTAATAAAATCTGTGAAAGACCTGGAGCATCAGACTGACTTGCCTTCTTCTTTTTTCCCACTTCCCCCTCCTTTCTCATTAAGATCATTTTTGGGGTAAACTCAAAGGAATGAAAAGACCAGTCCCTTAAAGAGCCGAGATTCTAATAAGCCAAACCTAAGTCTGTGTAATGAAGACTTGTAAACCTGTACCCACAAGCACAGCTGGACATGGTATTCTGAGAGGCCCAAGGGTTAAATATTTATGGATAGGGCTAGTGAGAGTTAGTCCATAAAGACTTTTGAAGAGGAGGAAAGTGATGCGTTTAAGCAGAGGCAAAACTTGTTTACATTAAGTGGAAGTTAAAAATGCTTTATTCAAGTTTGATTCAAAATCAAAGATTCTATAGGTCTAGCGTTGGTTTCAAGCTAAGCCAAGTTCTGTCATTTTAATGATGCATTTTAAGAAACAGGGAAAATGAAGTAAAAAGGAGGTCTTTGATCAGTATAAACACGAGTAAGATTGTGATACTTGAACATGGTTACTATGTCAAAATCTGCCCTAAATATTTTAATTTTCTATGTGCTTGAGTGTTTGGGTGGTCTGAGCTCAGACAGTGGCCTTGGTGAAGACATAGTCCCTCTTCTGTTTCTCAGGCTTCCCGCGCTGTTGCTCATCAGCCATGTTGGTTGAACTACATAATCACCAGATAAACCTCGGTGATACTGCAAAGTCATTAATTTAAAACAGGCCAATTAATTTTAGCCTCATGTTTAGTTAAAATCACACTCTTAGAAAGGTCATGTGAAAGACTCAGAGGGTAGTGGAGCGTTTGATGAAGCCACAGTTTTCTAAAAGCCATCAAGCCACAGAAGCTTCCCTCACTTCCCAAACTATTTCTGTAGACGGGGCTTCATCCACAGAGCAGTGCTACTTGGCCA
>NW_004444010.1:9169396-9170899 GCF_000243295.1 Trichechus manatus latirostris
CTACTTCTATTGGAAAAGCTAATCATTGATTTATATTGTTAGTAAGGAAAAGTATCGTTTGAGGCCGGGTCCCTAGTGTGAAATTATCATCAGTAAAATTTTATCAAACTGCTCCTATATTCAGGGACCTGTGTTAGAAGCTAAAATACAGAATTCAGATGTAGTTGTAGAAATTCACCCCATAATATTTACTTAAGAAACTAATGATTTTGATTATCGAGTGCTTAAATTTAGGCTGGCTCTCATTTGTTGTTGTTAGGTGCCATTAAGTTGATTCAGACTCGTAGAGATCCCAAGTGACAGAGTAGAACTGCCCCATTGAGTTTTCTTGGCTGTTATCTTTACTGAATCAGATGGTCAGGTCTTTCTCCCCCCCCGTGTGGCTGGGTGAGTTTGAACTGCTAACCTTTCCATTTCGCAGCCGAACACATAACTGTTTGCACCAGAGAAGTACAAATGGGACTGGTTTGTCAGTTTGTGATGGCTAGTGCAGAATTTGACCATAAGAGGATATTGGACATGTATTGGTGCCCTTCCTTTCTTCTATATGTTCCCTTGATTGTGCTAAGGAATAATGATATTTCTAGCATAGTCTCCTGATTTAGAACTATGGGAAACCACAAAATTATGAAACTAATGTTGCCATCCCTAACTTCTAGGTAGCACTCCAAACCCAAGGAATTTTGATTATACGGAAGCAGTAATCACTCCGTAGTTTCAGTCTTTTAATGGCCCTTTGCCTCACTTGTGGAGGATAAAGAGGTAGGGAATATTCCTGGACTGGATTCCTCCTGGTCTCAGCTTTATGCTCTCTCCAGAGACACTCCTGGCTCTCTTAACTCCCCTGGGAACTCAGCTGTGGAATTTTTAACTCAAACCTTTTCAAGACCCTTGGGCAGATTTTCCTTCTGGGACAAGTCCTCAGTTATGTGTTTGGCTCCCTGGCTGATGATGAAATAGAAACCTTAACAAAGATGAAGGCCCAAAGTTTGGTTCTTTATCTCTGCATCACTTTCCCTGCCTCTGTTTTCTTCCCTGGAAACAGTCACTCCTGTTCTCTGTGTTCTTTAAGATTCTTTATCCTCCGAATAGCTGTAAGGCTGTATACTGTAGGCTCACTATGGTACTTTCTGTGGCCCAGATTCAAAAACAGTGGACATAATCCCAAACCATTAACCTACTACTTCAGGCCTGCTTACGTGCATAATGGAGACATCCCTTCCAACACAGCCAAGATGTACAACATAAACCACACACTACACAGTAAGAATCCCTGTCTGACTGACACTGGGCAGCCTGACATGGGTCCTTTAGGCACATTTGCTAGCTCACGCTGCTCAATCTTCGCACGCAGAGCATTACTTGCAAAGGGCATTCTAATTTATATATTCCAGTCATAAGCTTAATTTCTAATCACTTGCCTTGACCCATTTATTGAACTCCATTCCATTGTCCTGGATTCTTTCAACTGCTGTCCTTTCTGTCCATGCTCTTGTTCCCATC
>NW_004444010.1:9173282-9174127 GCF_000243295.1 Trichechus manatus latirostris
GAGCTTGAAATGAGCTGTCCCAGAGGCAGGAAGGAGAAGATCCCACCACCACCAAGGAAGAACAGCCAGGAGCAGCACAATCTTTTGGGCCCCGGATCCCAGCACTGAGAAGCTCCTGGACCCAGGAGACAGAGAGCGAGCTGTAAGCCTGAAGATGGCAAGAAGAGCTGGCAGAGACGTGGGTGGGAGCAGAAGACAGCGAGGTGGGCCTCCCAGCCCATGGACAGAGAAAGCTGAGTGCCTTTTAGCAGAGGCCAAGGGCCAGGGATAGGCGTGCCTGTGAACACACCTGAGAAGAGGCTTTCCTAATGGAAGAACTGTATCTTGAGTGTTCCTGAACCTGAATTGTAACCTGTTACTTTCCTAATAAACCCCATAATCATGAGTATGGTCTGTGAGTTCTGTGTGGCCATTGCAGGGAATTATGGAACCTAGTAGAAAAGTAGAGTGTTGGAGAAGGGGGTTGGTGTCTTGATAAAGATGGCGGAGAGAGAAGGCATGTCTGACCTCTACCTCATGGGAATCAGCCTTGCCTGGTCTTGATTCTCCTTTCCCCTTGTGAAGTCAGAAGAGGTCAGACACCATCCTCGTGATGTTCTTTTTACACACGGAAGTCAAGAAACATTAATTTTAGTCTAGTTCAGTCCTTAACTAGCTACATGAGTTTGTTGTAATCATCTTAGCTCTGTGGGTGTCAATGTTTTCATATATATAAGAAGAAAATTGATCCAGCAGTGCTATCCAATAGAACTTTCTACTATAATGGAAATATTCTCTATCTGTACTGTCTAGTACGGTAGCCAGTAACCGCAAGTGGCTATTGAGCACTTAAAATGTGACGAGTG
>NW_004444010.1:9175463-9202625 GCF_000243295.1 Trichechus manatus latirostris
GGATTTAACAGAATGCCCTTCAAGTCTCCTAGAATTTTGGAAAGGTAACAATTACAGCTCTTTGCATAGCCTCCTACTGAAAATAACTTTGTAAACAATTTCTAAATACTGTCTTTATAAGCAATAACTTAAGAAAACTCTGTAGGCTTAATGTTACCAGAGAGATTACAACACGAGATGGGAGATGTGGGAATATTGCACAGATAGGGGAAAAAGAAAAGGCCACCAGGGAACTCCACCCCAGCTGATGAAGAATGGATTGCTCTCTACTGACAAGCAACCAAACGACTCCCATTAATATTTTCCAGAACAAGAAGGAGGCTGATGCAAGACAGTAATGAGTCCAGGGGTATTTCCAAACATATTCTGGGATATCCAAAAGCAAAGTGACCGACGACAGTGGAAGAAAAAAAAAAACAAAACAAAACTGCTTCTGTGTGCTACTGAAAGTTGACTGCTTCCATCACTGTGACTACGACCAGCCTAAGCACACCTGGGGAGACTTCAGCAACTGTTCTTCTGTGGCCCAGGGAGATTGTAGATGGACGTTGAGTCTTAACCACACCCAAGTCTTGCCTTTTCCCAAGTTGACTTGATCTCCCCCATAAAATGCACAGGCTAACATGACCCTGGGGAATTGTGCAAACCTACCAACACACCACGAGGTCAGCTGTTTAGACATTGTTTAGTTTTTTTTTAATGCTGAGAAAATAGCCTGGGAGCCCTGCAGGAACCGTGCCATTACTGTGTTTTTCTTATCCAAGCTCAGTTCTCACACTGGCTGGAGCTTTTGCCTCTACTGTACAATGAAAACAAACTGTGGGAACAACTGAAATTGCATCTCAGGGGAGGAAAAGGGGTGCATTATCTCCTGTTACCCAACTCCTTGCCCATCCAACCAGTCTCGCCCATCCTTGCGTCAAAACCACATAGTTAATGGAGCATGACTAGCCCTGGATGCCCTAGTCTATTTATTGTAAACAGCAAATGGGAGGAAGTAGTAAATAGGACTTCTAACCATGAAAAGCTGATTGGAGCTGTGCAAAGGGCTTGCAGGAAAACCCAAGTCCAGAGAGCATGTGTGCAATGAACTGGAAGACTAGCCCCAGGTTCTTTCCTGTAAGTGAACGACAGGCCGACTCCCAGGGGCTTTGTGGAGCCAAAGAGGAGCAGCCAGCCTTAAGCAAGAAATTCTGCATGGTTCAGGAAGTTCTGACCTGATGAAAAGTCTGAGCAAGAGAAAAGCTCCACTTCCAAATGGAAAAGGTCTGGATATCTAAATCCAGAGCTCCCAATTCTTCTTCACCATGACCTCAGTTGGAACACAGTGGGAGCTGAAAACCTTCCCACTCATGTCTTGTGCCTTTGACAAACCATAGTACAAAAACTGATGCTTAACCTTTAGACTATGTGGAGCAAAACCAAGACCATTTTGTAAAAAGCCAAGGCGTGCATACTGACCTGCTCCCTGGAGCCTTCACACCACTCTTCGGTAGGGTCCCAGAGCCAACAATGATATGAGTTCTGTCTCTATGGCTGAGGGATATAGGCTAGTGCTGCAACAGACGTGTCATTTTGGTTTTCTCTTCCTACTACCAAAGTCTCTTTGCCCTGCACCCTGCACTGCTTCTCCAAAGGGTTGGAGAAGTACACTCTTTCATTCAGCCTTTTATTCATTCACTCAGCAAATGTTTATTGAACACGTACTATGTGTTAGACACTCTTTTAGATGCTGGGATACAGCAATCCACAAGACAGACAAAGTCTCTTGTTTTGTGGAGCCAACATTCTAATGAGGGAGAAAGACAAATATGTGGATATGTAATTTAATAACAGCTAGTGATAAGCCTGATTCAAGCCGTGACCCAAGCCTGACCTAAACCATAGTGTCTTCGATCACCTCATGTGCATGGGAAAGCTGGACAATAAATAAGGGAGACCGAAGAAGAATTGATGCCTTTGAATTGCGGTATTGGGAAAGAATATTGAATATACCATGGACTGCCAAAAGAATAAACAAATGTGTCTTGGAAGAAGTACAACCAGAATGCTCCTTAGAAGCAAAGATGGTGAGACTGCGTCTCACATATGTTGAACATGCTATCGGGAGGGATCAGTCCCTGGAGAAGGACATCATGCTTGATAGAGTAGAGGGTCAGTGAAAAAGAGGAAAACCCTCAACGAGATGGATTGACACAGTGGCTGCAACAATAGGCTCAAGCATAACAATTGCGAGGATGGCACAGGACCAGGCAGTGTTTCATTCTGTTGTACATAGGGTCACTATGATTCAGAACCGACTCAACTGCACCTAACAACAACAACGAGTGATAAGCAGGCCATCCCTGGGTGGCACAAATGGTTAAGTGCTCAACTACTAACCAAAAAATTGGCAGTTCAAACCTACCCAAAGGTGTCTCAAAAGACAAGACTGGCGATCTGCCTCTGAAAGGTCACAGCCTTGAAAACACTGTGGAGCAGTTCTTCTCTGCACACATAGGTCGGAA
Source organism: Trichechus manatus latirostris (assembly GCF_000243295.1). NCBI lineage: Eukaryota > Metazoa > Chordata > Mammalia > Sirenia > Trichechidae > Trichechus > Trichechus manatus. The sequence continues at coordinate 9,177,971 of NW_004444010.1, forward strand.
TCCACTCCATGGCAACTGACAACAACAACGGTTATAAGCGACATATAGAAAAATAAAGCAAGCTAAAGGGATGGGGAGTTATTGTAGGGTGATCAGAGAAAATCCCTCTAAGGAGATGGCATTTGAGCTGAGACCTAATGATGTGACATGCCATGTGAACACCTGGGAAAGACTGGTCCTGGTAGCGAGAAAGTGCAAAGGTTATGAGGGAGGAACATGCTTGGCATGCAGGATGAAAAGCAAGGAGGCCAGTGTGGCTAGAATACAATAAGCAAAGGGGAAGGTAATACAAGATGGTATCAGAGAGGTAGGCAAGTGCCTGATCACATAGGACTCTGGCAAGGACTTTGCAATTTATCTTACGGTGATAGGAAGCTGTTTGAACAGAATTGAGACATAATCTCTATTGCAAAAATTTGTGACTCTTCAGTAGCCCTGCTCAATCACAGAGCAAGACTGAAAATAGACAATGAGGTGTTGGAAAAGATTTAATGACCAAGCCAGCAGCACCAAAGCCCCAATGTAAGCGCAAGACCAGGATGATTCTTTGATACACTTTCCTGTTCTCTTCTTCTCTCATTAGAAAGGCCCAGCTGCTACTGTTGGGACATGGAGAGATGATAGGTGCATCATATCTGTACCCAGCTGGTTGCAGGTTCCTCTTTGGTGTACACGCGTGACCCACGCCCACCTCTCCCATTCCACTGCCTGCTATCCCCACATGCACCCTGGGCTCCAGTCACAGTGAATTATGCATCCTGCTCGACTGGGTGCCTGGAATATGCTCCCTCTTCTGCCTGGAATGACATTCTCCACCTTGTATGCCTGGGGAACACCTAGTCAACCTTCAGCAGTCAGTTGAAATAATATCTCCTCTGTGAAGGATATGCTTCTGTTAACGTGTATTAAAGTAGAAACAGGTGAGCGTGCATAAGAACAAATCATCCAGACTTGAAAGAATGTACCAATTTCAAAAGATGCTGTTTTTGCTTGTTGGGGTAGGAGAGAGACCACAGCCCTGTAGTAGTGGATGGAGTTTCCTCAAAGGAAAGAGATGACCGGAGTGTCATTCACCTGAGAACAGGTAATTCCTGGGTTAGGAAGAGGCAAACCAGAGAAAAGAGGGGGAAAGGATTTCTTAGGAACCAGGGAGAAATTGGGCTAGACACCCAGGCATGGACAGACCTGAGCTGGCTCTACTAGATGTGCTGAGCTGATCCTGGCCATTGGACTTAGGCAGGAAGCTGGCCCAGGAAGCAAGTATGCATCTGGTTTTGTGTGCCAGTTGTGTCCCTGCTTAAAGTGTATTCGTGAAAAAGGAAGCAGTTTCTTCTCCCCTGAGGCTAGGATTTGGGGAAAGGGTGCTTCATCAATGAGCAATCCACAGAGAAAGCAGAAACTGCATGGCTGTTTCTGCTGCTTTTTTTTCTGGAAACAGCAACAACAGTGCACAGAGAGTGGCCTGTTTCTGGGGAATGCAGCCTCTAATCTGTCATTCATAGATCCCTTGGTCTGTAGGGAAACTGAGTTCTAGATTTACTAGAAAGAGTTAAGAGCATCCTTTGGGCACAAATAAGTGCCCTGGGATTCTTGGGCATTTCAAGGAGAGGAAACCCTGGGGAAGGCTGGACTTCCCACTCTGATGGACAAATAGAGGCTTAGGGTTGTTCAACTCTAGGGTACTGATATGGGTATCTTACCCATTTCTTTTCTCCTGAACCAAACAATGTGCCTGGCACATACTAGATCACTAATAGATGTACATTGAACAAATCAGTGAGTGGATGACTGAGGAAGCAGAAAGGAGATAGAGAGGGGAGGAAGCCAGGCCGACTAGGCCTTATGTGAAGAGCATGTGTTCCAGTCAAACCATCATGTGCTTTCCAACATTTTCTTGAGTCTATAAAGGCAGGTGCTTCACCTGTAAAACCTTATACCATCTTTGATCTTACCAGGGTAGGGCTTTCTACATCATTAATAGAGGAAATGCTTGCCAACCTGTTCTACCAGTACAGAAACAGCTCCTAAAGAATGTGTATTTCTATTGAGCGAACTATGTCAAATAAATGAGCTGTCCTGCATTGTAGACAATCTTCGCTCAGGAGGAAAAGAGCCATCATAGCCTAACAAATAGTAATTCATGTTCCTTGTGAACAGATTAAAATTAAAACCCTAGAAGTTCCTTGTGTAAGATCAAAGTTGCTGAAATTCCAGAAAGGCAACTTATTGACTCCATTCACAGCTGAAAAGACCGTTATCACTATTTTGATAACTGGGAGAGGCACTGAGTTTTAAGTACAAAGACATGAGTTAGAGTCCTGGCTCTGACATCATTTCATTATGTGACATTGGGCAAGTCCCTTAGCCACTCTGAACCTCAGTATCTTCATCTGTAAGAGGGAGATAATAACAGCTAACTCCCAGTGTTGCCGTGAGGAGTAAATGAAAATGATGCATGTAAAATAACATTGTAAAGTATAGAACATGATATGAAGATGTCATTTTATAATACGTTTCTGTTGTTAAAATTATAATGTGATGAACCAATATGTTTACAATTGTTTATTATTATTACTGACGAATAAGCCATGGAGAAACATTGATCTTTATGCAGGTGTGTCTATTCCAATCAACATACCTGGAAATCGCTCAAGTGTTTTATTTAATGTCATTTACTTTCACATTTTGCTTTCCAAATCCTGCCTCAAAATAATGGTTCCTTATGGCCATCTTTGTCATTGTTGTTGTTGTTAGGTGCCATCGAGTCAGTTTTGACTCAGAGCTACACAGTGTACAATAGAATCAAACACTGCCTGGTCCTGCACCATCCTAACAATCATTGTTATGCTTGAGCCCGTTGTTGTAGCCACTGTGTCAGTCCATCTCTTTGAGGGTCTTCCTGATGTTCACTGACCCTCTACTTTACCTAGCATGATGTCCTTTTCCGGGGACTGGTCCCTCCTGATAACGTGTCCAAATTATGTGAGACAAAGTCTCAACATCCTTGTTTCTAAGGAGCATTCTGGCTGTACTTCTTCCAAGACAAATTTGTTCATTCTTCTGGCAGTCCATGGTATATTCAGCAATCTTCTCCAACACCACAATTCAAAGGCATCAATTCTTCTTTGGTCTTCCTTATTCATTGTCCAGCTTTCACATGCATATGAGGCAATTGAAAATACGATGGCTTGGGTCAGGTGCACCTGAGTCCTCAAAGTGTCATCTTTGCTTTTAACACTTGGTCATCTAGACTCAGTATAAACATCTGGTCAGAAGGAAAAGCTTTTCTAGACATAACAACCAAAATTCTAAACTATAAATGTAAGGATGGATACAGCTGATGTCCAAATGTCAACAGAACAAAAAATGAAACAAATAAATTATAAGCACAGCTGAAAGACGGATAACGAAGTGGGTTAAACTGTAGCAGACGAAAAGAGAAGGTGTTAAATTCCTTAACTTATAAAAAATTTTAACAAGAAAATTATAAGCAATCCAATGGAAAAACTGGTCAAATGGCATATAAAGATAATTCATAAGAGGGAAAACACAAATGACCAATAAGCATATGGAAGAATGCCTAATCTCCCTGGTAATTAAAGAAATGCAAACTAAAACAAGATGCTATTTTTCACTTATCAGATTGGCAAAGGTTTAAAACAATACTAATACCCATTGTTCGCAAGTGGATAGGAAGTAGGCACACTCATTAACTGCTGGTGAAAATTAATTTTGGTACAACCTTTCTGGGGGGCAATTTAGCACTACCTGTAAAAATGCAAACCTTTCGACCCAACTATCCCACATCTAGGAATTCACTCTAAAGAAATCATCAAACAAATGTACAAAGTGTATGTCAAAGTTATTCTTCAAGGAATTATTTATTACAGAAAATTGGAAGCAACTTAAATATCCAGGGGATTAATTGAATAAATAATGGAATATATATATATAATTGATACATCTATTGAATAATTGAATCATTCAATATATATATACTGAATAATTGAATAAATGATGGAGCATGTATATATATATATGTTCCGTAATTTATGGATATCTTTTCATATCAATAACTGTAGTCTACGTCATTGTTTTTAATGTTCCACTATATTATATACATGTACACAGTGGAGCTTTTCCATTGTCCCTTTCCACAGATGTAGTTGATTTGATTCCTGTGTATTCCATACAGCAAGGTCCACATGTATAGTTGCCATTTATGTTGGTGAAAAAAAAAGGATTTGCAATGAAGAAGTCGCTGGTCTTGCAAAATTCTATCATGCGATCTCTGGTGATGTATCTATCACCAAGACCATATTTTCCAACTACCAATCCTTCTTCGTTTCCAATTTTTGAATCCCAATTGCCAGAAGTTATCAATGCGTCTTGATTGCAAGATTGATCAATTTCAGACTGCAGAAGTTGGTACAAATCTGTAATTTCTTACCTTTGATCTTAGAGTTTGGTAGGTAAATTTGAATAATAGTTATATTAACACCTTCTGGGTGTATGGATATTATCCTATCGCAGATAGCTTATACTTCAGGATAGATCTTGAAATGTTCTTTTTGACGATGAATGCAACACCATTCCTCTTCAAGTTGTCATTCCCTGCATAGTAGACCATATGATTGATTCAAAATGGCCAATACCAGTCCATTTCAGCTCACTAGTGCCTAGGATGGAAACCCTGGTGGTGCAGTGGTTAAGAGTTCAGCTGCTAACCAAAAGGCTGGGAGTTCCAATCCACCAGGTGCCCCTCAGAAACCCTATGGGGTAGTTCTACTCTGTCTTATAGGGTTGCTATGAGTCAGAATCAACTCAACGGCAACGAGTTTGGTTTTTTTTTTTTTTTTGGTTTAATGCCTAGGATAACAATCTTTATGCGTTCTGTTTCATTTTTGACGACTTCCAATTCTCCTAGACTCATACTTCATACATTCCATGTTCCGATTATTAATAGATGTCTGCAGCTGTTTCTTCTCATTTTGAGTCATGTCACATCAGCAAATGAAGGTCCCAAAAGCTTGACTCCATCCATGTCATTAAGGTCAACTCTACTTTGAGGAGGCAGCTCTTCCCAAGTTGTCTTTTGATTGTCTTCCAACCTGAGGGGCTCATCTTCTGGCACTATATCAGACAATATTCCACTGCTATTCATAAGGTTTTCATTAGCCAATTTTTTCAGAAGTAGACTGCCAGGTCCTTCTTCTTAGTCTGGAAGCTCTGCTGAAATCTGTCCATCAAAGGTGACCCTGCTGGTATTTGAAATACTGGTGGCAAAGCTTCCAGTACCATAGCAACACACAAGCCACCACAGTACGACAAACTGACAGACACATGAGAGACAATGGAAAAGCTCAATGTCATCAGTCAGAACAAGGTCGGGGCCAAGTGCGGAACAGACCATCAATTGCCCATATGCAAGTTCAAGTGGAAGCTGAAAAAATTTAGAACAAGTCCATGAGAGCCAAAATACTACCCTGAGTGTATCCCACCTGAATTTAGAGACCATCTCAAGAATAAATTTGATGCATTGAACACTAATGACTAAAGACCAGACGAGTTGTGGAATGACATCAAGGACATCATACATGAAAAAAGCAAGAGGTGATTAAAAAGACAAGAAAGAAAGAAAAGACCAAAACAGATGTCACAAGAGACTCTGAAACTTGCTCTTGAACATCGAGTAGCTAAAGTGAAAAGAAGAAATGATGAAGTAAAAGAGCTGAACAGAAGATTTCAAAGGGCGGCTCGAGAAGACAAAGTAAAGTATTATAATGAAATGTGCAAAGACCTGGAAATAGAAAACCCAAAAGGGAAGAACACCCTCAGCATTTCTCAAGTTGAAAGAACTGAAGAAAAAATTCAACCCTCAAGTAGCAATATTGAAGGAATCTACGGGGAAAATATTAAATGACACAGGAAGCATAAAAAGAAGATGGAAGGAATACACATTCTCACTATACCAAAAAGAATTGGTCGACTTTTCACCATTTCAGGAGGTAGCATAAAATCAAGAACAGATGGTATTGAAGGAAGAAGACCAAACTGCACTGAAGGCATTGGAGAAAACAAGGCTCCTGGAATTGATGGAATACCAATTGAGATGTTTCAACAAATAGAAGCAACGCTGGAAGAGCTCACTTGTCTATGCCAAGAAATTTGGAAGACAGTCACTTGGCCAACCAACTAGAAGAGATCCATATTTGTACCCATTCCAAAGAAAAACGATCCAACAGAATGTGGAAATTATCAAACAATATCATTAATATCACATGCAAGTAAAATTTTGCTGAAGATCATTCAAAAGTGATTGCAGCAGTACCTCTACAGGCAACTGCTAAAAATTTAAGCCAGATTCAGAAGAGGACATGGAATGAGGGATATCACTGTTGATGTCAGATGGATCCTGGCTGAAAGCAGAGAATTCCAGAAAGATGTTTACCTGTGTTTTACCGACTATGCAAAGACATTCCACTGTGTGGATCATAACAAATTACGGATAACATCGTGAAGAATAGGAATTCCAGAACACTTAATTGTGCTCATGAGGAGCCTGTTTATAGACCAAGAGGCAGTCCTTCGAACAGAATACGGTGATACAGCATGGTTTAAAGTCAGGGAAGATGTGTGTCAGGGTTGTATCATTTCACCATACTTATTCAATCTGCATGCTGAGCAAATAATCCAAGAAGTTGGACTATATGAAAAAGAATGGGGCATCAGGATTGGAGGAAGACTCATTAAGCTGGACAATGAACAAGGAAGACTGAAGAATAATTGATGCCCTTGAATTATGGTGTTGGTGAAGAATGTTGAATATACAATGGACTGTCAGAAGAATGAACAAATCTGTCTTGGAAGAAGTACAGCCAGAATGCTATTAGAAGCAAGAATGGCGAGACTTCATCTCACATACTTTGGAAATGTTATCATGAGGGACCAGTCCCTGGAGAAGGACATTATACTTGGTAGAGGGTCAGCAAAAAAGAGGAAATTCCTCAATGAGATAGATTGACACGGTGGCTGCAACACGGGGCTCAAGCATAACAAAGATTGTGACCATGTCACAGGACAGGGCAGTGTTTCCTTCTGTTGTATGTAGGGTTGCCATGAGTCAGAATCAACATGACAGCACCTAACAACAGCATCAACATACAGTAAAACATTAAAAACAACGATGTGGGCTACAGTGATTGAGATGAAAAGATATCCATAATTAAGAGACAAAATGCATTGCAGAACAATAAGATGCATCAATCTAGTTATTTCTGGTAAATGGTATCAGTGGTGATATTTACTTTATTTTTTTCAATTGTTTTATCAATGTTCTTATTATACCAAGCATGTAATAATAACTACTTTGACAGTGAAAGGAAGAAAAACTATTGCCAAAAGACCTTTTTCTTTTTAAAAAGAACAGTATAGATAGTCTCAAAATAATTATTTCTCATCACAACATTTTAAGTATGACTTCATTTTTTCTTAGTAGATTCCAATCGAGATCTATTCTAGAGTATTCCAACATAATATTCTCTGGGAAAGCTTGATTTGTTTTCATCTTCACATTCTGATATGCTGACATAAAAGCTGAAATAAAAACTTAATAAATCGTTCTTTTCCTCCTAAGTCCTTCTCTAGGAATTTTTGTTTCCTTTTTAGATATTTTCTACAGCTAGGAAAAATCTCACCTCCAAATCAAAGAACCTAACTCATGGATTATGCTTTTCACACAAGGCTGTTGGCCTCCTCTCGGGCTTTAGCCTGCCTATCTCCGATGAACCAAGGGACCGGAGTTGGGGTTACTTTATTCTAAAATTGCAGCACAATCCTATTTTTTAAAAATCAGTCAATTCTGTAAAAAAAAAAAAATGTGCTCAGTACTAGAGAAAGTATTTGATATCAAAAAGCAAACACAGCATACTGCTTAAGCATCTGGATTCTAGAGCTATACTACCTGGATGTAAATTCTGACTCTTTTACTTACTAGCTCTGTAACTTTGGCAAATTACTCTGGCTATGCCTCAATTCCCCCATCTATAAAATTAGCATATTAATATATTCTTTGTAGGGTGGTTGTGAAGATTAAAGGAGAAATCACATGTAAAGCACATAACACAGTGTCTGACATGTAGTTAACACTCAGTAATATTACGATTTGTTCTTATTTATCTATTGTTGGGTAATTATTTCAGTTTCTGTAGGTCAAGAGTCTGGGTGTGGCTTAGGTGGATTCTCTGGCTCTGGGCCTCTCACCAGCCTACAATTAAAGTGTTAGCTGAGGCTGCAGTCATCACAACACTCAGTGGAGTAAGATCTGGTTCCAAGCTCACTCAGGTGGTTGTTGGCAAGATTCAGTTCCTTGCAGGCTGTTGGAGTGGGAACCTCAGTTCCTCACTGAAGCAGCCCTCAGCTCCTTGCCATGTGGATGTCTCCATAAGGCAGCTCACAACATGGCGGCTTACTTCATCAGAGTGAGCAAGCAAAACGGCAAGAGGGAGTGCCAGCATGAGGGAGAGAACAAGCAAGAAGGAAATCACTGTCCTTTAGAACCTAATCTTGCATATGACAGCCCATCACTTTTGCCATATTCTTTTTCTGCGAAGCAAGTCACTACATCCAGCTCACACACAATGGGAAGGGATTACCCAAGGGAGTGAGTAAAAAGACATAGGGATCATTGGGAGCCACTTTAGAAATTTCCTACCACATCATTATTCGAGCTTTTCCAGGAAAATACTAACTTTTGAGAATTATATTGTATGGATTTTGGAGACTTTCATAAACCTGGACAAATTGCAAAATGTCCAATTGGAGTTAATGAGTCATTCTCTCTGAATTATTTATCTATGTTAACATGGTGAGGGAGTAGTTCACAGAGAGGTCCCACCATAGGGAAAGAACAGGTGCTATAGAGGTCTTCCTTGGTATTTATACTACAAAAACAATAGAGTCTTGACTGTTTTTCAAAGATAACCCACCTCTGCCCTCTAAGCTATTCCTTAGCCAGATTCTAAAGGAATTAAACACCAGCCTGGCTCTCAGAGTTATCTTCCTCTTAGAGTAAAGGAAAGCAGTCCCACATTCAGAGACCCCCCCCAAGACACAACCAGCTTCTTACTGTCTTCTGGCTTCTAATTGTCCTGGGGCTGTTGTTTCATCTTTGCAGTTCACCTCAGTTTCTTCACTCCTCCAAGCACCAGAGAGACTTTCTGTCACTTGATTTCACAGAGCAATTTAGCTCTTTCTGGGTCTTTCCATACTTTTTCCAGATCGTGCCAGAGAGCCTCTTCTTATTCTACTAAAAAAAAGGAAAAGTAATTCTCTTCTTAAAAGGAATTATTCTATCCTCTGCTTAGGGCTAGCTTTTAAAATTGTGTATTCTTTCTCATCTCACAAACTCTATTTTAATATTAAATACTGTTCTTTCTTTTATGATGACCTGAAGGAATAGACCACCACTTGTCTGTCAGTTTGTCGTGCTATGATAGCTTGCATGTTGCTATGATGCTGGAAGCTATGCCACTGGTATTTCAAATACTAGCAGGATCAACCATGGTAGATAGGTTTCAGTGGAGCTTCCAGACTAAGATAGACTAGGACGAAAGTCCTGGCAACCTACTTCCAAAAATTAGCTAATGAATGCCCTATGAATCACAACAGAATACTGCCCATTATAGTTCTGGAAGATGAGCCAGATAGGCTGGAAGGCACTCAAAATACACAGTGACTGCAACAATGGACTCAAGCATATCAATGATCATGAAGATCGTGCAGGACCGGGCAATGTTTTGTCCTATTGTAGCTAAGGTTGCTGTCTTAGGCTGTATTCTCTAGAGAAGCAAAACCAGTAAATCATATAAATATATACAGAGAGAGATTTATATCAAGGAATGGCTCACACTACTTTAAAGGCTGTAACATCCCAAGTCTATGGGTCAGGATAAAAGTCCCTCCTGATTCATGTAGCTGCAGGGGCTGGCGAACTCAAGATCGGCAGGTCAGAGCGCAGGGCTCTTGCTCACAGGCTGTGAAGATCGACAATCCTAAGATCAGCAGGCCAGACCGCAGGTAAACTGCTAGCTCAAGTCCCAAGTACTGGAGGTCAGATGAACAGGAGCTAGCTGCAGGATCCATAGAGAGCAAAGCCCTCAAGCCTTGCTAGAGAGTCTACTTATATTTGACACAGGCCACACCCCCAGGAAAACTCCTTTTCAACTGATTGGCTACTGACAGCAGATCCCATCATGAAGGTGACCATGTTATATCAAATCTCATCATGGAAGTGGTCACATCATCGTACGACTGCCAGACTACATCATAACTGCCAAACCACTGAGAATCATGGCCCAGCCAAGCTGACACACAACCTTAATGGTCACACTTGCCATGAGTTGGAGCTGACTCAATAGAAGATAACAACAACAGCAACAAATAGAGATAGATGTACCAGGCTCATGGACTGGAAAACATTAATCTCCCCACCCCCTAAATTGATGTATTATATTCAATGCAGTGATGATCAAAATCCCAGCTAGATTTTTAAAACATAGAAATTGACAAGCTGATTCTAATATATATGTGAAAATACAAAGATTAGAATAGTCAAGACAATCTTTAAAGGAGAAACAAAGTTGGAGAGCTTAGATGTCCAGATTTGGGGACTTACTGTAAACTGTTGTTGTCAGGTGCCACCGAGTCATTTCCAACTCATAGAAACACTATGTACAATAGAATGAAACACTGCCCAGTGCTGTGCCATTCTCACAATCATTATTATGCTTGAGCCCATCATTGTAGCCATTGTGTCAATCCACTTCATTAAGGGTCTTCCTCTTTTTTGCTGACCTTCTAATTTACCAAGCATGATGTGCATCTCCAGGGACTGATCCTTCCTGATAACATGTCTGTTATGGATTAAATTGTGTCTCCCTGAAATGTGTGTCAACTTGGCTAGGCCATGATTCCCAGTGTTGTGTGGCTGTCTAACATTTTGCGATCTGATGTGATTTTCCTATGTTTTGTAAATCTTACCTCTATGATGTTAATGAGGTGAGATTAGAGGTAGTTATATTAGAGGCAGGGCTCAATCTACAAAATTATGTTGCATTTTAAGCCAATCTCTTTTGAGATATAAAAGAAAGAAGGAAGCAGAGAGACATGGGGACCTCTTACCACCAAGAAACAAGAGCCAGGAGAATAGCGCATCCTTTGAACCCAGGGTCCCTGTGCTGAGAAGCTCCTCGACTGGGGAAAGTTGATAACAAGGACCTTCCCCCAGAGCCAACAGAGAGACAGAAAGCCTTCCCCTGGAGCTGGCACCCTGAATTCGGACTTCTAGCCTCCTAGACTGTGAGAGAACAAATTTCTCTTTGTTAAAGCCATATACTTGTGGTATTTCTGTTATAGCAGCACTGGATGGCTAAGACAATGTCCAGAGTATGCAAGACAGTCTCGTCATCCTTGCTTCCAAGGATTCTGGCTATACTTCTTCCAAGACAGTTTGTTCATTCTTCTGGCAGTCCGTGGCATATTCAATATTCTTTGCCAACAACATAATTCAAAGGCATCAGTTCTTCTTTGGTCTTCCTTATTCGTTGTCCAGCTTTCACATGCATATGAGGCAATTGAAAACACCATGCCTTGGGTCAGGCTTATCTTATTGTAAACTAATCCACATCAATAAAACCTTCATCATTCTACTATGTCCTATTTGGGGAGATATATCCTCCCATCTGTCCCTATTGAGAATTGCTGAGTAATCACTTATTCTACAGCTATTTATGGAGCAATCACTATGTTCTCCAAAGAGCTGAATTGGATTTGTGGAGCCACAGATGAGGACAATTACTTTATCTCTAGAGCACCCTTTTCCTGTGACTGGCTCAAGGCTGGCAGCCTGGGCCCCTGAGTAAAACAGGGGAGGAGAGCCAACTTCCAATCATGCACCCAAACTTCTGGTTCAACTAGAAATTCAAGGCAGGGAACCTCATATTCAGGCAGAGAGTCAGTGGAGAGGTGGGAGATCCTCAGCTCCATTTAATCCCCTTGTCCTTTTTCTCTTGGAGGATTGGGGTAGGGAGACTCACCTTGACAGACAAAATGTTGCCTAACCACCTTCTTCAAAGTTGAGCGAAGCCAATAGGAATCTACCTGGAATAGATTCTGTGGAGTACCAGGAACTGATGGCATCTAGGGTATTTGTCTAGGTGAGGGCGAGGTTGAGCAAGTTTGTAGATAAAGGAAGGGAGGTTAGCAAGACAGGCTTTCCAAATGTATGGGAACATGGGGTGAGGAGATGCTTAGTGTGTTCCCATGGTCTGTGCTGGCTCAGGGCATCTAGTACCATAATCTTCACGGAAATTTTTCTAAATATTTTCTGTTTTCTCTTCTATGAAACAGAATTAGCTCTAGGCTCTGGTGCTAAAAGTACAATCAGCATTTCATCGGTGTTTACCAAGGATCATACTCATTGCCTCTAAATGAGGCACAATCCAAGATTCATTTTTCAGGAATTCCAAGGCGCCAATGCAGAGAAGCAATGCTAGATATAAAACATGGGTGTGTCCCATTCTACTCTTCCTCCTTTATGGCTTGTCACCCTCAACTTCTGAGGATGTTGATAACTTTTCTTACCTTAAAAATTCATAAGCTTAATGTGGAAGTTGTATTGGTGAATGTTTTGGTGTGTATATTTTCACTACAATTTATATATATATACACACACACACACGCACACACACATATAAATGTAAAAAAAATTTATAAGCTTATGCCAAAAAATACCAACAACTTTTAAAATATTATTTATTTGTGGCACTTTTATAATTATGCACTTTGCTATTTAAGGCTTTCAGGAGCAAGCACAAGAAAATACTCGTTTTGATCCGCTTACAGTACAAACCCTAGAAGAATGTACCTAGAAACATACCCTAGAGTCTGTAAAATAATGAAATTAAATTAAACACTTATCAATTTTAAGTGAGTATTGCTTCCTTGAAAATAGTTACCATATTTTACAGAAATAACGTGCACCTTCTATGTTGTTTGGGAACTGTGCCCTCCCCCGTGAGGTATTTTCGTAAGCACACTATTATATATTTTTTTATTTCAACATGTAAAAAAACTGGCATAGTGGCACTTTTGAAAATACCTAGCAGGGTGGAGAGCAAGATTGGCAAACAAATGTAGAAAGCACACATTATTTGCATGAAAATATGGTACCTAGGGAGGCACTTATTCCAACAAAAATTCCTCTTTTGAGATTGCTCCTAAAGCTTATTCATAAGCTGCACGTAACACAGAGAGAGACAAAATGAAACTCTTCATTTTATAATTACAACTTGCTGTAATTAAGAAAGATGTCGGCCCAGTTTACAATCAAAATCAAAACCACACTTGAAAAGGATGATTTGCCATAACTGAGGCAATTAAAAAATATCCAAAGTTCAAAAGTGTGATTAAAAGAAAAAAAAGTGTGGTGAGCAATGGCAGCATTACAGAAATAAGTGAACAACCTCCCAAGCAATCCTTTGAAGGAAATAGTAGTCATTTTGAATAATAAGAACTTTCAGCAAAATAAAACACAAAAAATAAGAGAAACCTACCCAGTCTCATTATGTTGCTATCGTTCCTCTTACAATTGAGAAGCATTCTTTGGATGATCTCTATTTATTTTTAAAAAATTATTTGTGGATTTTTTCTGTTACTAAATATTATATTTATTAACAATTTACATATTTATAATATACACATTTTGTATATAATATATCCATCACCCTTCTGTTAGTTCGTCATATTGTGATGGCTTGCATGTTGTCGTGATGCTGGAAGCTATGCATTGGTATTTCAAATACCAGCAGGATCACAGATTGGTGGATAGGTTTCAGTGGAACTTCCAGAATAAGACAGACTAGGAAGAAAGGCCTGGTGATCTGCTTCTGAAAATTAGCCAATAAAATTCCTATGGGTCACAACAGAACATTGTCCATCTCACTTGCTTTGGATACCTCATCAGGAGAAATCAATTGATAGAGGAGGAGATCAAGTTTGATGAAGTAGAGGCCCAGTGAGGGCTTGGGACACCCTCAGTGAGATGGATTGGCACGATACCTGCAATGATCAACTGGACCATGCTGATGATCATGAGGGTGACACAGGACTAAGCAATGTTTTGTTCTGTTGTACATAAAGTCATCATGAGTTGGAGTCAACTCCGCAGCAGCCATCTATCAATAATATGTATAATATAATTTATAAATATAAATTTATAATATATGCAATTTATATGTTTATAATTAATATCATATTAATAACATTAATTGAAGAACATTCAGAAGAGTATAAAAAAGAAAGTATAATCACCTACAACCCTACCGAGAGAGATTAGATATTCATTTTTAAAGGTGAGTTTTATATCTTATTTTAAAAATAATTAGGATGAAACTGAGATTGCCAAGATGTTTGAAAAATTACACTCAAGAAAATTTGAAAGGTCATTAACTAAGACTTGGGATTTATCTCGTAGAAACTGAACACTGATAAAAATATCAAGTGACAGTATCCTGTCCACAAGCCAGAACTTACGTAATCGCTCCCGAACAAATGAGTGCCTTTGGCATTAGGGATTCTTAGCATATCATCTGAGAAGCAGTGCCTTTCCCAGCTCAGAAAGCTACCTCCCCCACAGAAGGGAGCAAGCCATGGGACTGTTTGTCTTTCTGGCCAAGTCAGAAGCAGCAAAACAGAACAAGAGGGACCATCAGTGTTCACCCTCTGGAACACAGAATAGGAGCCACTGCAACCTTTCATCCAATAGCCATGATCATGACCAAAGCCTAATCCTGCCAGCACCCAGGCTCCACAAGGAGGCTTCCACTCCTCCCCTGAGGGCTCCAGGTTTATCTGTGAAGGCAGAGGTAAGAAAGCATTGACAAACACCTTCTAGAGTCCTGGAATCCAGACCTAAGTCTACTCACTAACCACTGTCCTCATGAGCCTGCAAGTGTAATATAACTGAATTCCTTCAGTGATATCACTAGAAATCTACTGACAGTGCGCTTCCTCTGCACCACCTTCCTGTGTTCCTTTGGCTATCCTGATGCCCCTCCCCTGTGTCCCGTCTCTGAGCTTGGTACTGACTCCACGGACCTGGAGCAGAGTAGAGAGGGGTCTGGCTGAAGGGGGAAACTTGGGAGATACTGGCGTTTAAGTGAAGGCTAAAGGCTGAAATAATAGAATTGGATGATGTCTCCAAGGGAGCGAATGTAGAAGAAGAAAAGCCCAGGATGGTGTTCTGAGGAACTTTTACAATCTGACAGGACATGATGACGGACTGAATGAAGGGGACAAGGAATAGGGGTATACTATTATGGGTTGATTTGTGTGCCCCAAAACGCTACATTGAAGTCCTAATCCCTGGTACCTATGAATGTGATTTGTTTGGAAATAGCATCTTTGCATATACAATTAGTTACCATGAGGTGATACTGGAGTGGGGTGGACCCTAACCCAGTATGTCTGGTGTCCTTATAATAGGAGGACAAGAGACACAGGCACAGAGGGAAGAAGGCCACATGACAAGAGAGTCAGAGATTGGAGTTATGCTGCCACAACCAAAGAATGCCTGCGGCCAGTAGAAGCTGGAAGAGGCAAGCAAGGATCTTCCCCTAGAGATCTCAAAGACAGCAGGTCTCTGCCAACATCTTGAATTTGGACTTCTAGCCCCCAGAACAGTGAGAGAATAAATTATTGGTGTTTGAAGTCACCCACTTGTGGTACTTTTTATGGCAGCCCCAGGAAATTAATAACCAGTACCAGTTGCCATGAGTTGACTGACTCATGGCAACCCCATGTGTATCAGAGTAGAACTGTGCTCCATAGAGTTTTCAGTGGCTGATTTTTTGGAAGTAGATCACTAAGACTTTCTTCTGAGGTGTCTCTAGGTGGACTTGAACATCCAGCTTTCCAGTTAGCAGCCAAGTGCATTAACTGCACCACTAGGGACGCCAAACCAACTACCATTGAGTTGATTGCAACTCATAGTGACCCTATAGGACAGAGTAGAACTGCCCCATGGGGTTTTTAAGGCTGTAAACTTTTATGGAAGCAAACTGCCACATCTCTCTCCCATAGAGCAGCTGGTGGGTTTGAACTGCTGACCTTTCAGTTAGCAGCTGAGCGCTTAACCACTGCACTACCAGGGCTCCTCCAGGGACTCCAGTAAACTAATAAGTTACCTGCGGTGTAATGAATGACTTAATATGGCCCTTCTAGCCATGATCTTTTTGACTCACACACAGTAATTGAGTGGGACTGTGTAAATAAGGTATATGGAAACTGTGATGGTTGGTGTTATATGTCAACTTGGCTAGGCCATGATTCCCAGGACTGTATGATTGTCCTTCATTTTATGTATTGTGGATCCTGACTTCTACATGTTAATGAGGCAGGATTGGTGTAGGTTGTGTCTTGAGTCATAGCCTTGCAGGAGGCCGTGACTGAAGTCCCACCCTTACTAAAGTTATGCCCTTCCCTGGGGTGTGGCCTGCATCTAAGGTATATGTGTGGATGCCCTGGAGAGGCTCTCTCTGCATCTGGATTCTGCTTCTGGTTCATGATCGACTGACTTGAGCCAGACCCTGTTGTCTAACCTGCCAATTCTGGGATTTGCTGGCCTCTGCAGCCCTGTGGGCTGGCGGCCTATCATCTGACCTGATTCGCCAGCATCTGCAGTCTTGTGAGCCAGCAGCTTATGGTCTGAACTGCCAGTTTGGGTTCGTCAGCCCCTGCAACCATATGGGTCAGGAGAAGCCTACACCTGACCTACAGGTTTGGGACTTGCCAGCCTCCACAACCACATGAGCCATTTCCTTCATACTTTTCGTGAGTTCTGTGAGATGTTGCAGTGAATTACCAAACCGAAAGACAGGAGGGAGAGTACTGAGGGGAAGGGGAGGGGTAGTTGATATTAGAGATGGTGGAGTGGTACAACGGTTTGGAAGAGCTGGACATTTGGGACATCTTTAACCTCTGCTTCGTAGGAACCAGATTTGTGTTTATCCTTATAAAATAAATTATTCGTTTAGTACCCATATTTTGATGCATACTATATTACTGTATGTCTTAGGCTGGGTTCTCTAGAGAAGAAAACCAGTAAAGCATATAAATGTCTATACAGAGAGAGAGATTTATATCAAGGAAACAGCTCACACGATTGTAGAGGCAGGAACATCCCAAGTCCATAGATCAGGATACAGGCCTCTCCTGATTCTTGTAGCTGCCAGGGCTGGTGAACCCAAGATCGGTAGGTTGGAGAGCAGGGCTCTTGCTCACAGGCTCTGAAGACTGACGAATCCCAAGACTGGCAGGTAAGCTGCTAGCTCAAGTCCAAGAACTGGAGGTCAGGCAAACAGGAGCCAGCTGCAGGATACAGACCAGGCAAAAGCCAGACTGTCCACTTATATTTGGATACAGGCTACATGCCCAAGGAACAGCTGATTGGCTACTCACAGTAGATCCCATCATGGAGTGATCACATATAAACACTGAGAATCATGGCGCAGCCAAGCTGACACTCAATCTTAACTATCACACCACATTATCATTATTTGTTATAAATTTCTCTTTTTTACATTAAGCATCTCAATGGCAAGCACTATGCCTTGGGTCTTCCTTAGCACCCAGCAAGTGCTTAATTAATATCTAGAAGCAAAAATAGAAGGAAAAAGAGGAGGGAGTAGAAGAGAGAAGAAGAATATAGAACAGATGGAGGAACTCAGCCAAAGAGGTAATATTCCCACAAAGATTTCCTGTCCCACTGGCATGTTATAAGCCTAGAACTTTGATGGCCAAGTCAAACTCTGAACCAGAAGAATCATTGCTGAGAAGCCTGGATATTAAGAGCTTGAATGGCATGTCCAGCACAACCTACTGCTGAGGGAACTCAAGTTCGATTCCAGGAACCACACTCCAGATCAGAGATGAGAAGCCCTGCTCACACACAGAGAGGACACTGTTTTTAGACCTACAAGAGAAAACTAATGGGAACTTTGCTAAAGTCTGGGCCTCTAAAATGAAGATATTTCCATTAACACTTTGGGCTGCTTAAAGACAAAGCAGTAAAATTGATCTTGGGAAGTCAGTTGGCCCAATTCTAACAAGAAAGTGTAAAAAATGTGGTAGCTGTCAGATAGTCAAGCGTTTATGATTATTCATTAACACTGGTGAGCTGGCTAGCAGGAGGTAAAGACTGTGGGGTGGAAAGGAAGGGTCAGAATGGTGCTGGTTCACAGAGCATTCATACAGCATGGATAGCGTGTTCCCCAGGATGATGGCAAATAATCTTCCCCCAAACGTCTGTGGTCTGCATCTTTTAAAAACTCCTATTCATTTTCTCCCAACCAAAGTTTATCTCCATTTGACTTTGTAGGTCCTTGAAGCTAATAAATCATAGAATTACTTGCCTAGAAAAATATTTTTTATGGAAAGAATCTATTGTAATCTAGAGGAAACACTCACTGTCTGAATTCCAACAAACCTACTCCGTGATATGGTTGAGTTCTCGCACTCTGCCCAAAGCCAAGGGACATGCCATGAATAGAAACAATTTAAGGCCCTTGAACCAACACTCTTCCTCTACATTACAAATTCTGTCCTCAGATAGCGAGGTTGTGGCGGGGACAGGCAGGGTTAGAAAATCTTTTTATCTGGCCATACTTGGAACATTTTGTTTAGTCTGGAGAAACCCAAAAGACACAGTTCTTAAGATTCTGTGCCTTTTCACTTTGGCTTTGTTTGTGTATGCCACGTGCACCAAAAAACTGTCAGTGCAAAACTCGTTTCTAAAGCATTTTAACTGTTAAGTCTGTTCATGCTAAACAATGAATTAAAATAGTACATGGCTCACAAACAAATGTGTATAAATTTTTGAATGAAAAATTAACTTGAGATGTAAACTTTCACCTAAAGCATAATTTAAAAAAAAAAGAAATAATTAGGAGGTTTTCACCTAGAAAACTTTCCACACTAAGATGAGGATGCTGTGAGAGAAACTTGTAAATAAATCTAGAAGCAAAGATTAAAAGAATAGACTTATTTAGTTTAATTTAAATTTAAAAGAAAAAAAATACTGCATGGTTTTTCTGTAGTTTCTTTCAAGCACAACATTAAATTTCTAGGTACTTAGAGGAATTTGCTTCACAACTCAGTTAGATAATATTTGCCCCCATTTTCCAAATGAAAAAAAAATTTGATAAATGGCATAGTATGGCCTACTCCTTTGATTGGAGTCCTCTATCCCTGCCCAACTTTCACCTCCACACCCCTACCTCCAAAGAGGGCATTAAACACCAACCATTTCTCTACAGAATTCACACACACACACATATTCATGCACACACGAAAGCACTGATACGCACCTTCTAAGAAAAATCCAATGATCTAGGTGATTTAGAATTCAGTCACTATTACTAGGCCACTTAAGAATAGAGAGGCAGGGATAAGAAATTCTAGTTCAAGGCTCTAATCCCTAGGGAAGAAGCCATCCACTGAGTACTATCTCAAATCTTATTGTGTTTTACTGGGAATGAGAGGCTTTACTTTTAGTACTATTTGGACACAAAATTATACAGAATCTTGTGTTTTTATGAAACTATTTCATATGGATGAGAATAAAGGAGTCTAAAACCCTGAATCATCAGGCTTCTACTACTTGAAATGTCCTTAATCTCCTGAGTCAGATGTAACCAACTGACTATTTTGAATAATATTTGAACTTTATAGTCTATGTATTATGTGATGAATAAATGATATAGCTGCCCCAAATATTCACCTAAATATCTTCACTGCATCCCATAGTAATTTGAATCACCTACAACTACACACCTATTTGAATGGCTAAAATGAGAAAGACTGACCATATCAAGTATTGACAAGGACGTGGAGCAACTGAAACTCTCATGCACTGCTGATGAGAATGTAAAATGGTACAACCACTTTGGCAAATATTTGGCTGTTTCTTAAAAAGTTACACATACAATTCTCACATAATCTAGCCATTACACTCTAAGTATTTACTCAAGAGAACAGGAAAAATAGGTCCATACAAGACTTTTACACAGAAGTTCATAGCAGTTTTATTGATAATAGCCAAAACCTGAAACAACCCAAATGTCAATCAAGAGGTGAATGGATAAACAAATGGTGGTAATTCCATATAATGGAACACTACTCAACAACAAAAAGAAAATGAATTATTGATACACACAACAGCACAGATACAGCTCAAAATAATTACGTTAATGAAATAATCCAGACAAAAGAAGTTCATACTATATGATTCCATTTATATAAAATTTCAGAAAATGCAATCTAATCTATAGGGACAGAAATCAGATTAGTGCTTGCCTCGAGAGGAGGGATCAAGGAAGGGAGAGGAAGAGATTACAAAGACAAATGAGTAAATTATTGGGGGTGATGGGTATGTTTAGTATCTTGATTCTGATGATGGTTTCATGAGTGTATACATATGCCAAAAAGTGTAAGTATGTGAATTTCATTGTATGTCAATTATACCCCAATAAAGCTGTTAAAAACATGTGAATATCTCAGTTTCCAGTCATTGCAGTGTTTGTACACGTGTGTGTGCGTGCACATGTGCGCACTTGAGTATGCAGGATAGGCACCATGAAATAAAGAAAAGGCATTAGGACTTCAAATAGTTAATTATAAGCCTACTGTTTGGCAAAACACTGAGCCGGAGTGGACCAGATTGGTTCTGCTGAACACTTTTTTATCAGAAATGACTGACAGTAATTGCAATCAGAGACAGCGTTTAGTAACGTAAAAAAGAGCACTGGAATTAGGAAAAAGAAGACCCAAGCTTGACTTCTAGTTCTGCTACTGTGTGTGACCTCCCTACGACTCAGTTTCTGCATCTGTAAAATTAGGTTGATAACTCTTGTCCACATGACATAATCATGCGGATCACATAGATCACGCGGGCAAACACAAAGTGTATTTTATCAACAATAGCCTCCATCTTATCTTACCATTTTACCAAGAGAAATGATCTTTCCTCAATTGAATCCATTTCTCTTGTTTGTTAAATGCATGTTTCTCCAAACATGTAGTCATTTCTTTTTTCTGTCTGTAGCAATCTCTGCCTCAGAATGACACCCCATCACCTTGACAGGTCAGTGGCATGTTGAGGACCAGACACATCAATCCCCATTTTTGGAAGCTAGGTGCATTGTGGTTCAAAAGACAACCAGTAAGGAAGCTTTGTGATGGAAGATTTACTTACTAAGCATTACTGAGACCCTACTGTATGTGACTGAGTCACATTCTTGCACTCTAGTTATTTATAATCTCTGTTCTGATACACATACAAAAGAAGCATCTAGAAAAATTATGTCAAAGAAATATGTCAATACATGTGACATGTGCACGTATAACAGATTAAATAGGAAAGAATCCCAATAGCCAAACTCTAGACAAATGAGGACCCAGGGTCCTAGGCTGGGATGTGGCCTCAGAGAGTGCCGAGGTTGGGCAGGATGTGGGTGTCACTTGCTCTGAGCCTGGAGAACAAGCCCTGAAGCATGATGTTGTTGTTATTAGGTGCTGTGAGGTCGGTTCCGACTCATAGTGACCCTATAGGACAGAGTAGAACTGCCCCATAGGATTTCCAAGGAGCAGTTGGTGGATTTGAACTGGCAACCTTTTAGTTAGCAGCCGAGCTCTTAACCAACCTCTATACCACCAGAGCTCCAAAGCATGATGGCCGAGCTGAAAAGCTATGACTTAGGGAGAAGCTTAATGGCAAAGCCAGGTAGACCATGCAAACACGCCATCTGTCCAAAGGCAAGGAGGGAGATTCTAGAAGGAGGCATGAAGAAGGAAACCACAAACACCAGCTAGATGAGATGATCTCAGAGGCAGAGGGTGGAAGGAGGAGAAAAGTCAGGGAAGTGATGGCCTGAAGCTCAGGATTAAAGAGGGTAAACTGATCTGGCCAGGGGTCAGAGAAGGAGTTGAGCAGTGGTGGAGCTGGTCAGGAAGGAAGAGAGCTTTGAGCACTAGGCTAATGGCAGTCTTCCAAACTGGGGGAAGCTGTCAGCAGCATCGGGAGGCCAGCTCCTGCCTTTTCATTATGGGTCCTAGGAGGGAAGCCCCCAGTATTCACAGTTTTATGATGAGAAGCCAGCTTGGCACTTGATTAATAGTAATTTCCATCAATGGTTGAGTGGTTCTTAAGCACCCAGCACTGTGCCAAGCACTTTAATCATTTCATTTAAGCCTCATGGCCAACCTACAAGGTGAGAACTATTGTTCTTCTCTTTTTAGAGATGAGAAAATGGAGCCTTCAAGAAGGTAAGCAACTTGTCCAGGGTCACTCAGCTGGTGGATGGCAGAGGCAGAATACAGACCAAGCCAGTCGGACCCAGGTCCTCCAGGTACTTAGCCTCCTCCCAATACTGCTTTGCTCAGCTGGAAGCAGGGAGCCCTTTGGGCTCCTGGGATCCACCAGCCTCCTTAAGGTGAGGCAGTGCCATCCAGGAGATGGCCTCCAAGAATGAGAAGGGTTTCAGAGTTGGTGGGGAGGGTTTCAGAGTTGGTGGGGAGAGGGTGACTATGAAGGAAGAAGAATTTGTTTCTTTTTTCAGATTGTGCCCTAGCTGCAGATGACTCATCCTTCCTTGTCATTGTGCTCCAAATCCTCAGGTCTTAATTTTGATGTGTCAGATCTGGGGACCATTGGGGTGCTCCAGGGAGGCTGCCCTTCTGTCTCAAGGCACAGGTCTGTGCAAGCAGCAGCTCCACCAGGGCACTGATGACTGCAGCGAGCTGCGATGGGATATTCTCTTACTGTTTACTTCTGCCTTAATTACAGGGTGGAGAAAAGAGCTCCTAAGGTTTGCCAAAAACTTTGGTGATTTGAAAAAAAATCCATCTTTTCTTTCCAGTTGTTCAACTCTGTTGTGGAAGGCAAAAGGGGACACTTTGGGTCTCAGCTGCTGAGCTGCTAGAGCTTGGAGAATTGTGCAAAGGTCATTGTTTTCTGTAAAGGTCATTGAAAACCCTGGCAAGCATGCCAACGCAGGAAAGCCACCAGCTTGCCAAATGTCCGGTGCCCCAGTCACCTGCTCTTCCTGCCCTAGGAAGGATGTGGGATGATCTCTGGAGTACAGACATCAGATCGGGTTTGTTCCTTTCTTGCTCTTAAATCAGCTGCAAAACGCAGGAACAAAGCACACACAGGGCGATTCTCAGAACCCTGTGCCGCCTCCTCGTTAAACGCCAGCAGCTGCTGAGTGTTGCACAGAGAGAGATAAGCAATATGACATTTGTGGTTATTCACATCCTGAGTGTAGATCATTGTGCTCTCAACGGACTTTCTGAGGCTTCAAGCCCTGAAGAATACCCCACAAGGGAAAATACAGAGAGAACGATGAGCTTGGGCTGGGGGTTCTGGGTGCTGGTGGGGGAGAGTGACGGGCATAATCAAGCAACCAAATCACGAGTTACTCGCTCTTCCTAAAGTGGCTCTGCTGACAAGAGAATTAGGGCAGGATGATTTTGGCAAGCGCTGTGTTGTGTTAGCTGCACAAACTTTTTCTTTCCTCTTAGGCAGCCTCTTAATAATTGGGTGGGAGCCTCTTTTCACGTTTCATGGAGAGGCCGATTCCTGTCAGATGTTTTTCAGAGGGGCTCCCCAACAGATTTGTTAAGCACACACAATTCCAGATGCAACCCCGGTCTATTTATTTGGAAAAGATTAAAATCTGCAGCTTTCTTCCCATTGGCAGAGTTTTCACTTTTCCTCTTTCCTCCCGGTTTGCTCACATTAGTTGAAGTGACTTTTATCCTTATTGTTATGCCGTGTTTTAAAGAAAAATATGAGTGGCGAAAGGACCCAGAGTGTCATCAGGGGCGACGAGCATCTAACCGGGAGCTGCCAAACTTGTGACTGTTTCCTAGTTGGAGGCATTTCCCTACCCTAGTCGGCACCTCTAATTTGCCTCCCTAAGGACAGATGGAGCTCTGGTGGACAGATACTAATTTTCATACCCATGGGGAGCTGGTTGGAGGGAATTATTTCAATTACTTCCCTTTCCATCCTCCTGCCTGTTCCAATAGCTTCTCTGCCCCTATCCCTTCCTCCCACAACCCCACCTCAGTCACCCTCCGTCAACAAATGCAAATACAGTGCTTGCATCAAAAGCAAATATGCATTGGCAACAAATGTAAACGCATCTAAACTACCCCCCCTCAAAAAAAAACCACACCCATTGCCTTGCAGTGACCTTACAGAACAGAGTAGAACTGCCCCATAGGGTTTCCAAGGAGCACCTGCTGGATTTGAACTGCCAGTCTTTGGGTTAGCAGCCATAGCTCTTAACCACTATGCCACCAGGGTTTCTATCTAGACTACGAGTCTCCCGATAAGTGTCTGCAAGGGCCCCAAACCAATCCCTGAACCCAGGCCACATTTGAGAGTGTTCTCATCATATGTGAAGGTAGGGCAGGGGCAGGCACCCCAAATACAACAGAGCTGTTTCCGCAGAAGATGCTCCCATGTTGGTCGTGGCAAAAAAATTCCTCTCCAAAGAAAATATTCCAGGAGAACTATATATATATATAATAT
>NW_004444010.1:9202769-9206492 GCF_000243295.1 Trichechus manatus latirostris
ATATATATACACACACACACATATACACACATATATAGTGACTAAAATATATTAAAACTTCGCAGAATTCAAATTATTTAAATATATATGTTTATATCCTTTCCCCATTCAATTCAGTTCATTCATTCATCACATATCTATTTAATGCCTACTATATGGAGCCCTGGCAGTGCAACGGTTGGCAATTCTAATCCAACAACTACTCCTTAGAAACCATATGAGGCAATGAGGCAGTTCTGCTCTGTCCTGTAGGATTGCTATAAATCAGACTCACTCCCACGGCAAGGTTTTTTTTGTTTTGTTTTGTTTTTTGTTTTGTTAATATGCCAAGAGGAGCCCTGGTGGCACAGTGGTTAAGAGTTTGGCTGTTAACCCAAAGATCGGCAGTTCGAATCCACCAGCTGCTCCTTGGAAACACTATGGGGCAGTTCTACTCTGTCCTATAGGGTGGCTACGAGTCAGAATTGACTCAACGGCAACGGCTTTGTTTTTTGGTTTTTTGGTATATGCCAAGAAAGAGTCCTAGTGGCATAGTGGTTAAGCACTCAGCTGCTAACCGAAAGGTCAGTGGTTTGAACCCACCAGGGGTTCCATGGGAGAAAGATGTGGCAGTGTGCTTGCGTAAAGATTCACAGCCTTGGAAACCCTATGGGCAGTTCTATGCTGTCCTATAGGGTCTCTATGAGTCAGAATCGACTTGACGGCAATGGGTTAAGATATGCCAAGAACTGTTGTAAGCACTGGAGATTCAGCAGGAAAGAAACCAATTTTCTGCCTTCCGGGTATGACATTCTAGCAGGG
Organism: Trichechus manatus latirostris; assembly: GCF_000243295.1. Taxonomy (NCBI): domain Eukaryota; kingdom Metazoa; phylum Chordata; class Mammalia; order Sirenia; family Trichechidae; genus Trichechus; species Trichechus manatus. Next base: position 9,203,571 of record NW_004444010.1, read on the forward strand.
TGAAACAAAATAAAATAAATAAATGTATATTTCAGGTTATGAAAACTGATATGGAAAAAAAGTAAGCAGAGTGGATAGAGTGATAGAGGTTGGGGATGTTTTAATAGGTAGTCGGGGAAGCCCTTGCTGAGAAGGTGACAGTTATGAGCAGAGAGTTGAAGGAAGCAAGGAATGAGCCATGTGAATATCTGAGGGAAAAACACCAGGCAAAGGGGAAAGTAAGTGCAAATGTCCTGTGGTGGGAACATGCTTGACATGTTCAAGGAGCAGCGAGTGTGCTGCGCCAGTTTGTCTGGAGTAGAACGAGGATGAGAAAGGAGGAGAAGGAGAGAGGTCAGAGAGCAGGAGTCCTGGTGGGGTAGACCCAGAATGAGACAGGCAAACTCTGGAGAGTTCTGAGTGGAGGAGAGGCTCCATCTGACTGAGAGCCTACAAGATCACCTAGGCTACTGGGTGGGAAGAGGTAAAGTGGTCCCGGGACAGAAGCAGGAGGTACAGTTTGGAGGCAGCTGCAGCAATCCGGGTAAAAGATGATGGTGCTGGGACCAGGTAGTGGCAGTGCATGAGGCAGGAGAGGAGAATTCCGAATATATTGAGAAGAGAGAGCTATAGGATTTGCTAATGAATCAGGTTCTCTGCATACTTTTAGTCCTGAAACTTCTGGTAAAAGAGTAGACCCAGTGGTCAGTTCAGAGAGGTGTAAATGCATCAGAAATGAATTCCTCTTTGATTCTGGCCCTTAGGAAAGGGGCAAACGCTACTATTTATTGAGTACTTATATGTGCCAAAGGAGCCCTGGTGGCGCAATGTTAAGCGCTCAGCAGCTAACCAAAAGGTCAGCGGTTCACATCCACCAGCAGCTCTGTGGGAGAACAGACCTGGCGATTTGTTCCCATTGGTTTACAGTGTAGGAAACACTATGAGGCCGTTCAATTCCCTCACACAGGGTTGCTATGAGTCGGACTTGACTCTACAGCACACAACAACAACAGCTATTTGCCAGGTGCTGCCTTAGGTACTTTCGCAGGAAGTTTTCCCTCACAAGTCTTTGAAGCAGGTACCACTGTTTCCACTTCATGGATGAGGAAACCAGGATCCCAGAAAGGCTGCATCACTCAGGGGACAGAGATCTAAACCTGTATCTGTCTGACGCCAGCCAGTGCCCATTCCCCTGAGTCCCTCCCCCGGTGTGAGCATAGCAGAGAGGCTTGGCAGAGGTCCCCCAGCTCAGCAAGGGCAGGCACGAGAGAGGGAGAGCCCTGACAGCCTCTCTGTATGTGCTGCTTCTCATCCAGGGTGGCGCTGCAGCTCCCGGGCCCCAGCCCTGAGATTCCTCAACGGGTTCCAGGACAGAACTGCTGTGGCTGCAGCTGCCACAGCAGGAAAGCTGGGCAGTGAAAGGCAGGGGACCCCACTGACCCTTCCAAGCCCTAGGCCCAGTTTTCCTGTGCAGACAGGGAGGATGCCAGCCCAGTGCTGCCCGCACCTGCTGCATCAAAGCCACCTGAATTCAGTTTCCACATTTCAGTCTCCACACACCAAAACTCTCAGCTGGCCATCCTGGGAGGAGCCCTGAAGCCGCTGTCTCTGGCCCGCCAGAGCTGTTTGGAGGAAATGGCCTTCAACACATTTGCACCTGCACTGGGCATAGTGTATTTCTCCTCTGGTTGCCAGAGCAACGGAGACAACAGCAGGCTGCTGAAACCCCCTTAACACCATGAGCCCAATCTAACCCTGACCAATGGAAGCCAGACCTTGCATCTTGGTTTTCTCTTTTCTCCCTCCCACCGGAAAGAATCTGCTCTGAGGCCAAGAACTTATCCACCCTTCTTACTGAGCTAAAACTAGTCTCAAAGCTATAATCAGCTGCCTGGGTTTCTAATCCCAGCACCCTAGGGAAAGGATGGGAAATCTGGGGAGAGGGTGGGAACTCCAGGGAGAGGGTGGGAACCCCAGGTCCAGGCATGGAGCAGAATATCTATCTGGGAGAGAGTTCCCCAAAAGCTACTAGTTAGAACTGCTAAAGAAGTCACTTTATCCAAAGTTCTTAGTGGCCAGTTTCCCAAGGTGTGACCATCGCTGATGACCCCAGAATTTGTCCCCAAACACACATGGGCCTGGCCACTGCCCTTATTCACAAATCCGACCTCATAAGAAGCACTGGGGCTACAGTACAGCCCATTTTCAGGGGATTAGTGTCCTTATCCTACTCGGGACAGTCCCACTGTAAGAAGACAAGTAATTTATGGTAATTTCTGACACCAACTGATTTCTGTGAAAGTGACTGGAAATGGACAACTTGCACTGCCCCATTAACTCGTAGTTCATGATGCTTATTTGTGAGTCCTTCATAATCCCCAAAGTCTACCCTGGAATTCAAGAGTATCATTCCTCTCTGCAGCTGCCTGAAGCTGAGTAGAGAAGTTCCGTTTATCCTCTGTGTATCTCAGGATTCTAAGCTGCAGCAACAGAAACCCACTCTTGCTCAAGCAGAAAAGGAAGTTATTAAAAGCAAATGGGTAACACAAGAGTTTCTAGGGTGGCTGAGAACCAGGCTCAGGGGTTCTACTCCCAAGAACAGTGCCCCAAGTCAGGCCATTGAGCTGGTCCTGTGAAGATGCTGCTGTCATCATTACTGGGCACAGATGCTGCAACTAGTACTATGGGCATAGTCAGCAGTGGACCCTGGATGCTGGTAATAGAACCGCAGACCCTGTTGCCACTAGAAACTAAACAAAGCATCACTGCTATTTCACCCTCATCAGAATGGTGCCTACCCAGTTCCCGTTTCTTCTCTGATTCAAATTCTAGGAAAGGCATTTCTGATTGGTGGAGCCCAGGTCATGTGCCCATAACTTAACTGCAAAGGACACTGGGAAAACATGTGTCTGTCATGTTCAGCTTCCCTATGAGGGGAGGCTC
>NW_004444010.1:9206975-9212497 GCF_000243295.1 Trichechus manatus latirostris
GTTCCTTCTCTCATGAGGCCACCTGTGTCAATGTCTACAACACCCAGTCTCTGTGAATATTATGCCCTTAAAATGGTCCTCAAAAAAAAGTATTCTTTGGTCAAATGAATTTGAGAAAAGTCCTGTTATGAGCGCTACAATGAACATCAGCCTGTTAAAGACTCTGAGAAATCGTGAAATAAAGAAGCATGTTAAACTTTTCAACCCAATTTGTTCAAATCTGACTTGACTATAAACCATCCCCAAATTTTTGTTCTTCTCATAAGGCCTTTTCACATCCAAAGTATGCTGCCATAGAGATTACTTAAGATTCTTCTATTGAGAAGATTTCTCATGTTCCTTTCTTCCTATCTGCCCTGCCTCCTCTAAAGAAAATTATCCCAAAGTAAGAGATCTTAACTAGGTTTGGAAAAGGGGAACAAGGAAGATGGGGAGAGCCTTGCTACTCAGAGTGTGGTCCATGGACCAGCAGCATCAGCATCACCTGAGAGCTTATTAGAAATGCAGAATCTCAGGCCCCTCCCCAGACCTACAAAACCAGAATCTGCATTTTAGCAAGATCCTCAGAGGATTCCTATGCACAGCATAGTTTGGCTCATACAGGCAGAGATAACTCCTATACCTACAAATTCCAATTCCATATAATGAACTTTCTGAGGAGTTCAACTCATGCCCAAATTCCTTAAGTCAATAAATGTGTCTACACCCCTAAGAGATTTGGTTCTTCCGCATAGGATTGTATAGGGCTTGGCATTCTTTTACAGAATCCTTTGAGATTCTGGATCTTTAAGGAAATTCTAGCATTTTGTCATTTGGCCACAAAGAAGCTGAGCTGACTTCTGTGATCTTTTCTAAAACATCTTGTGTGGAGCTTTGGCCCCTGGCAGCAACGGATGCACCCTCCCAACCACCTCTGGCTTCTTGCGCACCTGAGAGGTACCACTGTAGCTAGCACCTGAGCAGGTAGTATTTAGAAACCAATTCTGCACAGAGTAAAAAAGGAACTCTACAAAAGGCACTCAAAGAGCTTTCTGTAAAAACAAGAGTCCCTCAACCACTAACTGTGTTAACCAAATGGGGTGGATTTTAAAACAATGTAAACAAAACCAATTTTGGTATCTGCATCCCAGCCTATCTGACACTCTGTTCATCTGTCTTAGGTTACAGTAGATTTTACTGATTCCTATAATGCCCTGCTTTGCAGGGTAGGGTTTTAAGTGATTTGGAATAAAGACAAACCTAGATTCAAATGCTGGCTCTGCTACTTACCAAGTCAGTGGCTCCAACCATTTTGCTTAACTTCTCTTAGCCATGGATTCTTCCCTGTAGAATGAGGCTACGAGGACCCATTTGTAGTGAGGATTCCATTAGGTAACATGGGAGGAGTACCAGCACAGTGCCTGGATCTTGTTAAGAGATCCAACCACATTAGACCCTGCGAGCCCCGTCTCCTCCAAGCCCATGCCCTCTGCTCAGCTCAGGACTTTCCCCCACCCCCCAGGCCTCCTGCCTGTGGTGACAACACTCTGAGTCCTGTAGACAGATGGACATGAGAGCCAGGATCCTCCCTCACTCCCCAACCACTGTGGTGCTTTGCCTTTACCCTCCCAATTACCACAGACCACAAGCTCCAGAAACTGCTGGAGATTTATTAAATCCCCACAGCTGACCTGTGGGACCTTTCATAACCTATAATAGGCTTGGGGAAAGAGGCAAAGGAAGGGAGGTTGGTAGGAAGCGGGAAGAGAAACGATTGAGGGAGTCCTTCCTTCACAGATCTACCATCTGGGGTCTATACCCTCTGCTTCTGAGAAAGACGGGAGAAAATAGGAAAATTCAGCAGGTTTTCTTCTTAAGCCATGGGAATACAGTAAATAAATAAACCTGCTTTCTTCTATTTAAACTTGGAGCTGGTACAAGTTGATTCTACTAACAAATTCTCATACAGAGATAGAGACTTGGAATTATGAGGGAAAAAGGAAATTAGCTGTAAGTTATCCATTCCTTAGAGGGAAGAGACCGAGGTCTAAACAGGGGCAGCTCATAACACACTGAATAAACTGACTCCAAATGTCATGTGGACCGAGGCCACTGACTGGACCACCGGCCACTGACTGTTTCAGATCCACTTGTGGGCTGATTGTCAGTTACAAAGGAACACTATTATTAATCATTCCAGATGTGAGTCTTTTTCAGACAATGTAACATATTCTGTGACCTGAGAGCACGCACATTAGCAATACTAACAAGGTGAAGATGATGGGCATTAATAAACAGCAGGTAAAATATTTAAATGCGCTTACAAGCAAAATAGGCTTTACAAATCACTGGTTTTTTTTGTTTTTTTGTTTTTTTTTTTATTTAAATGGTCAGCAAAATGATTTAAAAGATCAGCAGCAGTCTTCTGTTTCCTAAGAGGCCCGATTCTTATACCCAAGGCTGAGGATGGGCCACTGAAGGATTTAATATGGGTCCAAACCCCCCACATTTCCACATACAGGGGAACCACCCAGGGCTGCATCTCATACAACTACTCAAAGTGTGGTTCATGGACCAGAAACATTGGCATCACTGGGAACTTGTTAGCAATCTGGAGCCCCAGGCCCCAGCCCAGATCTGCTGAATTAGAACCTGCATTTTAACAACATCTGCAGGGGATCCATGTACATGTTACAGTTTGAGAAGGGCTGTTTTAGAGCACTGGAAACCAAAGGGGTTGTTGCACCAGGTTACCGTCTGTGGGTAATCAGGGGAAGGCAGATTCATACTATTACCGCCATGAAACAACTATAAAGGGACAATGCTTTTCTGTGGTATTACTCACCAGGGCAGAAGAACAGCACCTTTGCTCAGGGAGTCACTGACAAGCTCCTACTCAGATAAATTTACCTTCTCAACTCAGTGGTGAGCTCCTGAGGCAGGAACAATAAATTCACATGCCAGTATAACCACACGTCCACATGGCTCCGACAAGAAGCCTCTGATGGTGTTTCAGGGCTCACAAGGCCTGTGAGGTGCTGAGTTTGTCTCGTTTTTGTTCTTTATGGCAACACTCCTTAACCGTCAACTAGCAGCCATAGCCTAGGTGGACATGCTGGAAGTTGCAATAATAACAGATTGTACCGCATCAATGAAATGAAGGGGTGGAATGAAGGAAGAGGCGAGAAGTGGAAGGGGGTATTTTACAACTTAAGGAATAGTGATCAGTATGATTCGTGGAGGTTCAGGCTGGATGGAGGGTATACGGGGAAAATAGAGAGAGGTTAACAACCAAAGCCTGCCCCGGCTTTTAGTAAATATATTCAAATGAGTTCTTAAGACCCTGTGAATTTCTTAGTGTTTTGGGCAGTTTATGATTACAGAGTGTTTGATGGAATAGTTTACATGGAACAGTACTTCCATACCAGAACACTTTTACCAAAGTTTTTAAGTGCTCCCAAAATCTGTGTATAGGACATAAAAACAAGCATATTTATTTATAAGGTGAAAGCAAAGCAGCTCAGTCTATGTCACCAACAGCCTGCTGCCCTGCTGCCATCTACACTTCTTTACCCTTGTTTTTCCCTGCCTCTCAGAGAACAGCAGAAAAATCACAACATTCAACTAAATTAGCATCCTTCTGCTTCCAAATCCTCCAGTGAGGCAAAGAGCCAAGTGCCACAGAATGCTGAAAAAGGGACTGAAAATTCACTTTTAGAAAGGTCTGAGGTGGTTTCTTACTTTTTGAAGAGTCCATTTAGAGGGAGAGCAGGACTTTAAGCAGCGGATTTTCAATCAGTCATTGTTGTTGTTATTGTTCTTGACCACCATCGAGTCAGTCCCCAACTTACAGCAACTCCATGCACAATGGAACAAAACAACGCCCAGTCCCATGCCATTCCCATGATTGGTTGGTGATTGGACCGTCGTGAACCATAGGGTTTTCTTTGGCTGATTTTCAGAAGTAGATTACCAGGACTTTCTTCAGCCTGGAAGCTTCGCTGAAACCTGCTCCACATCATAGCAACACTCAAGCTTCACTGATAGATGGGTGATAGCTGTGCATGAGGTGCTTTCGTCAAGAATTGAACGCGGGTCTCCTGCATGAAAGGCGAGAACTCTACCACTGGATCACCAATGTCCCCCAGTCAATGATACTTATCTTCATTTTATCTTCCATATTTACTCACATATCTTCCACTTCAAAATTCTTTTCAAAAATGTCCCAAAGAAAATCCAATTTTTCTCAAATTTCACTCCCCTCCCCAAGGAAGAAAAAATAGGCTTTTATGGCAGCATCTTTGAAAGGCTCTGGTCTTGGATAAGAGGAACCCAACAATGTGTGACACTGTACAACGTTTTTATGGCCCATCCCCTTTATAAAGCTCTTTAACACACATCATCTCAAGTTTCTGAAGAGGTGTAAATTGTGTTTAATTAAAGCCGGGGTGATGGACGTGGACAGAAAGTTATTTCGAGGCATTCACACATCTTCAGCCCCTCTTATCAAGCTTTCAGAGCTCTATTCTAGAAGGTTAGGGAGTGGTAGGAGGCAATTTTGTCTCTTCTCTAGCAGCTGCCAGAGATTACTGCCATCACAGTAATTATCACCAAATAATTGTCCCCTTTCTTCCCTGCTGACAGGGCAGAATAGGAACAGAGACTCATCTGAAATAGATTTTGTACTTTCTGAATACAAGTTGGATAGCTCAGGTCAGTGGGCATCCTCTGAAGTATTTGAGTGTCATGCCTGTTGACCTTCAAGAAAAACTAAAATTCATTTTATACAAAACAGAAAATCATCAAGTGTCACCTGCTTGAGGTTATACAGATTTCTTGAAGTTGAACAATAGTGGTTTCAGACTGGAATAAGTGCTTATTTTAGCCTAAAATAAATTCTCCTCTGCTGAGGATGATTCCAGAAGATGGAACAAGATGAGCATTTCCCAGAGTCCTTAACTTTTTGAGACAAGTACCTGGCTTATCTCTGTAGTCATAGCTGTGAAAAAACAGTGCTAACAACCCTCTCTTGATGACATTCAGAGGGAAGTTATTAAAACTGTCTACTTGACTGGTCTCTGGAACAGTCACAAAGTCCAAATTCTCCAAGGGACACCTCAAAGTTATCAAGGGACTGAAGATAATATAGAGTAGTATATTGTGACTGAAGAGTTCCACAAATTCAATAATGTTTGTCTTTTGGGAGGGCTTCCATCCACCCAGGAATGCCCTAGACTGCTGGGAAATGAAATGCTCCATAAGAACAAGTATGTACGTGCAATTCTATGCAGAACAGTGAGGTGAGAACAAAGCAGAATAGGCTATCATTAGAATTTTTAAAGTCTAGTTTTAAGAAGGTGGGAAGGTGGCCATCCTTTTGCCCTCTCTCACTGAGAAGCTTTAATTTCAAACAGTAAGCCCATTTTATTGCCTGATGTGTACCAGACCTTTTGTGTGAGGGTCTGTGAGGACAGAGAAGAGCCTGGGGTTACCAAGACAAGGTCTCTGCCCTCAAATAAGTTCACATTGTATAACTCCTCACT
>NW_004444010.1:9214014-9215749 GCF_000243295.1 Trichechus manatus latirostris
ACCACCACAATAAGACTTGTTGCTTTTATCTTTGCTTAACTTTTGCCTGGACTGTGAAAGTCATAGGAGGTAGCCTACAGAAAGGAGCCCTGGTGGTGCAATGATTAAGCACTTGGCTGTTAAATGAAATGTCAGCGGTTCCAATGCACCAGTGGCTTTGCCAGAGAAAGACTTACAGCCTAGGAAACCGGAAACCCTATGGGGCAGTTCTACTCTGTCCTATAGGGTTGCTATGTGTTAGAATCAACTCCACGGCACACAACAGCCTACAGAAAGTGTTTGTGGAGACTATGGAATCATGAATTTGGGGATAATTGAAAACCAACTTCAAAGGTGTAAAGGTTGAGTAGGAAAAGGATTGAGTGTCAGATTCTAAATTCTACAGGGCCTAGTCCAAAGACCCGAGACACACATAGAGCTGTGGGACACTGTTTTATTAAGAAAGTAACATAAGGTGAGGTCTAGTTCCCACAGTTCCACTTTTTGATGCTGGACGAATAGCTTAAATTCTCTCATCAACACCTTCCAAATCTGCAAAACATACATATCACATGTTTCAACATACACACACCACAACCACCACAACAACAAATATTCCTAGAGGCCAGGAGGGTAAAATAAAAAGATCATATTCGTTCACTTAGACCAATACTGAAATTGACCAGGAGGAACATTGGAGAGCAGACCTGGAGAAATCGCCCAGGAACCTGTTGGGGGCAGCAGGAAGTTGGTCCAAGAATGAAATTCCTTCCACGTAACTGTGAGACATATACCTGTACCTAGGGGACTGAGCTCAGATTAGACCAAGTATTCCTGAGTCTGCCCATCCTGTGAAGCCCATATGTGTGAGAGGATCAACTGTGAACCACTTGCTCTGCCCTGCCATTTTAAAACTAAAATTTATGACAGCATCTGAGCAGAACTTCCAAAGCGCAGAAAGCTGGGAGGTGAGTGTGGGTCAGGCAAAATACGTGGCTCAGACAGCCCCCTCACTCTCTTTCCTCAAGCCCAGAGCTTTTACTTTTCCCTCTGCCATTCACTCAGGACAGGGCGCTGGGCACTAGCCTTAAAAAGGGAAAATTACCTTGAAACCAAAGGCATTATTTTAGACTTGGTTGTTTTGGGGGGTATATGAAAAGAAAACAAATTAAGAAAAGGAAAAGGAGCCATACAAATGGAACTTAAGTCAGAAACCAAATAGTTTCAATTAAAAGGGTTGTCAGAAAGGTTTTCACACTCTCACGTCTGTGGAAGCCAGTCTCTCCACCCAAGTCAACAGCTCTGTCTTACAGAACATGCCCACATGAGCCTCTCCAGACCCAGCAATCCCACTTAACCAAACCAAAACCAAACTCACTGCTGTCAAGTCGATTCCAACTCATAGCGACCCTAAAGGACAGAGTAGAACTGCCCATAGAGTTTCCAAACCACCTGGTGGATTCAAACTGCTGACCTTTTGGTTAGCAGATGCAGCTCGCCATAGCTGTTAACCACTGCACCATCAGGATCACGCAATTCCAAGACCTATTAGGGATGGCTCAGCATCCTCCCCTGAACCTTGTTTTACAAATGAGGAAACAGACACATGGTTAAGTGACTTGTCCCAAGTCCCAGAGCTGGTCAGTTAGAGCTGAGATTTCCCAATACCTTCCACCTACCCCTGAAGGCAAAATTTAGGTGGATAATGTTTTGTTTTATTTTTATCTTGTGAAGGACTATAAACATGGCTTCATTT
>NW_004444010.1:9217042-9218188 GCF_000243295.1 Trichechus manatus latirostris
GGAATCGACTCAACGGCAACAGGTATACCTTGAACCTTTCTAAAAGGCTCCATTTCCTGGCCAGAATTAGAATTTCAATCTCCCCCTAATCAAAAGCTCCACAGAGCCTCAGGTTCTCCAACACAATTCTGTTTGTTTCTAATGAACATTTCCAGCTTCATTCATTTGAAGAGCAGAGACAGACAGACAGACAGTTTCTGTTTATTGATCCTATTGATCCACTTCTACTTGATGGTGTAGTCATCATCTCTGATACTTTTAAATTTTAAATAGAAAACAATCTTTGTTTGGGTTCTCCCTGAAATTCCTACCGAGGGACAAGGAAGCTGAGTTTTTTATTCCCCAGCCCTATCTCTGTTTGGTTGAGGGTTGCTCTCCTGGGGCATTAACTCCCTGATGTTTGCAGCCTAACCTGTGTGCCTCCAAGCTCACTTCCATGGCCCAAGTATGCCCTCAGTTGTCATTTTGTACAGCAGCTGTCTGCAGCTGAAGCCTCAGGTGGCCAAGACGATATGAATGGGAAGCTAACAGCATCTGTTACAAAACTGATTGTTGCTATCATTCGGAGCCTTTTCTCTGTGTGATCTCCCATAATTCAATTTAATTTTTCATGTATTGAATGCCACCATATGTAATGAACTAGATTAGACTCAAGTGAACACAAAGATGTGTAAGACATAGTTCTTCTCCACATAGAACTTTAGATCTAAAGTAGGAGACACACAGAAATAAGTCACTATAGAATAAAACAATCTGACAAGTACTTAAATTAGAGCCATGAGTTACACGTCGTGAGAGCTAGAGGAAGACAAGATTAATTTTGACTAAAAGGAAAAGGCTATCAGTACAATTTTCCAAAGCCAAAATATTTTAAATAGATGCTAAATTGACAAGCATCTGATTCCCACCATGAGCAAGAGAAGAAACATTCTTTCACAGGGTCCTGTGGCCAGAAAATAGAGCAAGAAAATTACAACCATTTTATCTCAATTCCCAGAAAGAAATAAGCACATATTCTGACATCACCCACTCTTCTAGATGTGTCATTTAAAGTCAAATCATACAAGCGAGGTGTCCCTCCTTTCCCACATTTTACAGTGAGTGCATTTGTAGTCCGTTCTCATTAGTAGAAATGAGTTGTAGTCT
>NW_004444010.1:9228868-9229892 GCF_000243295.1 Trichechus manatus latirostris
TGGCATTTGAAATACCAGTGGCATAGCTTCTGGCATCACAGCAACATGCAAGCCATCACAGTATGACAAACTGACAGATGAGTGGTGGAGACAAGGTTTTAGACACACTCAATTTTTTCAAAGCTGACTTACCTATAACTTTATGCTATAAAATGAACTAATCTCTAAGCAGCACTGGAAGAGGACAAGAATGTAGATCCTAGTCACAAAGTGTGAGCTGGGACATGATCTCACCCTAAAGACCCCAATTCTCAAATATCCAACCTCTTGAAAAGTCAGAGTGACTTCTTAAGCACTCTTCATAGCACCTAAATTCAAAGACATTAGTCACAAACTTTTATTCCAATTTGTTTTACTCTTCTTCTTTGTTTTTAATTCTATTCTTACTGATAATCTCCTTTGGCACCTGAAGAGATTGAATAAACATTCCACTTAAAAGCACGTATTTTAAATGCTGAATACCTATTGAAAGTTAAGAGACCATATAGATAAGGGTCAAGATAAGCCTAAAATGAAACTCTTATTGAAATTTAATACCTGTTTCTTTATATGGAATGGTGCAAAGCTAAGTTGATTGAACTGGATGATAGAGCAATAGTCAACAGAAAAATCAATACAGGTGCATTGTGCACCTATTTAAAAGGACATTAGCCTTTAAAAATACCTATGCTGCAGAACTCATACCCTTAAAACAGATAGAGAGGACAGCTCCTTAGAAATCTGACAGTGGAGGGCTGTAACTCCTGGGTGAGTCACACCAATTTGGATGCATCTGCTACTTTTTGATTCCACATTTGAAGGAAGACTGATGAGTCACCAAGAACCCAGCAGGTCCCTCCTTGACCGTTTCAAACAAGTAAGCCATGACTGTTTTCTCACTTTGCACAAGGGACAGCGTGGACCCCACCACCCTCAGCGACTTTATACGGAGAAGAGAATCAATGAGAAAAATGGTGTCAGCTTCTTCTAGGTCCTGAACTTCCTTGTTTAAGCCTCACCCCACTACCAGAGTCCACATAGCAAG
>NW_004444010.1:9231802-9235260 GCF_000243295.1 Trichechus manatus latirostris
GTTTACAGTCTCATGAAATCTTCCCAGACCAGCCCTGATTGCCTGCATTTTAGATAGAGTATGATAAGGGCAGAATGGGAGTCCCTGGGTGGTGCAAATGGTTAACACGCTTAGCTGCTAACTGAAAGGTTGGAGATTGAGTCCACTCAGAGGCACCTCAGAAAAAAGGTCTGGTGATCTACTTCCAAAAAATCAGCCATTAAAAACCCTATGCAGCACAGTTCTACTCTGACAGACATGGGATTGGCATGAGTCAGAATCGACTCAGTGGCAACTTGTTGGTTGATTAAGGGCAGAACAGGCTACTTTCCTGACAAATTTCAGTATATCAGAGCTGTTAGGTGAGATAAGAACATAGCAAAAACATAGACTACAGCTCTGTGTAAAGCTTAAGGGTCGTTGTCTCTGGGGACTCCCAACACTCCAGCCTTCTCCCAATTATTTACATTTCTCACTGCCCTGAAGATTTAGCCCTGGTGAATATAGCTCTGCACAGGTCAATGAAGTGTGATTATGGCTGCCATTTTGTTTTTATAAGCCCATTTATATTTGCCCTACTCCCCTACCCTTGTGGCCTCAAGATGTAAGGCAGAAAGACTAGGCTTGGAGTTAGAAGACTTGGTTCCTAATCCTGACTGTCACTAGTCGTGTGGCCAAGGGCAAGTCACTTAACCTCTCCAAGCTTCAATTTCCTCTCATGTAAAACGGGAGAATTAGCACCTTCTCTGCCTACCTCACAAGATGGTAGTAACTCTCAAGTAAGATACACCATATAGATACCATATCTATATGGTATGTGAAAGTGAACCCCTTGAAGCAGAATCTATCTCCCATTCACTCTTATTCAGTCTCATCTCTCTAAACAGAGCACAGTGTAAGTGTTCAGTAAATATTGGAGAAATGAATACCCGTTTAAAAAAAAAAACAAAAACCATTGCCGTCGAGTGGATTCTGACTCATATCAACCCTACAGGACAGAATAGAACTGCCCCATAGGGTTTCCAAGGCTGTAATCTTTACCAGAGAAGACTGCCACATCTTTCTTCTGAGGAGCAGCTGGTGGATTCAAACTGCAAACCTTTCCCAGGGTTTCAAATTGGTTCATTCTGGCTTGAACCCCTGCTGAGAATTTTCATTTCCACCCCAGATATACTGAATCAGAATCTACAGTTTAATAAGATCCCCAGGTGATTCTTATGTATAACTTCCTGGGAACTTGTTGGAAATGCAAATTCTCAGCAGGGAACTTGTTAGAATGCAAATGAACAGCAGGGGTGCAAACTGGAACAAACAGGTTCGAAGCCCTGCCTTCTGGTTAGCAGCAGAGTGCTTAACCGCTGTGCCACCAGAGCTCCTTGGTTGAATGAGTAAAAACTAAAAATCACTATAACATTAATTAAACATACTTGTGAGGGCAAAGACCATTTACTTCCATGTTTAACCCTAGTATCAAAAGGTTACCTTCCAAAGACTATCCCATTATTGACACAAATGGCTGGTTCTTTTTCTTCCCTTGGGTTTTAGAACTATACTATGAGTGCACAGTCACTTTAAAATTATTTCCCGTTTTTCACTGTCTCTAATTACATGGTATCATGGGCCAAGAGATAGAGCATGAGATCCTAATGTTGCTACAACTTGCAAGTGACGCAAATTATCATTAGCAAACTGCATCTGAAACCGAGGAAGAGCACTTCACCCCAAATCATCCGCAGGAGAAACAGCCCACTCTAATGACAGAGTAAAGGCAGAGGCGGGAGTTCACAGCTTCAGGAACATCGTGACCAACCTGGAGATGTTTTAAAAGCACTAATTATTGCTGCGGCAAGTCTCAGGGAGACTAAACCAACTACACTTATCTGTAATGACTAAAAAAAAATATACTACGACCAACGCATTTCACACGTGCTAAAAACTCAGACTAAATTGGTTGAAAGATACAAGGCCATCAGTGCATTCAAAGAAATAGTCTCTGCAATTATCACTAATTAAGCAGCCCTCACGGTTGGGAGCCAGTTGGAGAGGTTTATGCCTGAATGTAAATGAGGAAGAAGGAACCTGCTGGAATGAGATTGTGTGGCATACTTGTTTTGTTTTGACTTCTTTCCAGACACATTTCAGTTTACATAAATATTTGAAGGTTGGATCAGACAGGATTTACAGCACAATGGTATTAGGAATGTCTTTATAAAAACTTTGATATGGTCTAAATTAGGTTTCAGGAAGAGGGGCCGAGGTGGGAGCAGGAGTCTTTTTCAATGCTTAACTCGATGCCCTGACCAGCACCTCCTACCACTTAATAAATCACAGGTGCCTCTCATGCAGAATGTGCAACCTGTGTTTGCATGGCTCAGATTTTAGTCCATGATTTCAGAAGGAACAGACCCTGCCTGGAGAGACTGCCAACACTCTGGCTTAATTACATGTGTGACCTTTGGTTGACCTTGGGTTCTGGGATTTGAGGGTTAAAGTTGTCTTTTGGCATTTGAGCCTTATTTTTTTCGCCAAAAGTGTTTAGAGAAATAAGAGAGGACCCCACCCTCTGCAACAGGCAAGCTGTTTCCTGTAGAAGCAAGAGTTAGTGACTATCCCAGTTATTGCCTCATGGAAAACATTTCTTCTGGAGAGAAGCTCTTTCTCAAAAGGGGTCTGTTTCTGTTACTCCTTCAGCATCTAATTTTCCAAAGTGCCCATTTAGAATTAGTGCTTTCTTCAGCATAAAGGCAGTTAAAACTAAGGCCAAAATCTGTGTGTTTTCAAGGTGAGACTTAGACCAAAACAGGAATCTGACAGGTTGAACCAAAGGAAAAGTCCCACCTCCCTGAACGTAGATTTTCTTAGCACAGATTGCTTCCTTCTGAAGGCCATTGTCATGGGGCAGGTGAATTATGGGAACCTTAAGCTACATAATCATCTCTTTAATAAACTCACATTTTTATGGAGCCCAATGTTTGATTAGGGGTATACCATGAAACCTATTAGCCTATTTCTGAGTGAAGCAGGAAAGCCTTCGTAG
Organism: Trichechus manatus latirostris; assembly: GCF_000243295.1. NCBI lineage: Eukaryota > Metazoa > Chordata > Mammalia > Sirenia > Trichechidae > Trichechus > Trichechus manatus. Next base: position 9,234,819 of record NW_004444010.1, read on the forward strand.
AGAGGTTTTATTGTTTACATTCAATGAAAGGAAAAGTCTGACTTGAAGTACTCAGATTTAATCTGTCTCTGAATTAAAATGGTTCTATTGTACTATGACTACTGGTGTTGTTAGGAAAGGTGAATCCAGGATTTCTGCCCAGCCACAGAATCCCTTTAACACAAGGGAGCTATACATGTGGCCACAAATAAACAAACATGCTTGGTGTATGGGCAGCTGCCCTCTGTGCAAGAAGAGTTCATTTTCCCTTAGGAACCTACAGTTGAACAGTGTTCTGGTGCCCTCGTTGTTTCATAACTTTCCATGTAATTAAGCAGTTGGCATGACCTTCGGTAGCAAGATAATAATAGGAATCAGCAAAGGAAGGGCTTGTACACAAGGACGCTTTGGACTGCTCAAGCTTACAAATAAAAGCTTTTAAATAAATGCAAAACTGTCTTTC
>NW_004444010.1:9236148-9244720 GCF_000243295.1 Trichechus manatus latirostris
TTCAATCTATAACACCTGGAGTTCCTGGATGATGCAAATGATTAAATCACTCAGCTGCTAACTGAAAGGTTGGTGGTTTGAGTTCACGCACAAGCACCTCAGAAGAAAGGCCTAGCTCTCTACTTCTGGAAAATCAGCCATTAAAAACCCTATGGAGCACAGGTCTACTCTAACATACATGGGGTTACCATGAGTCAGAATCAACACAACGGCAACTGAAAAAAAGTGAATGCCTGTGCTAGTGTAACAGAAGTTTACCTTCCTTGGGGATAGGAAATCTGAGCCCAGCCGTCCATTGAGTAACTCAATAAACATGTCGCAGATTGGTGTGGTGGGTAGTCTCCAAAGATGGTTACCATCAATTCAATGCCTTCCCATTCATGCAGGCTACTTCTCCCAACAAGATGTGGAATCCATGCTCTCTCTTTGAAACTGCACTGGCCTTAAAGACTTGCTGAACAATAAATATGGCAGAAATGAAGCTGTACAACTTTTGAGCCTAGTTCATTAGAGACTTACAGCTTCCCCTGGACCTTCTAGAACACTCACTCATTGGATGCTCCCTTTTGGACCCAGACTCAATGCTGTGAGAAGCCCAAACCTCATGAGAAGCCACTAGTAGGCACTCGGGTAGACAGCCCCAGCTGAGCTCCCAACCAACAGCCAGCAGCAACCACCAGCTGTGTGAATGAGCCATCTTGGATGGCCAGTGCCTGCAACTGCATGAATGACTCCAGGCAAGAATTGTCCAGTTGAGCCCTGTTAACCCACAGAACCATGAGAGAGAATAATAAATTGTGTGAGTATGTAAGTTAGGTGTCAAAGTCCTTTATTCATTTTTTGTTTCATTTTATATTTTTTCCATTTTCCATGAATTTTTTTAATCTGCTTTTATTAAAAGATGAGGGAAAAATGTTCCACTCTTTTTTTTTTAATTTGTGGTAAAAATATACATAACCAACACATTTGCCGTGTTAACATTTTTTACATGTACAATTCAGTGACATTAATTATGTTCAACATATTGTGCAACCTTCACCACTATTAATTCCCAACTTTTTCCATTACTCTTAACAGAAATTCAATACCTCCTAAGTAATAACTCCTCCTTCCTTCCCTTCGCCGCCCACCTCTGATAACCACTAATGAATTTTGGTCTCTATGCATTTGCCTACTCTAGATATTTCATATAAGGGAATCATACAATATTTGTTCTTTTGTGTCTGATGTATTTCACTTGGCATGTTTTCAAGGTTCATCCATGTCGTAGCAAATGTTAGGACTTCATTTTCTTTATGACAGAGTAATATTCCATTGTATGGATGGACCACATTGTCTTTATCCATTCATCTGTTGATGGACACTTGGGTTATCTCCACCTTTTGTCTATTGTGAAAAATGCTGCCGTGAACATTGGTCGTGTTCCACTTTTTTGATTTTGCTTCATTCTCTTTGAATAAACAGAAGTCTATTGTGTGCTCGAAGGTCCGTGTGCGCTGCATACAGTTTGCTCTCAGCTACTAAAGGAAAGTTCTGAGGTTTGAACTCACCAAGTGGAGTCATGAAAGAAAGGCCTGAGGATGCTCCTCTCCAAAGACCACAGCCAAGAAAACTCCATGGAGCAGTGCCACTGAACAACACAAGAGGTCACCATGAGTCGGAATAGAATGGACAGTAACCAGTTTGGTATCTTTGGGGTGTTGTGTCCTCAAGATGGAGACCCACGGGAGGAAGATCTGGTCATAACAGTGGTTTGTTTTTTTTTGTTTGTTTGTTTAACTTGAGTACACTCACCACATCCTGAGCAACTTAGATTTGTCATTTAGTCCCCAGGGGGATGTCTGGTGGCCCACACATGGCTACAAAGCTATAGTAATTTTTAGTTCTATTTATCTGAAATTAAAGCTATAGTCCACCACGCATCTGGCAGTTTGTCGTACTGTGGTGGCTTGTGTGTTGCTGTGATACTAGAAGTTTTGCCACCTGTATTTCAAACACTGGCAGGGTCAGCCATGGAGGACAGGTTTCAGCTGAACTTCCAGACTAAGATAGACTACGAAGAAGGACCTGGCAGACTACTTCTGAAAAATTGGCCAGCGAAAACCTTATGAATAGCAGTGGAACATTGTGTGATATAGTGCTGGAAAATGAACCCCTCAGGTTGGAAGGCACTCAGAATATGACTGGAGAAGAGCTGCCTCCTCAAAGTAGCCCAAGTTCATTGCTGTCGAGTCAATTCCAACCCATACCTATAGGACAGAGTAGAACTGCCCTATAGGGTTTCCAAGGAGTGGCTGGTGGATTCGAACTGCCGACCTTTTGGTTAGCAGCCAAGCTCTTAACCACTGTGACACCAGGGCTCCCCTCAAAGTAAAGTCGACTTTAATGACGTGGATAGAGTCAAGTTCTCGGGACCTTCATTTGCTGATGTGGCATGATCAAAATGAGAAGAAACAGCTGCAAACATCCATTAATAATTGGATCCTGCAATGTGCAAATTATGAATCTAGGAAAATTGGAAATTGTCAAAAAAGAAATGAAACACATAAAGATCAATGTTCTAGGCATTAGTGAGCTGAAATGGACTGGTATTGGCCATTTTGAATCAGATAATTATATGGTCTACTATGCCAAGAACGATAAATTGAAGAGGAATGGCATCGTATTCATTGTCAAAAAGAACATTTCAAGATCTATCCTGAAGTACAATGCTGTCAGTGATAGGATAGTACCCATCTGCCTGCAAGGAAGACTAGTTAATACCACTATTACTCAAATTTTCATACCAACCATTAAGGCCAAAGATGAAGACATTGAAGATTTTTTTCAACTTCTGCAGTCTGAAATTGATCAAACAAGCAATCAAGATGCACTGATAATTACTGGTGATTGGAATTCGAAAGTTGGAAACAAAGAAGGATCAGTAGTTGGAAAATATAGCCTTGGTGATAGTAACAATGCCGGAGATCACATGATAGAATTTTGCAAGACCAACGACTTATTCATTACAAATATCTTTTTTCACCAACACAAATAGTGACTATACACTTGGACCTCACCAGATGGAATACACAGAAATCAAATCGACCACTTCTATTAAAAGAGACAATGGAGAAGCTCAATATCATCAGTCAGAACACGGCTAGGGGCCAACTGCAGAACACACCATCAATTGTTCATATGCAAGTTCAAGTAGAAGCTGAAGAAAATTAGAACAAGTCCACGAGAGCCAAAGTATGACCTTGAGTGTATCCCACGTGAATTTAGAGACCATCTCAAGAATAGATTTAGCACATTGAATACTAATGACTGAAGATCAGACAAATTAAGAAGTGACATCAAGGACATTATACATGAATAAAGAAAGAGATCATTAAAAGACAGGAAAGAAAGAAAAGACCAAAACGGATGTCAGAAGAGACTCTGAAACTTATTCTTGAACATAGAGTAGCTAAAGTGAATTGAAGAAATGATGAAGTGAAGTAAAAGAGCTGAACAGAAGAGTTCAAAGGGCAGCTTGAGAAGACAAAGTAAAGTATTATAGTGAAATGAGCAAAGACCTGGAGTGAGAAAACCAAAAGGGGAGAACACACTCAGCATTTCTCAAGCAGAAAGAACTGAAGAAAAAAATTCAAGACTTAAGTCGAAATATTACAGGATTCTACGGGGAAAATATTGAACAAAGCAAGAAGCATGAAAAGAAGATGGAAGGAATACACAGAGTCACTGTACCAAAAAGAACTGGTCGATGATCAAACATTTCAGGAGGTAGCATACAATCAAGAACCTATGGTACTGAAGGAAGAAGTCCAAGCTGCACTGAAGGCATTGGCAAAAAACAATGTTCCAGGAATTGATGGAATACCAAGGGAGATGTTTCAAAGAACAGATGGAGTGCTAGAGGTGCTCACTCGTCTATTCAAGAAATTTGGAAGACAGCTGCCTGGCCAACCAACTGGAAGAGATCCATATTTGTGCCCATTCTAAAGAAAGATGACCTAACAGAATAAGGGAACTGTCGAACAGTTATCATTAATATCACACGCGAATAAAATTATGGTGAAAATCATTCAAAATCATTGCAGCAGTACATCAACAGGAAACTTTCAGAAATTCAAGCTAGATTCGGAAGAGGATGTGGAACCATGGATATCATTACTAATGGCAGATGGATCTTAGCTGAAAGCAGAGATTACCAGAAAGATGTTTACCTGTGTTTTATTGACTAAGCAAAGGCATTCGACTGTGTGGATCATAACAAATTACGCATAACATTGCCAAGAATGGGAATTCCAGAACACTTAATAGTGGTCATGTGGAACCTGTACATAGACTAAGAGGCAGTCGTTCCAAAAGAACAAGGCGATACTACATGTTTTACAGTCAGGAATTGTGAGTCAAGGTTGTATCCTTTCACCATACTTATTTAATCTGTATGCTGAGCAAATAATCTGAGAAACTGGACTATATGAAGAAGAACAGGGCATTAGGACTGGAGAAAGACTCATAAACAACCTGCAATATGTAGATTACACAACCTTGCTTGCTGCAAGTGAAAAGGACTTGAAGCACTTACTGATGATGATCAAAGACTATAGCCTTCAGTGTGGATTACATCTCAACATAAAGAAAACAAAGAAAAGATTGAGGTTGTCAAGGATTTTATTTTACTTGGATCCACAGTCAATGCCCATGGAACCAGTAGTCAAGAAATCAAACACTGTATCACATTGGGCAAATCAGCTGCAAAAGACCTCTTAAAGTGTTAAAAAGCAAATATGTAACCTTGAGGACTAAAGTATGCCTGGCCCAAGTTATGGTATTGTCAATCGCCTCATATGCATGCAAAGCTGGATAATAAATAAGGAAGACTGAAGAAGAATTGATGCCTTTGAATTATGGTGTTGGTGAATATATCATGGACTGCCAGAAGAAGGAACAAATCTCTCTTGGAAGAAATACAGCCAGAATGCTCCTCAGAAGCAAGGATGGTGAGACTTCGTCTGAAGTACTTTGTACATATTATCAGAAGGGACCAGTCCCCGGAGAAGGACATCAGGCTTGGTAATGTAGAAGGTGAGCAAAAAAGAGGAAAACTCTCAAGAGATGGATTGACACAGTGGCTGCAACAATGCGCTCAAGCAAATCAATGATTGTGAGGATGGCACAGAACCGAGCAGTGTTTCGTTCTGCTGTACATAGGGTCACTATGAATCAGAATCAGCTCAACAGCACCTAACAACTACAACAACAATGCTATAGTTGTTATACATCATCCCATTTTTAGTAACTGTTGTTGTGTTAGCTGTAGTAGAGTCAGCCCTCGACTCATGGCAACCCCGTGCGCAGTAGAATGAAAGTCTGCTCAATCCTGTGTCATCCCTATGATTGGTTGCAGATCAGATTGTTGAAATTCGTAGGGTTTTCATTGGCTGATTTTCAGAAGTAGATTGCTAGGCTTTTCTTCCTAGTTTGTCCTAGTCTAGAAGTTCCGCTGAAACATGTCCAGCATCACAGCAACACGAAATGGGTGTTGGCTGCACGTGAGGTACATTGGCCAGGAATCAAACCCACGTCTCCACATGGAAGGTGAGAATTCTACCACGGAACCATCAATGCCTCTTTTAGTAAATACCCCAAAAAACCAAACCCATTGCCAAAGAGTTGATTCCTACTCATGGTGACCCCATGTTCTACAGAGCAGAACTGCTCCACAGAGTCCTCCCAGTTGCAATCTCAATGGAAGCAGATCACCACCACCCCACCCCACTCATGCCCCCATGGCACCACTGGCTGGATTCAAACCACCAACCTTTAGGCTAGCAGTCAATAGTCAATGGTTTTTCAATGCAGTTACAATAAGTTCACTGTCATGTTCAGTTTTTCATAATTCTGTCTCAGGATCTCCTGTGGTTGCCCCTTCCTGTACATCTACTCTGCAGCATACGCGGTTAGCCACATTCTTCGACATTCCTCAGCAAGGTTAGATTCAGTTCACATTCTCACAGTGCCCCACTCCAGGATATCATATGAACGGCAGAGCCGGGGCGCAGACCATGAAGCCAAGAGCTGGGGACCAGGAGGAACATCCAACAATGGTGTGAATTTAGGGCCTATGAAGTGGAAAGGTCCTGGCTTCAGTTACGAACCAAAGAGTGGATGGAATATGATTATTCTTTGAGGCAACTGCACTCTTTTTTAAAAATTTTTATTGTGCATTAGGTGAAAGTTTATAGAGACTTCATTTTATATTTAAATATTTGCTCCATCAGGAATTAATTTAAGTTCGAGTAGTGATGTACATAGAAAATATGATATAAATGTGAGCTATTATTGTTGTTTTTCATTCTTTTGCTCATTGGTTAAGGGTTTCTCTTTTCCTGTTCCATGTCAATCCTAAAGACTTTTTGGTAAATTAGGGATAGTAACTCTTTGCCTGATACTTTAATACCATATATATTTTTTCCCAGTTTGCCATTTGTCTTTCATCTGCTGTACAGAGGTTTGTTAGTTTGTTTATTTTTAATTTTGATGTAGTCAAATACTTTATTAGCTTTTATGGCTTCTGCTTTCATATCTCATTTCATAGGTATGTGACACACAAAATTTATATTCATTTGTTTAGTCATTTATGTACTAATTTAACAAATATTCCTTGAGCACCTACTCAGTGATGGGCACTCTCCACGTTCCTAGGAATACGGTGGTGAATAAGACAGAACAGAATCATGCCTTCACTGAGCCATTCTTCCAATTAAAAAAAAAAAAATTGAACTCAGAGATGCTATAAAGAATGTTATCTATTAAAAAAAAAAACAAAAAAACACTGTTGCCATCAAGTCGATTCCAACTCATAGTGACCCTACAGGACAGAATAGAACTGCCCAATAGGGTTTCCAAGGCTGTAAATCTTTATGGACAGACTGCCACATCTTTCTCCCATGGAGCAGCTGGTGGGTCTGACCCAGCAATCTTTCAGTTAGCAGCGGAGCACTTAACCACTGTGCCACCAGGGCTCCTTATGCCTATAATGATGGGATAAGTATCAACTGTCATGGGAGTCCATAGTGGGGACACTTAGGTGCATCCAGGGAGGTGAAGGAAAGCTCCCTGTAGGAACTGACATTTAAGCTAATACGTGAATGATGTGTCAGTGTTTATGGCTTCATTTTACTTTTAAATCTTTGCTCCATCAGGAATTAATTTAAGTTCGAGTAGTGATGTACATAGTAAATATGACATAAATGTGAGCTATTGTTGTTGCTTTTACAGGCTGGATTTCTGTATGCACTGAGTCTGCTTCTGAGCTCTGTCTCTTGGTTTAACATCTATTTGTCTCATAGGTGTTCCCCTCTTCTTCTAATTGCTGTTTTAATTTCATATTTGGGCCAAGATGTAACATCATTTATTTTGTTACTGCTAATACTTTTCACCCTAAATTATTTTTATGGATATGCATTTGTATTTGTTGCTCTATTAATAATAAAATTATTTTGTAACCATGTTTATTACAGTTTTCAGTTTTAACTTTGTTTTTAAAGTTTATTACTTAAAAATCATATTACAAAAAGTGTATAGATAATGTATATTCACCATTTGTTGTTACAGAGACCCTATTTGACAGAGTAGAACTGCCCCATAGGGTTTCTTGGGCTGTAATGTTTACGAAAGCAGAGTCCCTGTGTGGGTTCGAACCTCTGACATTTCAGTTAGCAGACGAGTGCTTAACCATCGCACCAACAGAGCTCCTTAGTCATCATTTAGTGAATAATAATAAAATGACACTCAGGCATCCTCCACCATGCTCTGACCAATACCTTCGAAGCCCACCCTGTGCTCCTTCTGGTCCTCCTCAGGTGCTCAGAGGTAATCCTATACTGAATTGTTGTTGTGTGCCATCAAGTTGATTCGACTCACAGTGACTCTATAGGACAGAGTAGAACTGCCCCATATGGTTTCCTAGGCTGAAGTCTGAGCAGATTGCCAGGTCTTTTCTCTGGCAGAGCAGCTGTTGGGTTCAAACAGCCAACTTTTCAGTTAGCAGCCAAGCACTTAACCATTGCATCACCAGGGCTGCTGAATTAGCATTAAGCATTCCGTCCTTTTGTTTACGCTCTTACTACATACATACTTCCCTAACAACATATTGTCTAGTTTCTCCTGATTTCTAAATTTTTCTAAATGGAATCATTCTTTATGAAATTTTCTGTAACTTCCTTTTGTGGTTCAATATTGTATGTGTGTGTGTTTACATAAATATAAAATTCATTCATATCAATGTGTGCAGCTTGTTCATTATTTTTACTGCTATATAGTATTCTAGTCTATGTATTCCCCAATTTGTTAATCCATTTTATTGTTGATGGGTATTTAGATTACTTTCAGACTTTTGCTAATAGGAATCCTGTTTCTCTAAACATGTCTTTGTTCATGTGTTAAAGTCTCTCTAAGAAAAAGAGACAAATTGCTAGGTCATAGGGTATGCACATATTCAATTTTACTACTTAATGCCAAATGGTTTTACAAAATGTTGTTGTTAGGTGCCTTTGAGTCAGTTTCAACTCATAGCGAC
>NW_004444010.1:9259734-9260889 GCF_000243295.1 Trichechus manatus latirostris
CCTAAGTTCCCCCCAGAGGTCAAGGTATCAGGGCTGCCCTAAATACTGAAGCCTCCAGGAAGATTTCCTGATACATTCCAAGGAAGAAGGGAGTCAATGCCCCCTTTCGACAAATCTTTCTCACATTTGAGACATACCAACAATCCTAATCGGGTGATCCTCTTACTCTGAACGTTTATTAGAGTTCTCCTGGATTAGGCCTCACACACCTTAAGTGACATTTTAAAGATCTCGCTATGCTATTTGTTCTGCCCACTCCAGCCTCATTTCTCCTCCAAGCATGGTTCCACAAAAAGGGGAGAGCAAAGACAGCTGACCCCAAGAATCTGAGAAAAGGGCCTGCTAAATCTACCCTCCTTTCAGTAAAAAACATATTTTTCTGACAACCATGTGACTAGAACTTGAAAACTTGAACTTTGAATTGTGATCTAATACCTGAAATTCCTTTCATTCCACAGTTAAAGATAAGGCTTTCAGTGTAAACATACCAGGAATAAGCATTGTCTGGGCTCACTAGTGCATATTAAGAGACATATGACTGACATGGGTGATTTCCTAGAGCTGGTTTTAGAAAGGGAGGAGAGACAGGAGAGGTCAAGGGCACTAAAAGGAGAGTGAATTATAGGAAAAAGAAAGGCTGGAAGCATTGACGAGACTCTGCACACTTCGCCATCTGTCCTGAGCAATGCTTTGTTTAACTGCTTCCAGAACTGGTACTCACTTCTTTTTTAAATCATCGTTGACCACAAAGCCAACTGCTATAGGTTTTCAGATGAATAAGGACATCTTCGGGTGGCATCTATCTACCATGACAAAGATGCAAAACGAAATAGGTCTTTATAAATAGGCATACTAGAAAGAGATTTCAAAAGACACAATACGTTTGTTCATTGAGTATGGTATTACTTAATGAGTCAGAATCGTTGTTTTTGTTTTAATCAAGATAGTATTTTGTATTAATATGGCCCTTTCAACTGGGGAGCTCATAGTGGGAAATGAACCATAGATTTACATAAAACAGAAAAATCAGCTTCCCGTGCCCCAATAGAGTATCATGTACGTTATTGTTGTGTGCCGTCAAGTTGATTCTGACTCATAGCAACCCTATAGGACAGAGTAAAACTGCCCCAGAGGGTTTCCTAGGCTGAACTCTTT
>NW_004444010.1:9262094-9263346 GCF_000243295.1 Trichechus manatus latirostris
GGTACTAATCTACCTTTCCTACCTGCCTTTTCACTCCAACTTAAACAAATTGTTTTACTGTGTTGCTCCATGCTTTCTTCCTGCAATGTCTCCCTCTACCCATTCTCAATACATTCAAACCTTGCCCCTCTGGTGCAATCCCCAGGTGAGACCTATTATACACTCTCATATACCCTTCATTTTTCCTTCATAACACCTATCCGACAGTCATCAAGTGATTATTCGTGTAATCATCACTTGGCTGGCTTTCTCCCTTGTTAGACGGTGAGTTCCCTGAAAAAAGGGACTGTATGTGTTATGTTTCTTGACATATACCTAGCAGTGGGCCCAAAGTAGGTGCTTAGATTAGTTATCAAGTTAATAACAATACTGTGAATGAAAAGAGCAGTTTAAATTTCCATTTCATTCATGAACTCAACTTTATCCTCTCCAGCTAGGTGTGATCTCATCATTATCTGAAATAGCAGGTGAACGTTGTGCTTCTGGCCAACATAAATCGTTTTCTACATTTATTTGTCATTATCAGGGTTCTAGTCTTTTCTCTCATGATACTCTGAGACTCCTTAAGAGCAGACACTCTGAATTATTATTCTTTGTATCCTTCACAACTCCAAGCACAAAATTTTACCTCACTGAGACTGAAAACTGTTGGCTGAGCTGAGTGGTGGATTAATTTTTTATTTATTTATTTTAACATCTATTGTCCCACATTCTGTTCAAGCATTATTTTCCCTACATTAGAGTAAAAAAATTAATTAATAAGTCTTTTTACCATTTCAGAGGTTCAGCCATGAAGCATGTGCTCTTTCTAGGCAGAGCAACTCCATTCTGTAAAGTCCTATGTTCAAAGACACGAAGGAATTTTCTCAAGCCTTTGGCCAAGGACAACATGGAAGGTATGAGGAGCAGCAGGAAAATGGAGGCAGCAGGAATAAAATTGAGAGCTCTGGGAAAGTCAAGGAGTGATGAGCTTTGAGCTTCAGTCTTCATTCTACATATACTGTGTGACCTTAGAATCTAATTTTCTCCCTGGATCTGCTTCCTGATGGGTAAAATGTTAATAATGATGCCTGTTGTCATGGTTTGAATTGTGTCCCCCAAAAAATGTGTGTACCAGTTTGACTGGGCCATGATTCCCAGAATTGTGTGGTTGGCCTCCATTTTGTGATTGTAATTTTATGTTAAAGAGGATTAGGGTGGGATTGTAACACCACTCTTACCCAGGTCACATCCCTGATCCAATGTAAAGGGA
>NW_004444010.1:9265633-9267149 GCF_000243295.1 Trichechus manatus latirostris
CCTAAAACCCCTTTGGGGATAGTTAGGAGTTGAAAGGTCAAATAAAAATGAGGTGACCAGGATTTGAGGAAAAGAGTTAAGGGTACAGGGCAGAAGGAGTAGCTAAACTGTGAATGAGGTACAGAGTGTTGAAGGTCACATCCAAAGCTTCTGGCTTAGGGGAAGGTACAGGGAGTGTACACAAGGAAAGGAGGAAAGCTGGGCACTGAGGAGGTTCATGTGAGAGGAAAGGGAGCTTTGTTGTTCTTCTATGATGTATAAGGTACATACAATGAAAGCAGCCTAAAAAAGGACCCAATAGAAGCAGCACTCAGGGGATAGGAGAAGCCTAGGTGCCAAGTGGCTCCCACAGAGAGTGGGTCTAGAGGAGGAAAGATCAAAGAAGTAGGGCAAAGTCTAAGGGGAGTTGATTGCACTCAATTGAGAGGACACAAGGGGAAGAGTAAATGTATCCTGAAGGAGTGATGAAAGGAAAAGGAACCACAAAAACCAAAGCTGGAGAAAGTGCCCAAGCCGGGCAGTCTAGTTAGATAACTATCCCATTTCTTCTTCCTGGTCACATAGCTAACTACATTTCCCAGACTGCCTTGCAGTTAGGTGTGGCCATGCGACTGAGTTCTACGCAAAGGGATGTGAACAAGAATGCTGCTGGCCACTTTCAGAGCAGGCACATAAAAACTTTCTACCTGTGTTCCTCCATGCTATCGTCTCATCCAGAGGCTGGGTGCTCATCCCCAGGGTGAGTTTGAAAGCTACCTGTTGAAGATGGTGAAGCCACAAGACAAAAGCAACACAGATTCTTGAATCACTGCTTGGAGGACAGAAACTTACTAATCAAGACATCCATTTTAGACTTTACATTAGCAAGAAGAAACAAGCCTAGTGTGCTCAGGCCAGTATACAATTGGGGGTGAGTTTATTACAGCAGATATCATTACCTTAATTAACACAGCATGAATGAGGCTGGGGAGATGACCAAGAAGTTCACTGGCTGCGTCTGTAAATAATCAAAGTGACAATTAGAAGAAAGAAAGTAGAAACAGCTGGAGAGAGAAGAGGCTGGCAGCTAGTATCTAGGGACGACCTTTGAAGCCCAAGAAAAAAGGATATAAAAATGTGGCTTTTACATAATACATGTGCTATCGCACATCATGACCTGGTCAGCCTTTATCCATCCCTGTTTAGCAGCTACTATCTACTCTATAAAATTAAAAAAAAAAAAAAAATGCCATCGTTTTGTTTTCTTATCTACTCTATGTCCTTGGCCATTGCACTTAACCTTTCCAGCCACAAAACAAAAATGCCAACCGAATTTCTATAAAAGATATTCCAAAACTCCAGTTCCTTCGCTTAGTTTCTCTCTTCTCTCCCACCCCAAATCATTTTTAATTATTTAATGTGGGAAAATGTTTTATGGAAATTGTGTTACTTTCTAAGCCACTGCCTGGGTCGTTTAAAAGTAAACAATAGACAAAGGGAAATATTAACTTGGGGACTTTATAATAACAATTCCTAG
>NW_004444010.1:9269587-9277717 GCF_000243295.1 Trichechus manatus latirostris
CCTCCAGAGCACATAACTGTGCACATGGTGGCTGCTCAATAAATGATTTCAAATTAAATGTTCAAGTCAGACCATTAGCAATGGACCCTGCTAGTTAACACCTTAACACCTAGTAAGTGGTAAATTTAGATGAAATGTAGCAGAAACCATCAAAACTGGTTAAAGACTCAAATGGGCTGGGAAATACTTAAAAGGCTGAATAAAAAAAGTTTGTTCGGAAGAGAAAATGAACAGAGGGGTTTGAGAAGCTTCAAATATCCAAAACACTGTGATGAGTTCTCAGCATCTACCTAGATGACTGAATAAGGGAAAATCAACTTAAGGTACAGAAGGAAAGATTTAGATAACAAGGCATTAGAATGTATTATGGAATAAAATTGTGGTTTTTAAAGTCTTCCTTGTATATGAAACCCATCACCATCAAGTTGATTCCAAAGGAGCCACTGGTGGATTTAAACTGCTGACCTTTTGGTTAGCACCCTGAGCTCTTAACCACTGCACCACTAGGGCTCCTGCTTTTACATACTGATTTTTAAATGGTTTTGGTGAAATAGAGTGAAGGGAGAGTGAGGGGTTCAGTGACCCATTCAATAGTCCTGGGTTGAATGACGTTTGTAGGGTCCCCCTCCCAACTCACCCCACCAGCAGCCATTCCATGGAAACGCTGATAGCTTCCGAGAAGTGGCTCTCCTTAAAGGCAGTTCAGGGAGATTATTATCTGTAATCAGGATTCTGAACAAGAACTTCATGAACTGTGGTTGCTCATGACTCAGGTTGGGAGAGAAGGCCAAGTCTGCTAGAATTGGTGGTAAACAGGGATGATAAAGGCCATGGGGCTAAAGGTCCTATGGCCAACATTCTGAAGGAGAACAAATATATACACACAAAAGTGGCAGCCTGGCTCCTTGGAGATAGACATAAGCCAGCTTGGTGTGAATTTAGAGGCACTGAGATAATTCCCTCAAACCTCTCTCCCACCAATAAGAAAAGCAATGCAGTAAAGTGAAGAGAGAACTAGGCTGGGCCCAAGGAGTTTTTGTTGTTAGTTGCCGTTATCAGCCGCCAACCCATGGGGACCCCAGTACACAGGATCAGACTATTATAATCTATAAGGTTTTCACTGGCTGATTTTCGGAAATAGATTGCCAGGCCTTTCCTTCTAGTCTGGAACCTCCACTGAAACCTGTTCAGTATCACAGCAGCATGCAAACCTCCACTGACAGATGGATAATGGCTGTGCTTGAGGTTTATTGGTCAAGAATGGAACCCAGGTCTCCCCTATGGGAGGCGAGAGTTCTACCACTGTACCACTGCTGTCAGCCTGAGGAGGCCTAGGTCCAAATCCTGGCTCTGCCACTTATCCATGTTATCTTGAGCTAGTCTCTTAGCCTCTCTAGGACTCAGTTTTCTGAAGATGGAGCTAATATGATCATATTATACTAATTTGTTCTGAGGACTAAAATGAGATCAGATATTAAGTGACGAGTGCTGTAGCAGCCAATGAATACATCAGTAGCTGCTTTGAACACCATGGGTAAATGCACAGATAAGTTAACTTCTGTTGCCTGGAACTAAAAAATCTTAATAGGCAAATCCCCAGTTTGTTCTGTCCACCTAACAAAGGACGTTGTTCAGAGAAGCATAAAGTAAGGTGGTTTGGAGAAAATGAAATCCCTTCAGTAAGGTTTCAGGCACAAAATTAAGTACGGGAAAAAAATTGGTGTCTCAAATGCTCAACATAAGATAATCTGGAGATTCTGCATATGCACGAAAGAGTATTTTAAGAATAACAATTGTTCACGCAGATACTTTCGGACAAAACCAAAGGAAGTTTGAATCCATCCTGGCATAGAAGGAGCACAGAATTTTCCCTCTGAGAAGGTCAGTTGCCAGTAGCCTTGTTGAGTTTTCCTTGCCATTGTCAAAGCTGTCCAGTCAGTCACTGCTTGTAGAAGGACTCTGACTGCTGGATCCAGATGGAGAATGAATGCCTAGTGGGGCCAAGTAGGGACCTGAGGCTCTATAGGGAGCCTCTAGGACTAATACTGCCCTACCCCTATACTGCATTGCTTTTGGTCCAGCGAACAAGATGGGCAGAAACCAAAACAAGCAAACAAAACAACTTACCTGAATGCTGATAACCAGCAATGTAAGTGGTGGAAGCTAAGACTGGAGTGAGAGTTAGTAAAACTGATTAGACCCACCTGGGGTAATGCAGGAAATTTTTTTATAAAGAACAAGTCCTAAAAATTGGATGTGGGAACTGCCCTGATTTGGCAAAAAAGAAGATAAAAGAGAAGCCTAGGATCAGAGAATGGTACTTCTCCAAGGTTTGGAAGCAAAAGCAGGCAAAGCAAGCCCCAGGATCCAAGGCCCAGGCTGCCTCCTCACTTAGAGATTAAGTGACTTAGAATTAACTAGAGATAACAGTTTATACTAGTCCCCAGGTCTTAGAGCCTCTGTCTTCTGTCTTTCTCCAACCCCTAGTTGAACATAAATACAAAACAATGGCCAACCCACTAATAGTTGTCTCTCCCCCAAGTAAAACACAGGCAATAAAAACAATGAAGTTCCTACCAGCCAGACACAAACTAACGGTACGCATTCCAGGCAAGTGGCTGTTTGCACGTCTGTCCTAGAACAAAGATCACAGAGAACTCAAAGTTTTTTTTTTTCCATCTGTGCACAGGAAAGCCAGCTATGCATACTTAACTTACTGCTACAAAGAAACACACAATCTATTAGAATTTTTTGACTACATGTAAGGCCAAGGATGTTGTTGGTATCCACTATCTATTAAACAGTTAAGTAGGAAGTCAATATAGTTGATTTACATTAGCACCCAAGTAGAGATGCTATTGTGTAAATATTTATTAATATTTCTAAAAATATCCATATATGTGCCTGTTATGTAAGGATGCTTCATAAGATGCTAAAAGTGGCATAAGATGTTGACAGGACACCTATCCTCCACGAGCTTACATTCTAGTCGGAAAGATGACGTGTGCTTAAATAACTCTATAATAACAACAATAATTGGAGTATTTGCCATGTGCAAAATGTTTCATGCACATTATTTTACCTAATCCTCACAATAATCCTATGAAATTATTCCCATTTTACTGAGACTCAGAAACATAAAGTAACTCGCCTAACTTCACATAGTAGAAAGAAGGACGTCTATCCAGAACTTTCATTTGAAATCTGGTCTTCAGTATACCCCCATCCCCAATAAACACATGCACACACACACACACACACACACACACACACACACACAGAGAGAGAGCTCTCTCGCGCTCTCTTTCTCTCTCTCTCTCTCTCTCTCTCCCTCTCTCGCACTGTGAGCTTCTATCAGGGCCTGTCAGTCACAGAACTTTGCATTCCTGGTCATGTGATACACAGCAAGCCAATCAAAATTCTTTCTTGGAGTCTTGGAACTAAGAAGAGAGTTTCTTCTCTCTACCCCTCTGGTGAGATAAAGCAGGGGACATTAGCCTTGGTGCTGCCCGAGGACATGGTTCCAGCCTCTTGATAGATGCTGATCTGAGGAAATAAGACCAATACAAACAAATTATCGTATTGCATGCAAATAACGCTCGCCTTCTACGTATGTTTGCCAACTGCACCCTCCCCCCAGGTATTTTCATAATCACTGCTATGCCAATATTTTTTTACATGTTGCTGTAAAAAAATTTACATAAGTTTATATAATTTCATTTTTAATATCAACTGTGTTTAACAACTGGCTCACAAAATTCCTGAAAATCTAACAATCGGCTCTCAAGAACTGGTATGAGCCAGATCCAGCATTCCACTGGTCCCATTCATTCCTGAGGCCTACCTGTATTCCCACCCTGATTTCAGGAACCAAAAAATGCCCTCACTTGTCCAATCTATATATCAGATAGCTTTAGGTCATTTGCAACCAAAAGAATCTTCACTAATTAAGAGGTCCCTGCCAGCTAAAGCGGAGTCCCGGGGTAGTGCAAGCAGTTAGCATGCTTGGCTGCTAAGCGAAAGGTTGGAAGTTCAAGTCCACCCAGAGGAGGCTTGGAAGAAAGGCCTGGTGATCTACTTCTGAAAAATCAGCCATTGAAAACCCTATGGAGCACGGTTCTACTCTGACACATGTGGGTTTCACCATGAGTCGGAATCGACTCCACCACAACTGGTCTGGCCAGCTAACTGGACCAGGAAGCACTTCATCTAAGAGGCAGGGTTGCAGCTCCCAACTCCGAAGGGCAATCTCCTCCAGCCTAATTAGCTTTATTTTATTTTATTTTTAACTGTGCTTTTTACCTTGGAATTTTCTGCTATGGAAAGCCTGCCCATGCCACGCCATGGTCCCTTTAAATATCTTTCCCTGATGAAGAATGTTTAATCAGCTGAACAGAGCCGCCAACCCCCACAAGATCTCAGGAGGATGTTAAGAGCCTCCAACCCCCAACAGGACCTCAGGAGGATGTTAAGACTCACAACTGCTCCTGCCTCATTCCCAGGAGCCCTGGATCATTTTGTGAAACTGCACAGGGTGGAGCCCAGGCTTGTCCCAGGAGAGGAAGTGGCTGCAGGAATGCCAGATGTGGCATTCCCACAGCACCCGGTGGAAAGACACGTTTCTCCCAGGGTGCAGAGCAGTCTCCACAGAAACCCAGCCCCCGACATTTGCAAAGTTTCACAGGCCAGGGAGGACCCAAGTTGCCTGGGGCCTGAAGCAACACAGGATGATAAATAGAGTTTTATTCAGGTCAGATTCTCCCACCCATCTCCTCTGTTTCCTTCCCCTAGTGTTTGGAAAACCTGTTTTAAGAGCTATTCCAAGTGTTTTTCAAGCTTCTAATCTGTCTTCAAAAATATCATTGAGGAGGAAACAGATATTGTTTGCTAACATAGAGGAGGGTGGAAATGGCTAGGAAAAGTCTTTCCAGGACACCTAGATGAAAGCCACAAACTAGAGTGAGGAAGGGCTTGGGCAGAAGCCAGCCACCTCTACCAATCTGCCGTTCCCTGTCCTGCCATTTTTAAAATAAGGGGGCAACTCAAGTACAACTGCTCTGCTCTGTGTAAAAGCTGGGGGTGGGAAGATGAGGGCGTAGGAGACATGATGGGGGGGGATGATATGGATGGTTGGAAAGGGTGAGAGGGCTGGAAGTGGGGACACAGCAGGGAGATAAAATATGCAGTTAAATCTTAAACCTTTTTAATGTACGCTTCCTCGAGGGGAGTTGAGCTAACCTTTCAGCCCTGCATCCAAAGTTGATTAAAAACCTGAAATTTTCCATAACTGGACCTCATTAATAAATTCCTCAGGGTTCCAGGAGGATCTCAAGAGGTAAAACAGGGGTCTGGAGAGATGAGAGCAACAGGAGGTTGTAAGATCCCAGACCGTGGAGTTAATTCCACTTAATCAGCTTGGAGAAACTCTGTATTCACAACAAATCCCTGGGACTCACTGAACCCACGTGCCCTGTCAGCAGGCCGGATTTTCTCTCATTCTGTTCTCCCTTACTTTTTAACCCTGTTTCCAACACGGAGAAAGTGCTGCCCATGAGTTCTACATGCTAACTCCTTAGGAACTAATGCTCCTCTTCTCTCCCTGAGGACACACACTGTTTCTAGTGTGGATGTGATTCCAGCAGCTTGGCCATGGGCAGGCTGCCAGAGCCCGCCCTCCTCGGTTCATTTTGCTTTCCACCATCGCCCAGCACTTCCCTCCTCACCCTCTTCCTCCTCCACCTACCTTCTTGGTTAACTTGACCCCAAACTTACACATAATTCCAAACCTTGAATTAAAACAGTAGCATTGACCTGTGGCCACACCAAATATTTAGCC
This sequence comes from Trichechus manatus latirostris, assembly GCF_000243295.1. Taxonomy (NCBI): domain Eukaryota; kingdom Metazoa; phylum Chordata; class Mammalia; order Sirenia; family Trichechidae; genus Trichechus; species Trichechus manatus. Next base: position 9,275,424 of record NW_004444010.1, read on the forward strand.
AAAGTGGTAAGTGGCAACAGGTTGCTTGATTTGTAATGTACTTTCTTTTCTTCTAAATACCAGTGAGCCTGAGCTGAAAATGACCAAGGGTCAGATAAGAAGGAAAAATTGAGAAGCAGAGGGCCTGAACGATGCCCAAAGTAGAAAGTCAACCTCTGAATAGGAAAGGACAAGGGTCAAGTACAGTATTTTACCAGGGCTCTACATGGTGCCTTCTGATAGTACCTCTATCTTGAAACTTTCTCCCTCCTTTTCTGGGGCATTTCAGTCAGAAGGGTCATCCGACAAGACTGTAGCATGGAAGGGGCACAAGCAGTATCAACCTCCATCCCCAAAGATCAGCTTTAATAACCGGTCCTCAAAACTGGACTCACCCCTGTCAAGGGCAGTGTCTTCTGTGGGATAGAATGCTCTTTCATTGTTCAGGCTAGGATTGAGCTGCAGAGAAAAGGAGGTAGGGATGGAGGGAGAAGAAAGAGAGGGTCAACTTAGAGAAAGTAGAACCCAAGGAGGTAGTCATCCCAGACCTGCCGTTACCTCCTTACTGCACCCCCAAACACACATACCCCAGAAACTGGGGCACATGAGAGGAGGGTGCCTCCTTCACTTCCAGCTTAGCCTCTACTCTCCTATCCCCTTGTGGGCTGCATCTGAGGATGTTCCTTTCCCTCAACTCTTCACTATTCCTTTCTTTAACATCTCCCCCTTCGCCTCCCTCTCTCCTGATTTATTTATTAATGTCAAAATAAATAAATAAATCTCTTTGCAGTGTCCTTTCTTATGATTATAGAGACATCGCGGGTGACCCAATGTTGCCAATCCTTTAGTGAGCTCTTAGATGAGCTGTATCTCTCCCTCTCTTGAAGGCCTTCTTTGTGTTCTTCCTCCCAGCACAGAACATTATATTCTGACCACCATAAAGGAAAAGATTGACAAATGTGTCTACAAGATAAATAAATAAATAAACTCTTCTGTATGGCAAATACAGTGTGCATCATAAACAAAGTTAAAAAAAAATTAAACCTGGAGAAACTAGACTGACAAAATCTAATTTCTAAATAAATAAAGAGGCCTTATAAATCAATAAGAAAAAAGGATAAAGGAAATTAACTTTTCATTAAAATAAGAGAGAGAGAGAGATACAATAGGTGTACAATCTCACTCAACATTTAAAAGACAAAAATCAAACCAAGTCACTGCTTTTCGAATCAGATTGGAAAATACTAAAGCTCTGGTAATCCCCAGGATGTGAAGAACCAGGCATGTTCACACTGTTGTCGGGAGTCTCAATAGGAGTGGTTTTGTGGAAGGAAATTTGGCAGCATCAAGCTCAGTTAACAAATGCAAATAACTTTTGACCTGGAAATTCCACTGCTAGAAATTTATTCTATAGATATACACTGTATCAATATTCATGCCCAAAGATAGTCAATGCAATTTGATCTTCAATTAAAAACCAAAAAAGAGGAACATGCATAGGTAGGTTATTATAGTGATTTAAAACCTTCTGGGAGGACTCTAAGGAAATTGGTAAAGGTAGTAATAGAGGTGAAAAAAGAAAGCCTTATATTTTTATTCAAAAATTTTCTGTTTGTCTTAATTTTTATCGGGTGTATTTAAAAAAGAAAACAATCATTTTTAAATCAATAAATAAACAAATTCAACTTTAGTCACATCTGCTACTTGCTAACTCCTTTCCGGTGTCCAAGGATGTAATCTTTCCTTAATACAGACACAGGGTTGACTCAATCAGTCCTGACAAGCCAGTACTTCAAGTCGAGAGGCACCTTTAGTAAATAGAAAAGTTGTACATCAGAATACTTGACAAAAGGCAAAATTTCATCTTTTGAATCCCCCTTTCCCAATGACCCATTCAAAAAAAAGTGGACAAGGGCTGTGCTGAAAAGCAATGAAGTGAGGAATTTGGAACAAGTGGCCACTAACTTACTCTCTACCTAGTGGCAGGGGCCAGCCTGGCTGGGAGTTGGGACCAGATAGGAGGGAGGGCTGGTGCGTTCAGAAGGCCCTAGCTGCTTTGACATGTACTAGCCCAGCTCTCTCTACTGTATCCACTGTGGGGAAGAGTTGAGAAAGCTCCAGAATCCTATCCTGTGTGTTGTTACCTTATCCACTGAGAGAAGACCCAGTCTCATCTCATCACTCACCTGCTACCTACAGTCTGGGACATTGTTCATCCTGAACTAAGGTCTTCAGGGCCCAGCCAGGTACCACCTTGAATTTCACTCTTAAACATTTGGGGACGAAGGGAGGAGGTTTCACTTTTTACTCCATAT
>NW_004444010.1:9279672-9280750 GCF_000243295.1 Trichechus manatus latirostris
AAATACCTGTGGCACAGCTTCCACAATCACAGCAACACACAAGTCACTACAGTACGACAAACTGACAGATGAGTGGAAGCACTTACTGATGAAGATCAAAGACTACAGCCTTCAGTATGGATTATACCTCAACATAAAAAACGAAAATCCTCACAACTGGACCAATAGGCAACATCGTGATAAACAGAGAAAATACTGAAGTTGTTAAGGATTTCATTTTACTTGGATCCACAATCAAACCCATGGGAGCAACAGTCAAGAAATTAAATGACATCTGTGTGTCTCTCCTCTCTGCTTATATATCCGCTCCATTCTTTCTCTGCAATATACTTTCTCTGCTTCTCCACTCACACACTTAGTGTCTAAGTGTACAGATACATGGAAAGACTAATTGACCGCCTCAGAACCTCAACCTCAGATTCTTGGGAAAGAGTACTAGATTGGCTGGAATTGGACCAAATATCTCCCTTTGTCTAATGATCTCTAGCCAGGAGCAGATCTTGTAGCAGCAGTCACATGAAAGGGGAATGGTTCACAGCGAGGCACCCTTAGATGCCTCTCAATTTTGCAGAATGGAAAAGTGATATTCCTCTGAAGATTTGGGTATATTGTCCAAAAAAAAGGGCATTTGTTTTGTTTTGTTTTCACTGATGCGAAACAAAGCATGGGTTTTGGAATCAGGCCCGTTTGGTTTGGAGTCTTTGCTCAGACACTTAGTCATTGGATAGTGTTGAGAAAGTCACCTAACCTTTCTGGTCCGTAATTTCCTCATCGATGGAATGGAGATTATTGTTCGTCCCAGAGGGTTAAGTCCCCAATTTCAATTACAAGAGGGTGGTTGTGAGCATAAAATGCTATCATTTACGTGAAGCATCCAGTTTGTACTAAGTTCTCAGGATACGTTGATCCCCTTCCTCCTCTTTTTTAGGCCCTTGCTAAGCCTGAGTGATCTTTCTATACATCTGGCCATGTCACTCACTTGCTAAAAAACCCTTCTGTGGCTTCCCATATTGCTCAGGATAAAATCCAGCTCCTCAAGATAACATAAAAACCCCTTAAAGAGGCACTGCATTTCCGT
>NW_004444010.1:9284795-9306070 GCF_000243295.1 Trichechus manatus latirostris
CTGTCTTTTTAATGACCTCTTGCTTTCTTCATGTATGATGTCCTTGATGTCATTCTACAACTTGTCTGGTCTTTGGTCATTAGTGTTCAACATGTCAAAATGTTCTTGAGATAGTCTCTAAATTCAGGTGGGATGTACTCAATATCATACTTCGGCTTTCATGGACTTGTTCTAATTTTCTTCAATTTCAACTTGAACTTGTATATGAGTAATTGATGGTCTGATCCATTGTTGGCCCCTGACCTTGTTCTGACTGATGATATTGAGCTTTTCCATCATTTCTTTCCACAGATGTAGTCGATTTGATTCTTGTGTATTCCATCTGGTGAGGTCCATGCATATAGTCACAATTTATGCTGGTGAAAAAAGGTATTTGCAATGAAGAAGTCATTAGTCTTGCAAAATTCAAACATTTGATCTCTGGCATCGTTTCTATCACCAAGGCTATATTTTCTAACTACCAGTCCTTTTTCTTTGTTTCCAACTTTCACAGTCTAATCACCAGTAATTATCAGTCCATCCTGATTGCATGGTCAATCAATTTCAGACTGCAGAATTTGGTAAAAATCTTCCATTTCTTCATCTTTGGCCTTGGTGGTTGGTGCGTAAATTTACATGATAGTCGTATTAACGGGTTTTCCTTGTAGGTGTATGGATATTATCCCATCACTGACAGCATTGTACTTCAGGATAGATCGTGAAATGTTCTTTTTGCAGAAGAATGCAACACCATTCCTCTTCAAGTTGTCATTCCCGGCATAGTAGACCATTTGATTGTCCAATTCTAAATGACCAATACTGGTCCATTTCAGCTCACTAATGCCTAGGATATCAATCGATGTTCTGGTAAAGCTTTCTTGCTTGCTCTGGAGCCTGCATCCGGTTCTTCATTATCTGACCTACAGCTTTTGGGACTTCAGCCAGCGGCCTGCTGTCTGACCTGCCAATCTGTGTTCATCAGCTCCTGCAGTTATGTGAGTCAGGAGAAGCCTCCAGCCTGAAGCCTGAGCCACATACTTGGGACTTACCAGCCTCCACAACTGCATGAGCCATTTTTTTGAGATAAATCTCTTTCTCTACATATATTTGTATAATATATACATACATATATACACACATATATACACAATATATACCAAAAACCCATTGTCGTCGAGTTGATTCCGACTCATAGTGACCCTATAGGACAGAGAAGAACTGCCCCATAGGGTATCCAAGGAGCTGCTGGTGGATTTAAACCACTGGCCTTTTCATTAGCAGCTGTAGCTCTTAACCACTGTGTCACCAGGGCGCCATAATATATACATACATACATATATAAATATATATATGTAAAAACCCAATCCAACCCATTGCTGTCAAGTTGATTCGGACTCATAGTGAACCTATAGGACAGAGTATAACTGCCCCATAGGGTTTCCAAGGAGCAGCTGGTGGATTCGAACTGCTGACCTTTTGGTTAGCGGCTGTAGCTCTTAACTACTGTGCCACCAGGGCTCCATATATATATATATATGCTTCACTGGTTTTGCTTCTCTAGAGAACCCAGCCTAAAACAGAATGGAAGATTAAGTTGGACAACAAAGCAATAAGGTCTCAGAACATATCAATATGACAGCCGTGGATTACCACATTTCTCTTCTAAATTTGGAAATCTCCTAATTTTAAACCCTTAGTGACCAAATTTCACTTCATTTAAACATAGGGAAAATAGGACTCTTATTAATCAGGTGATGCCTAAAGGTACAGAGTACAAGTTCAGCTCTTAGGACCCAGTCTGCTCAGGCAGTCTCTTAGGCATAAGACATTTAGAAGCCATTGTACTTTTGCTTCCTACTCCCTTTTTTATTTTTATTTTTTTACCCTGAATGCAATGGGAGAACAGATTTCATAGTCTTACAAAGCTTCTGTAGACCTTTGCTGTCTCTCTTACATTTATATAACAAGGCTATATGTACCTCCGATTGATTCATTGATTAATACCACTTAGATGTCCAGCCAGTTTGATATTAGGCTGTAAAATGTGTTAAAATCTTGTTCATTTATTTAACACAATTCCAAAACTTCCTTCTATTCCATTCTTAAAAGGCAATAATGACTTCTTTTTATAGCTAAACCATGAAAAGAGAAACTAGCATTGGTTAGGTTGGTTCCCCTCCTAAAGAAGAGCTCATGAGCCTAGTAACTTTCTGGTGACATTGATCAGCTTGACTGGAAAGTAGAGAAGTCCCTCAATCACGTCACTTCCCTTATAACCACTTTAATGAAAACAGCTTTGTCCAACAAACCTTTCACCTACTCTTAGAGTGCAGGAGGACCATAGGCTGTCAGCCAACTTCTTGGAACATGCCCCTCCATGGAAATTTCTGCCTACTGAACTCAAATCTTGCCTTGCTTGTCCTGAAGCAGGATCAGAGATCTGAATGCTGACTATGTGGTTTCCCAGAAGACTCAGAAACATGCTTGATGTGGGTATGGGTTAGGGACAGGGGAATTCCTGTGGCCTGGGGGCTGAGGAGGGCTCCAAACACAACATTATGGTTTGGCAAAACCCAAGAACATCATGCCAAGACCTTTTCCCTTCACTTTTAAGCCCATATGCATTTCAGAGGGAACTTAGTCCTCATTTCAGAAATAAGTGCACATTGTTCATCAGTGTATAGTGGTATCAGCACCGGAGACTGATATCTAGAATGTCCCATCCCCCCCTTTTTTTTCCTATCCAATTTATACCTATCCACCAGACATCCAGTTTTCATTTCCACCAAGTCTTCTCCATCAAGTCTTCCATAAACACTCCTGCCTAAAGTAACCAGTGGCCTATGACAACATAACACTTATTGCTAATAAGGTGACACTTGATCATGTGAAGTTTTATGGCATTTTTTTAATTTTTTTTAACTACTTGTATATATGTATGTCTTCTCTCTACAACTTTTCAAACACTCATTCAAAAACTATTTACTGGGAACCTACTAAAGCCAAACACTGTACTTAGTACTGGGGATATGATGGAGAGCAAGATCAGCAAGGTCTTGGCCCTTAGAAAGCCCACAGTGGGGAACTGTATCAGTCAGGGTTCAGGGCAGAAAACAGAACCCACTCTAGGTCTTTCAAACAGAAAGAGATTTAGTGTAGGGAAAAAGTGCCTAGAAAATTATTGGAAGGATTGAAGAGGAAGCTGGGGGCCATCATGGGACAATTTATTTCAAGGGTGTACAATTTTTAACCACAATCCAGAAGTAAGGAAGATGCTGCTGCTGCTATGATATTCCCCTACATCTAACTCACACTCACAAAGCCCGTGACTAGACGTGGAACATTAAGACCACCCACCGCAATTGACTCTAAACACTCATATCTGTATGGCCTTGCTTACCAGCAAGAGAATTTGATATATTTTCTGAATTCTGGGAAGGGAGGAAGGAGGAGATGAGATGGCCACAGAGTTCTGTGTACTAAGTATCATAACACACCTTTCAGGCTTGTGCTAAACACATAAGACTGATCTTCCTTCTCTGCCCTGATGTTGATAGATTTTAAGCCAGGCAATAGTCCACAGCTGACAGTTCCCTCCTGGGCTGGACTAGTCTGCCCTTCCCATACCTTTTTCAGCTGAAAAGCCTCGACTCATCCTTGAAGAAATAACTCAAGCATTGCTCTCTGAGGACTTTGTTTATCCTGCCAATATTAAGAACTGGCCACTCATTCCTTATGGAGTCCCTGGGTGGCACAAATCGTTAAGCACTCAACTACTAGGTGTAAGACTGGCACTTTGAACCCACCTGGAGGCACCTGGGAGACAAGCCTGGTGATCTGCTTCTGAAAAGTCACAGCCTTGGATACCCCATGGGGCAGTTCTACTCTGTACACTTGGAGTTGCCGTGAGTCTCAGTGGCAACTAACGATGACAACAACTTCCTCCTTGGAGGTAGACTCTCATCACGGTACCTGCCATATTTCTTCGCACATACAGCAGTTCTCTCTCTGCTAGACTATCAGCTGCTTGAGGCCATACTATGGCACGTGGTAGACACAGAATAAACGATTACTGGATGAAAGAATTAGCAAGGCTGAGGTTCTTACCACAGACTCAAAATGCTGATGGGGATTCCAGTGGAGCCTATTATCCTAGTCTAATAAGAGAGGAATGAGTGGGTGAGTCCTCCTGTCTTCATCAAGGCTAAAATCTTGGATAGTGTCAGTGCATCTTAGCTCTGACACCATTTAGGTCAATTGTAAGACATTGTAGGAAGTAATCGAATAAGAGTAGACTGAGCAGGGAGTAGGAAGCAGAAAACATTTAGTATCTCTGTTAGGATTATGTCCATTGCAATTAACAGAAACCAGGCTCAGACCAGATGAGGAGAAAAAGAGAATTTATTGACCAGCATAACTAAAAAGTTAGGTCTGGCTCCAGGCATAGCTGTATCCAGTTGATACCCAAAGTTATCAGGGGTCCGTCACGTTGGCTCAGTTTTCTCTGTGGCCTTTATTCTCCTCCTGACTGTCCTGTCACCTTTGGTAATAAAGGTTATTACCATAGTCCTGATTTATGCTCTACCCATTCTTCAATATCAGTGGAAATAGAGAATCTCTTTCTCAATCCTTCCAGCAAAATGTTTCAGGACTAAATCTGACTTGCCCAGCCTGGGTCCCAAAAACCCCTAAAAAGCTAAGCAGACAAAAGATGCAGGCCAGAGTACTGTGTCTACCCCTGAAACCAGAGGCCTGTCTCCAAAGCCTAGGGGCTGAGCATGGAAAGTGTTGGCTCTCGAAGGAAAATCAAGGTGGTGTTACCATAAAGAAGGGGAATGCATGATGAATAAGAAAAAACAACAGATGTCCCCAAAGTGGGAGTCTAGTACTTCTTTATCTCTAAAGCCTCAATCTTTATCTTGAAAGGGACTTAAAACTACTCCAGGGCTCAAGATTAACAGCAAATCTGCAACTGTGCTCAAGCTGCTTGTTGATGGGCTACCCAGTACGATTGGTACAAAACAGAAAAATTTGACATCAATTTCTAAGTTTCAGTTGATATTGGGGAGAGAAAGGGAAAACCCATCAGTTTTGGATCTTGAGTAATAAAATGAGAGTGAGAGGGAAGAGGAAAAACGCTTGGGATGTAAATGTAATGAGCAACAGAAAGTAATTAAAAAGGAAGTGGCTTCCTCTCGTTTGTCAGTTGGTTCTTGTGCAGAACAAGAGAACTACCTTTTCTGGAGCCTCAGCTGCTCTGCTGCCTTTCCAGCCGCCTCCTTGGGAAGAATGAGGCTTTAACAACCAGCATGGTGTCAGGGCTGGCTTTCACCCAAGCCAGAACAGTGCCCTCATTGAGGGACCCCAGGGCAGCCCTGGATGCCTCTCCCTTCTCCTGCTCCCCTCAATAGGCTATTTGTGGTGTTAACAAGGGCTGGGAGACACGCTGCCCATCTCCTACGAGCCACAACAGCTGCAGGACTCCTCAGGAGCTTCACAGGCCCCTTCCTGCACATCCCTGCAAAGAGACCAACAGGCAGGATACTGGAATAAGAAAGGGGTCCCCCAGGAGTCTCTTAAATGGGAAATAAAAATATTCTTCAGTTCTCTCCTCGCTCCCAGACCTTTCTCTCGTATCCTGGTGGCTCCTTACTCCAAAATACTTGGTATCCTGCTTTCTTGAATCTCAGTTACGCTTCCTGCCATCCTTGCTGGCCAGGAGTGAGAAGACACAGGAAAAATAATCTTCTTCCTCTAAAGCTGAGTGTTTATAATTCCAGCCATATTCAAATACTTTCTTTGCTGAAATAAAGTGACCTAGAGTGAGAAAATGGTGGCTAAAAAATTCTCATCAAACACCAAGATCATAGCTACTGTACTTACCATTGATCTTTTAATCCCACAGCAATGCAAAGGAATAGTAGAGAGTAATATTCTATTTCTCCTGTGTCCATTAGGTAAGGATTGCTATTGCCTTGGGGAAATAGACAGCATACTGTCCAGAAGAGAGAAATGAGAACAAATCTTCCCTGACTCTACTCTCATGGGATTTGCCATTGTTGTTGCCATCAAGTCGATTCCAACCCATCTGTTACAGAGTAGAATTGCACTACATAGAATTTCCAAGACTCTGGGTGGGTCAAAGCACCAGACTTTCAGCTAGTCAAACACTTAACCGTTTGTGCCAACTCAGGGACCATTTCCATAGGATATAGAGGCTTGCTTATATGTTTCAATTCAACAGATGCAAATTGACTCCCTGCCCCAAATCTCTCCCTCCAAGATCTTGTTATTGCACATTAAATCTCCCATTTCTGTGATTTTTCCTTTGTTTGTAGGTTGAAGCAAGTGTAGTCTGTATGAATAGAAGTATGTCTATTTGGAGGAAATTTCCTGAGATATAAAAACCTTCGGCTACATACAGCAAGCCTTATAAGTGATTAACTTCATGATGGGATGCAGGTGACCCTGTCTTTTCCAGGGTGACAGCTAGGATAAAGGAGAGAAAGGAAAGCTCCAGAGACAAACTTTGCTTACTTTATAATGGACAGATTCTGAGGGGTGATCTCATACAACTGCACACTTTGTTCGCTCCACAACCTCTTTGTCTCATCCTTCAGGATCAGGAAACTCATTTCCTCATGGGCCAGTCCATTCCACTTTTGAACAAATCTCATTCGTCAGAGGAGTCTTCCTTACATCAACCCCCAAACTATTTCCCTAAAATGTCCAGACATTGATCCTTGTCTTGCTCCAAGGCTATACACTAAATTCCAGGAAACCCTCAATCCTTGTGATAGATATTTCCATACCCCAATCATTCTTGCCTCCTCCTGAGCCTTTCCTCTTTGGCCTGACTCATGGTTCCTGCAACAGCTCCACATAAGACATGATTGCCTGATTTTTACCACCCTGGTTGACACTCTCCAGAACAACTCTGATTTGTCTTGGACCCTCTTAAAAATATGGAACTCATGGGGCTGGAGCAGCATTCCCATTTGGCCACAGCTGTGGAGGTGAGCTAAGCAAAGGGCTAGGGCTTCATCAGCAGCCTGGCTTACTCCTTCTGGTTATCCTGGAGGCTGGGGTTTGTAAGTCTGCGCCATCCCTAGTCCAGTAAACACCAGTGTGACAGAAGTGCTCAAAGCACATAAGGAAGCAGCAAAAGTTTGGGTCTAACCATCAGATTCAGGCAGGATAATGTATTGAAATAAAAAGTTTTAATGGTCTCTCAACCTACCTCTTAACTGCAGGCAAGTCACCACGTTTTGAACCTCCTTGTCAAAGGATTTTGGTGCAGCAGAGAGCAAAGCAGCCTGAACGTGAACTTGATCTTTACTGAAAACCTAAGACTTTGGGGTTCAAAGCTCTTAGGCTTTGATTACCCGGGAGCCCTAGATGGGGCAGTGGGAAGGGAGAGGGCCTTGGAGAAGCAGTGAGGTGAGGAGGGGAGCCCCTGTCCCAGGAAGGGCAGAAAGGTCTGGGAGTCCTCAAGCCCCTTCTGCCCACCACCCCTCAGCAATAGCCTCCTGCAGGTGGCCAGATGACAGGGTGGCCAGGAGAGGAAGCAAGTTCTCTACAGCCCATGGAAGCCAAAAGCAGGACCTGTGGGCTTGGGGGACACGCCGACCTGACTGCAGGCAGCCAGCCATGACCGTGGTTAGCCCTGCCCCATAGGCCTTCGGGATTCTGACACAACCTTGGAAGGATGCGACACCCTCAGAACTGACCAGGTGAAAAGGGATGAAATTCTGACACATGCTATGACATGGATGAACCTTGAAAACACTCTGCTGAGTGAAAGAAGCCAGACAGAAAAATGTACGACTTCATTTATATGAAACGTCCGGAACAGGCAAACCCACAGAGACAGAAAGTAGATTAGTGGTTGCCAGGGGGTAGGGGGAGAGGGAAACAGGGAGTGACTGCTAATGCATAGGGTTTCTTTTGGGGGTGATGAAAATGTTCTGGAATTAGATAGTGGAGATGATTGTACTACACTGTGAATGTACTAAAAGCCACTGAATTGTGCACTTTAAAATAGTTAAAATGGTGAATTTTATGCTATATGAATTATACCAATAAAAAGAACTTAAAAAAATATATGGAACTCAGCTGAGGTCCGGCCAGGGTTAAAATAGAGAAGGAACATTACCACCTGTCTTAGTTATCTAGTGCTGCTATAACAGAAATACCACAAGTGGGTGGCTTTGACAAACAGAAATTTATTTTCTCACAGTTTAAGAAGCTAGAAGTCTGAATTCAGGGCCCTGGCTCTAGGGGAAGGCTTTCTCTGTCAGCTCTGGAGGAAAGTCTTCGTCTCTTCACAGCTTCTGTTTCTTGGTTCCTTGGAGATCTCGTTAGCAGAGCATCTATCTTCCTCCATCTCTGCTTGCTTGCTCAGTCTGCTCTTTTATATCTCAAAAGCATTTGACTTAAGACACATCCTACGCTAATACTGCCTCATTAATATAACAAAGAAAACCCATTCCAAATGAGATTACATCCACAGGCATACTCATTGCGGTCAAGTTCATTCCAACTAATAGTGACTCTACAGGACCGAGTAAAACTGCCCCAGAGGGTTCCAAGGCTGTATGATCTTTACAGATGGAGCCCTGGTGGCGAAGTGGTTAAGAGCTCTGCTGCTAACCAAAAAGTCAGCAGCTCGAATCCACCAACCACTCCTTGAAAACGCTATGGGGCAGTTCTACTCTGTCCTGTAGGGTTACTGTGAGTCGGAATTGACTCAACGGCAATGAGAATCTTTACAGAAGCAGACTGCCACATCTTGCTCCTGCAGAGCAGCTGGTGTATTTGAACTGCCAACCTTTCAGTTAGCAGCCTAGTGCTTAGCCACTGCACCACGAGGGTTGCTCCACAGGTATAGGGGTTAGGATTTCCACCCATATTTTTGGAGGATGCAATTCAATCCATAACACCATCCTTGATAGGAGGATTCTACTTCCACGAATGCTCTCTAAGACTTCATGCTCATCATGGGACATTGTGCACTCCTACTGAACTTCCATGGTGATAAAGCTCATGAGACTTTTCACATGAACTTCTGTTAAGTCAGTCATCTTCAGTTAACTGATTTTTTTAATCTTTGATTTAATATTCATTTCTTATGAAACTTTATCCACTTAGTTTTAGTCTATCAATCTAACATGTGGAGATCTTTTAGGAATATTGACTTAGCAGAATCTCCCAAATGCATGTAATCTACAAACACCCAAATATATCTTCTATATTTTCATTCAAATTGTTGATAAAAGCAAAGGCAAAACTGACAGGCTCAGATACAGAGTTTTGAAACTCATTATCAGATACCACAAAATGTCATGTTCAAAACCATGTCATTACAACAAAAACGGATGCCAGGAGACTGGAGAGCTCAGTCCTGCTTTCCAAACTAGAGATACTTCACATGAAAGAACACTTTATTGTTGGGCATAAAGAGGTATTTTTACATTTTCCTTAAGTTTACATTGAAAAAGGGGGTGGGGGGGTCAGGATTTTTTTTTATACTACGAAGCTTACAAGGCTATGGGTGCAAAAGAAGCAACAACTTTTTATCTATCTTGTAAGTTCACCACCTTGAAAACCCTGTGGTGGGTAGCTTTACTCTGAAACACACGGGGTCACCATTTGGTGGAATTGATTCAACAGCAACTTTTTTTTTTTTTTTTTTTTTTTTTTTTTTTTTTTTTTTTTGGGAAAAACCCAGGACTTTTACCTTTCAGGAAGACTTTTTTTTTTTTTTTTTAATTGAAACAAACTTCTTACCAAAATTTTGTGTACTCTATCCTTTCTTTTCTGAAACAGATTCCCAAATCAAAGCCAACCCAATCAATATGACAATAAATCCACATCCAAACCTTACCCCTGAATTTTCTTCAAGTTCTCTAAACTTTGCCCAAAGAGGTGCTATGTTTTCATCTCCCAGGCAAAATAGAACCGCTCTATAAATTATTTGCAGAAACTAGCTCGAATTCTATATCCAAGTTCTCACAAAGCAGATTTGAATATTGAGTTATGGCAGTTCCCTGGGTGGAAACCCCACAGTTTGAAGGCAGACACTTCTTTGGACAAAGTTATGTGAAAAATGGAAGCAAGTCTTAATCAGCTGTTTTTCCTAAAACCATTCCCCATCTTCACGCCTAATGGAGGTTGAGTGTGGGCTGAAAAATGGGTTGGGTAATAACACAAGAATAAATATGTCACTTATTTGGAGTTTCTAATGGGGGAAAAGAAAAGACCACTAAAAAAAGTCACGACTAAGTTCAGGTTTGGAACTTGTTTAATCATGGGATGAGCAACCAAGAGGGAAACCCAAGTAATTCCATTCCTTTTGGAATCCAAGCCCATCAGAACATTATTTCCTTTCCTATATGCTCCTATGACAAATAATAAGTTGGCTCATAGCTCACTTTGTCATAATTCAGTCTTACAGGTGAAGCCCTTCAGAAGGACTTTGCCTCTCCCTCTTTCCAAAATTCCCATTCTTCTTAATAATTTTGCAGAAACTGTTCTGATAAAATATTACCATCCTCAGCCAGTTCTAATGTCCATCACCTCCCAAAGAGTAAGTCACCAAATCCCTCCCTCATAATCTTTCCCACCCTTCCCCTCCTTTGTTTTTCCCTATTACTTCTTGTAGGAATGGCATATCTCCAGAGTCCTCCAGGCTATGGGGGTAGTCTTTTTCTTTTTTTTTTAAATATAATTATTTGAACTTCAGAAGGTCTAGTGCCCATCTTATTATTTCAGAGGATCAGCCATAGGAAGCTTCTCTTGAGTGGTTGTCAGGCACCCCTCCCTCCCAAACTCTGCTCCTGGCTTCTCCTGCATCAACTCTGTCCCTCTTGTCTACTCCTCACACTCCTTTGTTCTTAGCATATACGATGTTCTTGCCCCTTTGTTCCACAAGGCTCTGCCAACATAAGGCCATGCTGTATAAAACTGCCACTGAAGGTTCGAAATTTTGGAAAGGATTTATAAACCAGTTGCCATCAAGTCAACTCTGACTCATGGTGACCCCACGTGTATCAGAGCAGAACATCACTCCATAGGATTTTCAATGGCTGATATTTTGGAAATAGATCACAAGATCTTTCTTCCTAGGCATTTCTGGGTGATCTTGAACCTCCAACCTTTCAGTTAGCAGCCAAGTGTGTTAACCATTTGTGCTACCCACAGACTCCAAAGGAATTATTGTTGTTGTTGTTAGGTGCCTTCGAGTCGGTTCCGACTCATAGCGACCCTATGTACAACAGAATGAAAGACTGCATGGCCCTGCGCCATCCTCGCCGTGTTGTCACACTTGAGCCCATTGTTGCAGCCACTGTGTCAGTCCATCTAGTTGAGGGTCTTCCTCTTTTTCGCTGACCCTCTACTTTACCAAGCATGATGTCCTTCTCCAGGGGACTCGTCCCTCTTGATAACATGTCTAAAGTACGTGAGACAAAGTCTTGCCATCCTCACTTCTAAGGAACATTCTAGCTGTACTTTTTCCAAGACAGACTTGTTCATTCTTCTGACAGCCCATGGTATATTCAATATTCTTCACCAACACCATAATTCAAAGGCATCAATTCTTCTTTGGTCTTCCTTATTCATTGTCTAGCTTTCACATGCCTATGAGGCAATTAAAAATACCATGGCTTGGGTCAGTTGAACCTTAGTCCTTAAAGTGACATCTTTGCTTTTTAACACTTTAAAGAGATTTTTTGCAGCAAATAATTTCAACTCCTTAAAAAGTCTGGAGGAAAGCATGTCAAATTATCAATAGGGATTACAGGAGTACAGGTGGTTGCTATTTTATTGTTTAGGCTTTCCTGTGCTTTTTAAAGACCACTGGGTTAATCAATGTCTTTTACCATCATGCAAACCATTGAGATTTACTTACTTGGACACCTGCCTGACAGATGCAAGAGTTTTCAGGCTAGGGCTTACCCTACGATACCCATTGCTGTCGAGTAGATTTCGACTCATAGCAACCCTACAGGACAGAGTAGAATTGCTCCATAGGGTTTCCAAAGGGGGGCAACTGGTGGGTTCAAACTGCCAGCTTTTTGGTTAGCAGCCGAGCTCTTAACCTCTGCACCACCAGGGCTTCAAGGTTTACCCTAATTCCAGGAAAATATCTCATTCCTCAAGATTAGCTCCAACATCACCCATGAAGTCTTCTATCGCCACTCATCTTCCCTACCCACCGGGCAACCGGTTGCTTCCTCTGACTCATAGCAACCCTATAGGACAGAGTAGAACTGCCCCACAGGATTTCAAAGGATTGGCTGGTGGATTCGAACTGCTGACATTTCGGCTAGCAGCCAAGCTCTTAACAACTGTGCCACCAGGGCGCCTTAGTACTCTGTACACATCTCTTTTAGCATTTCTCATGTCTGTATCAGTCAGGTTATCATCAGGAGACAAATAACAAAACCTAGTTGCAATCAAGTCACCTTGGACTCACGGTGACCCAATGTGTGTCAGAGTAGAACTGTGTTCCATAGGATTTTGAGTGGCTGATTTTTCAGAAGTAGATCACCAGGACTTTCTTCCAAGGCACCTCTGGGTAGACGCAAACTTTCCACCTTTCAGTTAGCAGCTGAGCATGTTAACCGTTTGTACTACCCAGGGACTCCAGGAGACAAATAGTACCTTTATGTTAACGAGAGTTTAAAACAGAGGCTCTTTACAAAGAAGCAGGATGTGGAGGAACCACAAAAGATAGTGCAAATCCCAGGGCAAATAACAGGGGCTGTTACCACCCCTAGGTCCCTGGGTGGTGCAAATGGTTAGTACTCAGCTGCTAACTGAAAGGTTGGAGATTTGAGTCCCTCCAGCAGTGCTGTGAAAGAAAGGCCTGGCTATCTACTTCCGTAGGATTACAGGCATTGAAAACCCCCTATGGAGCACAGTTCTATTCTGACACACAGGGGATCTGACACACAGGGGGCAGCCACGAGTCAGAATCAACTCGAGGGCAGCAGGTTTTGGTTTTTGCTTTGATTACCACCCCTAGACCTGAAAAGGAAAGAGAAAGGACCAGAACCTGGAAGAGGAAAGGAAGGGCTGCTTGACAAGAGCTAAGGCCTTTATGTGAACACAGAAGAGATGTTAAATGGGAAAAATACTGACCTCCAACCCAATGACCTGAACTGGAACAACTTTTATCAGAGAGAGATGTAGAAATGTTAATATCAATGAGAAGTTGGACTTTCAAATCAAAGCCAGAAAATGTATTTGTTAAAGGTAAATGCATGAGTGAAAGATTACAGACAGAAAGACAACTGTGATAAGGAAAGCATGTTTCTTTACAATGAACTCATTGTGGCAAACTTGTGAGGCATCCAACAAGCTGACAAGGCTCCCTTCACCCCAATGCTCAGGACAGTTTGGCCAAAGGACATCTAGGCTGGCATGCCTCAAGCAGTTAGCACTAATCTCTTAGCCCGGAATAGCCCAAAGAACCTGTAGAACCTGACTGTCAGCCTTTTCAGAAACGTCTTTGGAATTTTTGTTCAGCCCTGCTTGGTTTACATTGGAACGTTTCTTCTGGGATTCGCTGGTGACCTGATCTTTGTCCATGATGACATCCCCCAAGAGATCCACCAACCCCTAGATTTGCCCAACAAGTGACACTTTAAGAAGATAAGTCAGATGTGGCAACTCAGAGACGTGAGATATTCAAAACAGACCAGGCACATATTTACACACAAACCAGAAGTGCCACAAGTTCATTTCTTCCTCACTCTGTCTTCCTGGCTGAAAAGAGGTCAGACTGACCTTGAAGACGAAACTGCCCTTTGTTTTCTTTTTTTAATCGGTTGCCACGGTAACCTGAACCCTCTCTCCCCAGGGCACCTGCCCACGGGGTTTGCACCTGCCAGCTGGTAGCAAGAGTGGCCCAGTAGCCTCTGTGCTTTGTGACTGTGCTCATTTCATCAACAAAGGTGCCAGCAGTGCCAAGTTGGCTTCATGATATGGATACCTGCCCGTTAAGCATTGGCCCAGAGATCGGGGACTTTCACAAAGGCCAGCCAACAGCTGGCAGGCAGGACCCGCCAGGTCCTTGTCATCCTGGGTTGAATTGGAACGCGCACTCAAGAGATAAAAGGCTCTGTCTGTAACCACAGCATCCCTCCCTCCCTTGGTGTTTTATTTTCAGCTCCAGGTCCCTTTCTAAGGGAGGGCCAAGTGGCTGAAGGTGTCTTTCTTGTTTTCTTTTTCCTTTAGTTTTACCCTACCATGTGCATACTGGTATAGAACAGCATTCCCCATTTCATGTCTCCTTATATTACAAATCAGAAAGCTCAACATAAGTCACCCTGGGCCGGTGGATTCAGAGGTGGAGCTGGTAACCAGAAGCCGTGTCAAACTTCCTCTCCTGGCTCCACACCAAAGCCCCCAAGGATTTCTTGTCACATGAGTTAGCGTAGTTTCACATCCTGTAAAGCAAAGCTCTGTCGAAACTCTTGCGTCTCACATGGCTGCAACTCAAAACAACTACCCCACTCAGCTGCCTTCCTAACCATTTTGAGCAGAGAGTCAGGAGACCTGGGTTCCAGTTTCAGCTCAGTCTACATGACCCTGAGCAATCACTGGGTCTCAATTTCTTCATCTGGAAGATAAAGGGGCATAGTTGTCACTGAGGCCCCTTTCAACTCTCCTTTATTTTGAATCTTTATTTTCCCTGCTGCTTTCTAAAGAAGCTGCTAATCTGAGACTCTCTGAAGACTAAAAGAGATTATTTTGCTTTAAAATATAAGTGGGCACACATAGCAACATGGATGAATCTCAAAAAACATTATGTTGATACTAACTGGGTAACATCACCAAAGCTCAGATTTCTCATATTAATGAGGGAACAAAATGCTTACATTAATGATTTAAAGTAAATGATATACAGCTTGGACCCAAAGTAGATGCTTAAATATGAGTTGATTCTGCATCTTGCATGAAATCTGTTCTACTAGGAAGAAAAAAAAAGCCATCATGTTGAGTGAAAGGTGCATTAAACACAAAAGAGTACATACTGTGCAATTTCTTTAAAACAAACTTCTAGAACGGGCTAATCTAAACTACAGTGGAAAAATTAAGACAGGGGTTGCCTCTGTGGGGTGGAAGCAGGGACTACCTGGGAAGGGGCATGAGGAACTTTTTGAGGTGAAGGCTATGTTCTATCCAAGTATATTTGTCCAA
Organism: Trichechus manatus latirostris; assembly: GCF_000243295.1. Classification (NCBI taxonomy): domain Eukaryota; kingdom Metazoa; phylum Chordata; class Mammalia; order Sirenia; family Trichechidae; genus Trichechus; species Trichechus manatus. The sequence goes on from NW_004444010.1 coordinate 9,299,985, forward strand.
ATATATGTATATGTATAATTATTATATATATATATGTGTGTGTTTGGGTCCAACAGGTGAAGCATTTGTGTTCATAGAATGTTACTTTTAAGATGTATGCATTCCACTTTATACAAATTTATCCCCCACATCCAAAGAACTGTAAACAAATGTGGAGCTCTAGTCAGTAATATGCATGCTGGAGTGTTTGTGGTGTTAAATGCATCAAAAAATAAATAAATAGAACAGATTGATAAACAGATGGAAAGATATGTGATAAAGCAATTATAGCAAAATGTTAATGGTAGAATCTTAAGTGGTGGGTACATGGATATTCACTGTGTACTTTCTTCAACCTTTCTGTGTGTTTGAAAATCTTCATAATAAAATCATTGGGGAAAAATAAATGGATTCCAATACATAGTAGCAAATTACAAAATGCCTCTCTCACTCATTCCCTCCTTTTCCTCCACCTCTTCCCTCTTTCTTGACATATGACCTTTTTTCCCACTAAATGAGTCAAAGGAAGCATGAATATTCATTGATTTGAGCAGATAAATCATTGGAGTCCTGGATGACTAATTGCTTTATCACTTCCCATGGCCTTCCAAGGAAGAGAACAAGTTCTGCTCATCCAGAACCCATCCTTTGGCCTCACCCTCCTCAGCACAGCTATCAAACCAGGGTTTCCAGTGAGCTAACCACCCTACCCCCTACTCCACAGCAGGGGCTTGGTCTCTCCCACGTGTTGTTGTTCCCTCTTTTTTATTACCAACGTCCTTAACAGTCTTCCAGTGAACACATTCCAATTAAGTCATTCTCTCCTTCCATGCAGGAGACCCAGGTTCAATTCCCAGCATATGCACCTCATGCACAGCCACCACCTGTCAGTGGAGGCTTGTGTGTTGCTATGAAACTGAACAGGTTTCAGCAGAGCTTCCAGGATAAGACGAACTAGGAAGAAAGACCTGTTGATCCACTTCTGAAAATCAATCAATGAAAACCCTACAGGTCACAAAAGTCAGATCTGTAACCGATCATGGGGATGGCACAGGACCAGGCAGCATTTCGTTCTGTTGTACATGGGGTCACCACGAGTCAGGGGTCAACTCGATGGAAACTAATAACAAAAATCCAACCCCAAATGTAATGGGGAGATACACACACACACACACACACACACACATATATATTTGATAGCAGCTTTATTTACAATCACCAGAAATTGAAAACAACCCAAACATACCTCAACAGGTGAGTGTAAAACAAACTGTGGCACATACACAAAACGGAAAAACACGGACAAATCTCAAAGACACCACACTGAGCGAAAGAAGTCAGTCTTCAGAGGTCACATCATGTGTGATTACGTTTTTGTGATATTCTGGAAAAGGCAAATCCACAGGGACGGAGAATAGATTAACTGTCTGCCAGAAACCAGGGTAGTGTGAGGTTTTGACTATAAAGAGAAAGTATGAATCTACATGAGTGTTAAAGCTCACAGAACTGCACATCCAAAAAAAAGTTAATTTTATGATATGTTAATTCAATTTTTTAAATGAAAATACACGTATCCAAATAAATATATTTTTAAAATACTTTAAAAGAAATTTTTCATCTGGGTTTCTGCCAAAAAGGCTGCTTACGGGGGGATCTGCATATGTGATCTGCATACATAAAGTCAACATATATTGAAATAAAAATAATTTTTTTTTAAATTCACATCTGTTCCCCCATGTGCCCACCTGGATTACACAACTATCATATTATGAAATGTGCAGAGGAGTCTGAGGCAGAATGTTTGGGTCTGAAGCCCAAGTTTGCTCTGTGTGACTTTGGGTCTGTCACAGAACATTTCTGAGCCTCTGTTTCTTCAAACATAAGGTGGAAAATATAAATAGCTACCTCAAAAGCTTAATGTGAGCATGAAATAAAACGATGGTGTGGAAGGCCCTCACAGAGGATACTGGCCCATAGTAAAACAATACCAAACCCAAGGCCGGCATGTCAATTCCGATTCATGGCGACCCCGTATGTTACAGAGTAGAACTACTCCATAGGGTTTTCTTGGCTGAAATCTTTATAGAAGCAGATTGCCTGGTCTTTCTGCAGGGGCACCACTGGGTGGGTCAGAATCACCAGCCTTTAGGTTAGTAGTCAAGCAAACTGTTTGCACCACCCAGGGACCTTACTGGCCCATAGTAAACACTCGATATATATTTGTCAAATTGAATTTAGAAGCAACTGCTTTGTGAAGTGAAAACCCGTTGCCAAGTCTGACTATGGAGACTCCATGTGTGTCAAAGTAAAACTGCTCCATCGGGTTTTCAATGGCTAATTTTTTGGAAATAGATCTCCATGTCTTTCTTCCAAGGCACCTCGGAGTAGACTCAAACCTCCAAGCTTTCGATTAGCAGCTAAACATGTTAACCGTTTGCACCACCCAGGGAGACTCATGATAAATTGTTCAAAAATCAGATCTGGATTCATAATTGATCAACTACACCATTGTTTTTTCCATTACAATAATTCTCAAAGAAACAGTTTCCAAGTGTAAAAAGTACGTTAGAAATAGATGGCACACAAGGCGTTTTGGGGGCAGTGAAACTATTTTCTATGGTACACACACGACATTAGCATTTGTCAAAACCCAACACAAAGAGTGAATCCTAATGTGAACTGTGGACTTCAGCTAATACTAATGCATCAGTATTGTCTCGCCAATTGTAATAAATGTGTCACAGGAATGCAAGGTTTTAATCAGAAAAACAACCTGCAAGAGAGACAGGCTAAATAGAAGCTTTCTGTACTTTCTGTACAATTTTTCTGTAACCCTACAACTGCTCAAAAAATAAAGCCCATTTTTTAAAAAATGAATTTCATATAAAAATGACTATTAGAAATGATTGCATATTTGATAAGAATCTTTCAAGACCTCCCCACCACAAACACACATACACAAGCACAAACTTATTAAGAATTAACATTCAGTTCCTTTTGTAAAGAATTTTACCATGCAATCGCAAACAGCGCTAAAAGGAGGTAGCCAGGTTTTATTTCCTCCACTGCTCTGTACCGATAGAAACTGAGGCACAAAGGTAAGGCACAGGTGTGGCCAGGCTCTTCAGCTGACTGAAAGGCTTCAGCACCAGTCATTCACCTAATACCCTAAAGAGAGCCAAAGGAATGGGAGGTAAGAGTAGTTTAAAAATACTGCAGTTTCAAATGTGAATTGATCAGAACTGAGATTAAAGACTGATTTCAACATCTTTTTCATCACCAGTTCTCAAGTTTGTTGTTGTTAGGTGCCATTGAGTCAGTTCCAACTCATAGAGATCCTACGTACTACAGAACGAAACACTGCCCAGTCCTGTTCCATCTTCACAGCCGTTGCTGTTTGAGTCCATTGCTGCAGCCACTGTGTCAATCCATCTCATTGAGGGTCTTCCTCTTTTTCGCTGACCCTCTACTTTACAAGCAAGATATCCTTCTCCAGGAACTGGTCCCTCCTGATAACATGTCCAAAGTACGTGAGACAAAGCCTTGCCATCCTTGCTTCTAAGGAGCATTCTGGCTATACTTCTTCCAAGACAGGTTTGTTCGTTCTTCTGTCAATCCATGGTATATTCAATATTCTTCATCAATACCATAATTCAAATGCATCAATTCTTCTTCAGTCTTCCTTATTCATTGTTCAGCTTTCGCATACATATGAGGTGATTGAAAGTACCTTCGCTTTGGTCAGATTCACCTTAGTCCTCAAAGCGACATCTTTGCTTTTGAACACTTTAAAGAGGTCTTTTGCAGCAGATTTGCCCAACGCAATATGTCATTTCATTTCTTGACTGCTGCTTCCATGGGTGTTGATTGTGAATGCAAGTAAAAGGAAATCCTTGACAACTTCAATCTTTTCTCCATTTGTCATGATGTTGCTTATTGGTCCAGTTGTGAGGATTTTTGTTTCCTTTATGTTGAGGTGTAATCCATACGGAAGGCTGTAGTCTGATCTTCATCAGTAAGTGCTTCAAGTCCTCTTCACTTTCAGCAAGCAGGTTGTGTCATCTGCATATTCCTATCGATGTACTGCTGCAACTGTTTTTGACTTGTCTTCAGCATAATTTTACTTGCATGTGATATTAATGATATTGTTCAATAATTTCCACATTCCATTGGATTACCTTTCTTCAGAATGGGCATGAATATGGATCTCTTCCAGTTGGTTGTCCAGGTAGCTCTCTTCCAAATTTCTTACCATAGACAAGTGAGCACTTCCAGCTCTGCATCCATTTGTTGAAATTTCTGAATTGGTATTCTGTCAATTCCTGGAGACTTGTTTTTTGCCAATGCCTTCAGTGCAACTTGGACTTCTTCCTTCAGTATCATCGGTTCCTGATCATATGCTACCTCCTGAAATGGTTGAACGTTGATCAATTCTTTTAGGTATAGTAACTGTGTGTGTTCTTTCCATCTTCTTTTGATGCTTCCTGCGTCATTCAGTATTTTCCCTGCAGATTCCTTCAATATTGCAACTCGAGGCTTGAATTTTTTCTTCAGTTCTTTCAGCCTAAGAAATGCTGAGTTTGTTCTTCTCTTTTGGCTTTCTAACTCCAGGTCTTTGCACATTTCATTATAATACTTTACTTTGTCTCCATGAACCACCCTTTGAAATCTTTTGTTCATCTCTTCTATTTCATCATTTCTTCTGTTCGCTTTAGCTACTCTATGTTCAAGAGCAAGTTTCAGAGTCTCTTCTGACATCCATTTTGGTCTTTTCTTTCTTTCCTGTCTTTTTAATGATCTTTTGCTTTCTTCATGTATGATATCCTTGATGTCATCCCGCAACTCATCTGGTCTTCAGTCATTAGCGCTCAATGCATCAAATCTATTCTTGAGATGGTCTCTAAATTCAGGTGGAATATACTCAAGATTGTACATTGGCTCTTGTGGACTTGCTCTAATTTTCCTCAGCTTTGCTTGCACTTGCATGTGAGCAATTGATGGTCTGTTCCACAGTGGGCCCCTGGTCTTGTTCTGACTGATGATATTGAGTTTCTCCAACATCTCTTTCTACAAGTGTAGTAGATTTGATCCTTATGAATTCCATCCAGCGAGGTCCAAGTGTATAGTCACCATTTATGTTGTTGAAAAAAGATATTTCCAGTGACTAAGTCCTCAGTCTTGCAAAATTCTATCATGCGATCTCCTGTGTCATTTCTATCACCCAGGCCATATTTTCCAACTACCAGTGCTTCTTGGTTTCCAACTTTTGCATTCCAATCACCAGTAATTATCAATCCATCTTGATTGCATGTTTAATGCACACCTTTCCTGATTTTAAACCATGCAGTATCCCCTTGTTCTGTTTGAACAACTGCCTCTTGGCCTATGGGCAAGTTCCGCATGAGCACAATTAAGTGTTCTGGAATTTCCATTCTTTGCAATGTTACCCATAATTTGTTATGATCCACGCAGTCGAGTGCCTTGACATAGTCAATAAAACACAGGTAAACATCTTTCTGGTATTCAGTCAATTTCAGACTACAAAAGCTGGTAAAAATCTTCAATTTCTCCATCTTTAGCATTAGTGGTTGATACGTAAATTTGAATAACCGACATATTAACTAGTCTTCCTTGTAGAACTCAAAAAACCCATTGCTGTCAAATCGATTCCAACTCATAGCAACCCTGTAAGATGGAGTAGAACTGACCCATAGGACTTCCAAGGAGCAGCTGGTGGATATGAACTACTGACCTTTTGGTTAGCAGTTGAGCTCTCAACCACTGTGCCACCAGAGCTCCCTTCCTTATAGCCATATGGATATTATCCTTCACTGACAGTGACGTATTTCAGGATAGATCTTGAAATGTTCTTTTTGACGATCAATGTGACACTGTTCCTCTTGAATTTGTCATTCCCGGCATAGTAGATCATATAATTGTCTAATTCAAAATGGCCAGTACCCGCTTCCTCAGAAAGCTAGAAATAGACATACCATTCGATCCAGCAATCCCACTCCTAGGAATATATCCTAGAGAAATAAGAGTTGTCACTCGAATAGACATATTCACACCCATGTTCATGGCAGCATTGTTCACAATAGCAAAAC
>NW_004444010.1:9306881-9337047 GCF_000243295.1 Trichechus manatus latirostris
AGCCTGGGAGTGGACAGCCCCGTAAAACCAAATGGGACTAATGAGGTACAGCAGTCCAGGGACAAGGGCCAAAAGGCAGAGGGGGACAGGGAAGCTGGTGATAGGGAACCCAAGGTTGAGTAAGGATAGTGTTGATGTATTGTGAGGTTGTTAACCATTGTCATAGCGCAACATGTGTACTAACTGTTAAATGAGAAACTATTTTGTTCTGTAAGCCTTCATCTAGGGTGAGAATGGCAGCACAATTGGAAGAGCGTGGTCGACGTCACTGAACTGTGCATGTAGACATTTTTGAGGTGGTGTGTCTTTGGCTATGTATATTTTCACCAAAAAAAAAAGGTCGAGAAGGGAGAGGGTTGACAGTTGTGGGGTTGTTAATCAATGTCGTGAAACAATATGTGTGATACTGTTTCATGAGAAACTGTTTGTTCTGTAAGCCTTCACGTGAAGTATAATTTTAAAAAAAAAAATTGTTGCTAAAAAAAAAAAAAAAAGGCCAGTACCAGTCCGTTTCAGCTCACTAATGCCTAGGATATCGATCTTCAAACATTCCATTTCATTTTTGACAACTTCCAATTTTCCTTGATTCATACTTCATACATTCCATGTTCTAATTATTAATGGATATTTGCAGCTGTTTCGTCTCATTTTGAAGCATGCCATATCAGTAAATGAAAGTCCCGAAAGCTTGACTCCATCCATGTCATTCAGGTCAATTCTTTGAGGAGGTAGCTCTTCCCTGGTAGTATTTTGAGTGCCTTCCAATCTGAGGGGCTCGTCTTCTGGCACTATATCACACAATGCTCCACTGCTGTCCATAAGGTTTTCACTGGCCAATTTTTTCAGATGTAGATCACCAAGTCCTTCTTTTCATTTTGTCTTAGTCTGGAAGCTCCGTGAAACCTGTCCACCATGGATGTCCTGCTGGTATTTGAAATACCAGAGGCATAGCTTCCAGCATCACAGCAACACACAAGCCACCACAGTATGACAAACTGACAGATGAGTGGTGGCTGTCAAGTTTAGAGAATAAAAACAACCCACAAGAACACATCTCTGTACTTCACACAATGTCTCAAAACAGAGTGAGTGTTCATCAACAGCAAAGTACCGTACACTGCATCTTCAAATGTTTGACATTCCTCCCGTTTTTTGTGTGTCTGACCACAGCTTCAAAGAAAGCCTACCACCAAAAAAATGTAAGAGGCTTAATTTCACCAGAGTCACCTGTGAAGGGAAGAAACCCAAAAGTACAATGGAAGCAAAGAATGTTAGACTTGGAAAAAACTTAGAGGTCATTTGTCATGGATTGAATTGTGTCCCCCCAAAATATATGTCAACTTGGTTAGTCCATGTTTCCCAGTATTGTATGGTTGTCCTCCATTTTGTGATTTTCCTATGTGTTATAAATCATAATCTCTGCCTGTAGTTAAAGAGGATTAGGGTGGGAAGTAACACCCTTGCTCAGGTCACATCCCTGATCCAATGTAAAGGGAGTTTCCCTGTGGTGTGGCCTGCACCATCTTTTATCTTACAAGAGATAAAAAGAAAGGGAAGCCAGCAGAGAGTGGGGGACCTCATACCACCAAGAAAGCAGTGCCAGGAGCAGAGCGCATCATTTGGACCCGGGGTTCCTGCATGGAGAAGCTCTTAGTCCAGGTGAAGATTAATGACAAGGACCTTCCTCCAGAGCCAACAGAGAAAGTCATCCCCTGGAGCTGACACCTTGAATTTGGACTTCTAGCCTACTAGACTGTGAAGAAATAAATTTCTCTTTGTTAAAGCCATCCACTTGTGGTATTTCTGTTACAGCAGCACTAGATTTCTAAGACACCATTTTAATCAAACTTTTTCATTTTATAGATAAATCAACTAGACCTCTACTTCCAATTGTAAATGGAAATTACATCTCACAGTCTGAATCTGAGACCTTTCAGAGCACCACATGAAGATAGGGTTGGGACTGACCTTATAAATCACGTAGTCTAGGTCTCTCACTTCACTGATGTGGAAACTGAGCTCCAAGGAAATTAAATGGCTACTTTGAGGCCATACAGCTACTTAGTAGGACTAAATCCCATACGTTTATGCTTCTAAGAGAGAGAGAGCTTTAGTGTCCTCCTTCCCTGTTCCAATCCCCATCAGCATTCTTCACCACCCCTTCATTTTTTGATATGGGAAATTGATACTTTTCACATGTTCTTATATAAATAACTTCATCAGCATGGCTGCAAGTCCTCCACTCCTTTCTAACCAGATTAGCACTCCTACACAGAAATTACAGAGCCAACAGTTGAGCCCAAAGAAGTGAAAACACACCCAGGTAGCATATAGGCAATTATCCAATACTTGTCTATATTTTGTAAGGCACCCAAAGCCAGTCAGTATCAAGATAAATTAGGAGCATTCAGCATTTTCCCAGGGTGAATTCTCTCTCTATTTACCAAAATAGACAAATTAGGGCACTAAAAGACCATAGTAAACAAAGACATTTTTATTTATGGTTACAGTGGTTGAGTTGATCCCCTACTCTTAGTGCTAAATATATTGAGATAATAAAACTGCTGAGAATAACCAAATATAGGAAATAGTTTAAGTTCTAAGTGATCCTGTAGAGTACTGTTCCATTAATAACTCTGAAAAACACAAGCTTTAGAGCCATTTTTTTTATTTATTTAATAGTTTGACAAAAATTGCGTACTTACTATACATGTATAACTTTCTAAGTGTTAGGGATACAAGAGGGAACAAAGCACCTGCCTGCTTGAATCCTACATTGTAGTGAGGGTTATTGTTGTTAATTGTTGTCATGTTGGCCCTGGCTCGTGGTGACCCCAACTCATGGCGATCCCATGTACAACAGAACCAAACACTGTCCGTTTGGCTGTGGATCAGACCATTGTGATCCATAGGGTTTTCTTCAGCTGATTTTCAGATTTAGATCACCAGACCTTTCTTCCTAGTCCATCTTAGTCTGGAAGCTCTGCTGAAATCTGTTTAGCATCATAGCAACATACAAGCCTCCACTGATGGATGGTGGCTATGCATGAAGTGCATTGGCCAAGAATTGAACCCAGGTGTCCCACATGGAAGGCAAGAATTCTCCTACTAAGACACCAATGCAATAAACAAACAAAGCCATAGTATGTCATAGATTGATATTCACCATGGAGAAAAACAGCAGGGGGTAGAACAGTGGGTATCAAGCTGAGGAGGTAGGGCAGTTGCTATGTATTATGTGTAAGATGGTCCATGCTGATAGAGAAAAATGAAATGAGGAAACACGCCATGTGGACATGTGGAGGAAGCAGTTTTCAGGCAGGGGGGCCAGCAAGTGCAGAGGTCTGAGGCAGGAGTGGCATATTCTTTGACAGCAAGGAAGCCAGTGTGGCGAGGCAGAGGAGTGAGGGTAGAATAAAAGGAGCTGCTGTCTGTGAGGTGGCTGAAGCCAGATTGTATGGGGCCTCATCAGACAGTATAGAGGTTTGGCTTATACTCTAATGCACTGGAAGTTGTGAAGCCGAAGAATGACATGATCTGACTTCCATTTTAAAAGAATCACTTTGCCTGTGTTGAAAAACAATTGTAGCCTATTATTATGGAGCCCTGGTGGCACAACGGTTAAGTCTCTACTGTTAACCAAAAGGCTAAGGGTTCAAACCCACTCAGCGGCTCCACGGGAGAAAAGAACAGGCGATCTGCTCCCATAAATATTAAAGCCTAGAAAACCCTATGGGGCAGTTCTACTCTGTCACATGGGGTTGCTATGAGTCCAAATCAGCTCGACAGCTCCCAACAACAACAACAAGCCTATTATTGGTGATTACAATAATCCAGGTGAGAGACTGATGTGGCTTGGACCATGGTGGTATAGGTGAAGGTAGTGAGAAGTAGTAAGAAATTGGATGTAGTGCCAATAGGATTTCTGATGGATTGGATGGGAGGTATGAGGAAAATTGAGGAATCAAGGATGTCTTCAAAGTTTTCCATTTGAACCACTCTTGGGTGGAACTGCCATTTGCCAGGATGAAGAAGACGATGGAAGGAGTAAGCTTGGGTTGCAGAGAAGGGGGCTATGAATCAGCATTTCAATCCTGAACATGTTGAGCTGGAGATGCCTATTAGATATCCATTTAATAGGGTCAGCTGACACAATGCACACGTCCTATTAGAGATACACATATCCTATCAGAGCCCTGGTGGCATAGTGACAAAGAGCTTAACCGCTAACCAAAAGAACGGCAGTTCAAATCCACCAGCCACTCTCTGGAAACCCTATAGGGCAGTCCTACTCTGTCTTAAAGGGCACTATAAGTTGGAATCAACTTGACAACAACTGGTTTTATTAGAGATGTCTCTCAAGAAGGCTGTTGGACATACAAGTCTGGAGTTCGGGCAGAGTTCTATTCTGGAGATATAAATGTTGGTGTCATCAGCATGTAGATGATATCGGAAGCCATGAAATCAGACGACGTCGCCTAGTGAGGGTGGATAAAAAAATAAAAGAAGGGCCCTGAAGGCACACCAACATTTGGAGGCCAGGGAGATGACGAGAAACCAGCAAAGAAGATGGAGGAAGGGACCAGGGAGATAGACAAAGATCAGAGGTCGATCTCCCTGAGTCAACTGAATGATCAGCTGTATGCAATGCTGCTGATTCTGGATGCAAGCTGACTTATAATGGAAAAAGCAAGAAATAGCAGCCTGTGCCCCCTGCTATCATGTTTATAGCCTCCAGTTGATAATAAGGAGCCATTGTGGTACAATGGTTAAGAGTTAGGCTGCTAACTGAAAGGTTGGCAGTTCATATCCACCAGCCACTCCTTGGAAACCCTATGGGTCAGTTCTACTCTGTCCTATAGGGTCACTATGAGTCAGAATTGACTTGACAGCAATGGGTTCAATAGGTTTGTTGATAATAATAGCAATAATAAAATTAATATAAGAAACATTACCTATTGAGTGCTTACCTTGTCCCAAGGACTGTATAGGAATGGCAAGTCACACATGCCAACTCTAACTCATCAGTAGTGGTTACCTGGAGCATTGTGTTGAGAAGGATTCTGAGGCTGCCTCTTAGCTTAAAGGAAAAGGATTGAGCTGTGATACCTGCCATCAACATAGAATAACAAAGTAGTGTCATAATTGCCAGGTATTTGTGATCCCTGTGCTAGGATTTAGCATACCTAGTCTGTGGGTCTCACAATACTGCAGTGGGGATATAATTAGCACCATTTTACAGGTGCAGAAACTTAGTTCAGGGAGGTTTACTGACCTTCACTAGATGGTATAGCTAGATGTGGCAAAAGGGAGACTTGGCCTAGGTCAGCCAGCCTTCAGCCCACATTGCAGTTTCTCTCTCCTTCTTTCTCCATCTGACCAAAAAAATGTATATGGAATTTCAGATCCCTGGGGTGCACATGCTCTAATTCGAATCCATGACTTTGAAAGCATGTAATCACAGTATAAACTTGAAATGTGCTAGTTCCTTTCAGTTTAAGAAAAATATGGTACAGCTGGATTCATGAACTGATTTAGAAAGATATGGTTGCAAGCTTTAAATCAAGAGATAAAGAAGCAAAACATGATACAAAAGTAGTCAAAATAATTCCAGTAGCAACTTTTTTCAACCTAGGACAGTTGAAGATGACACAACATGATATAGTAAGAGCAATCATTAAAAATATGATTATTTTGTCTTCAGCACTCCCATAGCAACCTAGTATTATCCCCTACCAAAAACTAACTCAGTAGGCACCAAGAATTCTTAGCTTCTCTTTCAGTACCTAGCTCTCTCAGTCATTTGTATTAACATTTGCAAAAGATTTATTTCCCTTTGATTCAAATAATTCCACAGTCCCAAGAATATCTGGACTGAATCGTGCCAGCTGCCTGCAGGGCCTGCAGTCATCTCCCTGGTCCTGGGTAGCTCCCTGGCTGCCCATGAATAGCTCATTTTTAAAGACAAATCCACTGAAGAGAACAGAGAAAACACAGAAGAGGCATCAGTGTCACGTTCTGAGGATTGGTCTGGATTTTGAGCAATGACACTGACTGGGAGTGGCAAGCACCTAAGATTGTTGTGAGTCAGAGCAACCAATGCCTCCCAGCTCATATAACCATAAACCCATTGCTGTGGAGTCGATTCCAACTCATAGCAACCCTGTAAGACAGAGTAGAACTGCTCCATAGGGTTTCCAAGGACTTCCTGGGGGATTTGAACTGCTGACCTTTTGTTTGGCAGCTAAACACTTAACCACTGCATCACCAGGGCCCCGTCCCAGCCCAGGGCTCCCCTAAAATATTGCCCAGTTCACAATCCATAATCAATTCATTTTAGAAGATTCTGAATGAAAGATCTCCATATCTACCCATACACAGAGGGATAGAGTAGGCCCCAAACTGAAAACATTTTCAACATTCCCAAGTATTTGTTCAGTACCAACTGTGTGCAGGATTAAAAATGGGTATTCAGAGAAAAGTCTGAGGTCACCTTCAAATAGTCTGTCTAGCTTGAGCAACTGACCGAAAACCAAAGAAAAGTGAGACTTCTAGCCTCTTAAAAGCTGGAGGCTGGGCACCCAAATCCTGGTCTGATTTTTGCTACTGACTTTCTGAGTATAGTCAGTTTATCTACTCAAGCTAATAGGGCACTTCGGAGAAAGATTCAACTTCCTACTTCAAAGTCCATTAAAATCAAAGAAGAAAGTACTATAATCTTAGAATTTCTTGAGATTAATCAATCTTTCACTAAATTCAACTGAGGGGGAAAAAAAAACAAACGTCTTTCTAATGTAGACTTTCTAACATTTAGACCATATTCATTATTTCAGAGATGTACTGACAAACTCCACAATTAATGCTTAATGAGAATAATCCAGTAGCCACAAGCCTGTAGTTCAGAATATGGATAGATACCATCAAAAGGTTACACCTTCTGGTACTTACTCAGATGCTTTATTGTCCTTATGTAAGCTTTTTTTTTTAAATAACTACCATATTTCAAGAAAAAATTTCCATGTCACATTATTCCTCCCAGCTCTCATAAATCCACCAGAATGTATCAGAGAAAAGCAATGAAGTGATCTAGAAACAATAGACTAATTCAGTTATGGTCATAATTAATCTCTCCACAGAAACGATAGGCACATCTGCTCAAGTGAAAATGTGTCTGACTTTATGCCATGGAGAAAAATGAACCTAACTTGCTAAGACATGCAAGTCTTAAGTCCTTCAACTGTCCTCCTTACCATCCTGCAGAGAGGGCAAAAAGGCCATGTAGAATCTGAACTCCTACCCTGTGGTCACATCTCAGTCTTCTCTGAGGCCATTAGTATCTTAAAAACAGTGATGAAGGACCATTTGTTGGGTAAAGTCATTTTTCCCTTGACATTTATTATCAGTAGAAAAGTTTTTCTGTTTTAATACCCACATTCTGGCATATAATTAGTGTAATAAAGTCTACTTCTTCACTCTGGGTGACTGCCGCCAGTATTATGAAATCATGGCAATGGTTGTAAAAATAAGGGAGGTCACAACCCTTCCACACACACACACACCCACTCTGCAGCTGATATTAAATAGCTTTGGTGGGAAAATGCAGACCTTTAAACTCTCTCTACCAAACTCAATGCATTCTGTATTTAACTTCTTCTTTAAAACAGTTTGTGTTGTAAGAATTCAAAAACTGCATATGGCCATGGGGGCAAAAGAAAAAAAAGAAGGAGCTTATACTTAATTAGCTACTAAGTCCAACTTGGACGAAGCACAATAACAACCATTTCTTTGTACAAACTATTTTTAATGATATGCATTACATGCATTGGCCTGTCTACTGCCCAGACTGTTCCAGCATCATTCCTGCTTAATGTTACGCTTTTGGCAAAGGACAACATTGGGAAAGGTCTCCATTTTGATGCGTTGCCATTTTGGTAGGGACAATAACTCCTAACAGCATGAATTCCCTCTAAACCTGAAACCACCACCATGGTTTCATAACCACAAGACAGTCAGCATCCAAACACATCAGATGCCGTACAAATATTCTCCTTACACCTCAAGCAGTACTCACTATTTTGATTCATTCTCTCTGGGCTTAAATTGAAGCTGCCACTTTAATATTTTAATCTAATTGCTTGCAGCTATTCTCTTACATAACTGATAGATATAATTTTTCTGCTTCCAACCAGATCCCAAGTCAAGCTAATTCAGTATCAGAAAAAGGACAGATAGGCCCATGAGAGTATCTTGTCTATTTTTTAAAATCTTCTGGTTCTCTATGGAAGAGGAATTTCTTTGGGGAGGGTCTAAGAAAATACCTATTTTAAAAGTAGAATCTTGTGTTTCCAAATTAAAATAATCCTGAGTAGAGATGCTGGTCGGGGGTCAGAAGTTCAGGTTCTCTTCTTGCCCTTGGAATGGGAAATCACTGGAATCCGTTGTCTTCCAAAGCAACAGAGAATATAGAAGCAACATAGAAAGTTGGAGAACAAGGTGTGTTTGACCCACAAGGAGAGCACCAACAGAGCACAGTACAGAGAAAGTCAAGCCCTGGGAATACCACTCCTGCTTAAAACAAAGTAGCTGTGCTTTATCTGTTTGATGTTCTGGACTTATATATCAGGTTTTGTTTAGGGAAGGATAGAGCCACTATAACCACTTTGGAAAACAGTTTGAGATGTGCATGCCGTATGATGAGCAATTCTGCTTCTAGGTATGTGTCATGGAGTAACTTGCACATATGTGCCCCAAGACATATGTATATGAATGTTCATAGTACCATTGCCCATAATGGCTCCAACTAAAAGCAGCCCAAATGTCCATCCATAGTACAACGGATCTATACCTTGTTGTTGTTGTTAGATACTGTCGGTCAAGTCGGCTCAGACTCATAGCAACCCCATGTACAACAGAACGGAACACTGCTCGGTCCTGCGCCATCCTCCCAATCGTTGCTGTGTTCGAGCCCATGTTGCAAACACTGTGTCATCCATCTCAATGAGGGACTTTCTCTCTTTCACTAACCCTCTACTTTTCCAAGCATGATGTCCTTCTCCAGGGACTAGTCCCTTCTGATAACATGTCCAAAGTACGTGAGACAAAGTCTCTGGCTGTACTTCTTCCAAGACAGACTTCTTCGTTCTTCTGGCAGTCCATGGTATATTGGCTATTCTTCACCTACACCGTAATTCAAAGGCGTCAGTTCTTCCCTCTTTCCTATTCATTGTCCAGCTTTTGCATGTATATGAGGTGGCTGAAAATACCATGGCTTGGGTTGGGCACATCTTAGTCCTATAAACTACAGAGTTCAAAAACAAGCAAATACTAAACTATATTGCTTACAGATGCACACATAAGCAATACAACTAGGGAGTAAAGAAAATAAATGATTATTACAAAAGTCTGAAGAATGTTTTCTCCTGGGAGGTGAGAGGATGCTGTAATCGGGATGCAGGATGGGAAGTAGGGGATACTTCTGGGGTGCTGGCAATGTTTTGTTTTTTGTACTTTAAAAAAAAAAAGTTTTGTATGATTATTTTTTCTTTAATTTCACAATTACAAAACAACAAAGAACACCACTCCTTTAAAATGAAATTTCAAAAAATCACTGCTTCAGTTCAACTTTTTCACTGTGAAGATAAGGGAACTGGATGCCAAGGAGATTAAATGAATTGCTCATTTCTCCTGCCACCCTAAGGTGTGACTCATGGGTCTCCACCTCTGTCACAGAGCTATTCCTCAACTCAGAACCTGGGGACTGGAGAGGCCAGACCAGATGGAAGGTATGTAAATAATGCCCTTCCCAACAGTTCGCTCTGCTGGTTCCCTGAACACTGCCCAGCCCAAGTGTCTATGCTTTCCCTCTCTCTCCCTTCAGGGTAAGGAATTTTCCACCTGAGAAGGGGGCTGGTTACAGGGTAGCCTTTCTTCTCTGTTGGTTTGAGAGGTCTAAGTTTTGGAGATTCAGACAGCCTGTCATTGTCCCATCAGGCTCTTCAAGCCAGCATGCCAACTGGCCCACTCTTCTCCCTCTCCCACCCCTCAGCCCTCTCGTGGCCAACCCTCAGCATCTCTGAACTCACTGTGGGTCCACAGCTGAGGTCCTCACTCTGCAGCCCATAAACAGATGTACACTCTGTCCATGTATCCACATCTAGATACACATGTCTATGTGTAACCCCCCTTGATTACACATCTACCTAACTTGTCAGTCTGATGCAGACAATGAAGAAAAACAGTTGTCCTTGAGCTGACTCTGACTTGTGGTGACCCCATGTGTGTCAGAGTAAAACTGTCCTTTGTGGGGTTTTCAGTGGCCGATTTTTCAGAAGTAGATTGCCAGGACTTTCTCCTGAGGTGCTTCTGGGTGGACTCAAACCTCCAACCTTTCGATTAGCAGCCGAGCACCCTAACCATTTGCACTACCACCCAGGGACTGCCTTGCAGACAAAGTCTAATATTTAATCTATACCTTAAAATCTACCCTACTTTGCATTTTATTAACTGAACATTTATTAACTACAAACGTTAAATCCAGTGTTTCAGTGGACACGTTCCAACCATCCTAATAAACAGCAGAAGTGTCAGGGTGAGTTATAGACTCATACTTTGGCCACTGGAGGGGTCTCTTTCTGATCCTCCTCCTCCTCAAGCTGCAAAGTATATACTGCTTTTATGATGGGATTTTCTCTTAATGCATTTTTTATTATCCTTGTTCTTTAAAAGAAAGAAAACAGTGTCTCAGAACACATTTAGCCACAATGTTGTTTAGAAAGTAAAGTTGTATGTTAAAGAGGCCCACATGAGATATTTAGGGGAAGGTATCACATACAAATGCGAATTAATAACATGATTCTCAAGGCTTATACAAGAGTCTGTATTTTACTGGATTTATCCAAGTAAGAAGCATTCTTAGAATTTGAGACTCTAATAGAAATTGAAGTAAAAGAAAAAGCCCAGAAGACAGAATTCAGAGAAGTGAATGAAATAGTAAAAGCAAAAATCCAAAAGTGCTGATAATTTTCATTGTTTTAGGCTGTTACCCAAGTAAGAAAATTGTAGGGCAGAGCCTGACCTTACAACAGAAATCTCAGCCACTACAAAGATCATCAACCCCGGTGTATGTCCTATCTGTCAGAGCAATATTCGTTACAGCAAATTTGTAGGACAATTAAAGGCTCTGGATAGTTCACGGTAATTGAACTGAAGCTGCCCACTGGCCTTCATATCACTTCTTTGAAACATGATGGCTTCTTTATAAAAACTTGTCAAGGTATCTTCATTTCAGGACCAGAAATTTCAAGGTTGACAAGATAAAGGCAGAAAAGTGAAGCTATGTCCTGGTACTATGAAGTATTCTAAAATAATTCCCTGGAAAATGGGATTGTAGACCTCAAAAATTTAAACATAGTATTACATATGACCCAGCAATTCCACTCTTAGTGTATACCCCAAGGAACTGAAAGCAGATATTTTTATAACAATGTTCATTACAGCATTATTCACAATGGCCAAAAGATGGAAACAACCCAGGTGTCCATCAACACCTTGAAAACATAATATTACATATGACCCAGCAATTCCACTCTTAGTATTATTTACTATGGCCAAAAGGTGGAAACAACCCAAGTATCCACCAACACTTTGAAAACATGCTGGGTAAAATAAGTCAGACACCAAAAGATACATATTGTATGATTCCACTTATATGAAATATCTAGAATAGGCAAATGCATAGAGACAAGTTTATTAGCAGTTAAAAGGAGTTGGGTGGGGAGGAATTGGGAGTTATTGCTTAATGGGTACAGAGTTTCTGTTTGGAATGATGAAAAGTTTTGGAAACAGTAGTGGTGATGGTTGCACAACACTTTGTGAAAATGGTTAAAATGACAAATTTTATGTTGTATACTTTACCACACAAACACACACACACAAAAAAAATACCAAAAAAACCGAAATTATAGAGAGGACCAAAAATCCCCATACCACTAAACAGAGTGAAAGTACACAAGAGAGGAACAAGTAGAAATGTAAGCATTAAATGAAAAATATTCCAGGTGAAAATCCCAACAAAGGGATAAAGCCCTTAGTCCAATGAACAACTTCTCTCCAAGTAAATTTGCTACCACTCTCAAAGAAACCCACATCATGTAGCAGTTTTCCTGACATGGATTAAAAAAAAAAAAAAGCGTCATTTCAAAAAAATGCCCATGGGGAAAAAATGCTTTTGTCAAAATAATAGCAGTATCTTCAATCTCACACCTTATCTATAGAAGGCCAGTGTAATCAAAACATCTGAAGAAGCCAAAATCTTCTATGTGTCAAGTGGGCATTATGCCAGGACTAGATAAAGCAAAACAAGAGGGTGATTATTTTTCTCTTCAAAATGACCCCATGCACAAGGAGTTTATTTGCCTCTTACTGTGCACCTTCAAGGGGATGAGCTTGTTTCATTAAAATTCCAGACCATATCACTTCTTTAAAAAACATTCCCAGGGAAGCTTCTCTCCCCTCCCTTTCTCTTGCCTGTGCCAAGCTGTAACCTACCCATCTTTCATGGTGCTGCCTGAGCCCCAGCTCTCCAACCACAGCAGCTCACAGTGAGCACCTCCTGTCTCTGAATTCCTAGAGCACCAGCGGTGAGCGGCACTCATTCTGACCCAATTCCACAAAGCACTGCAGAGGGCCGTAACAGCTCCCCAAGTGTGCCTGGCTTGTTCTCCCAACCAGATTTAAGATCCTGGAAGACAGAGATCTTTCTAATACTTTCTTACCCATCCCCTACCTCACTACAAGTGCTCAACCCTTGCCAAGTGGTTCATTCACTCCATGCTGTCTTCCCCTCCCTAGCTCAGGATCATCACCCAAAAATAAACTCCCTTACAGTGCTAAGGCACTCCCCTTTATGGCAGCCACAGCTGCCCCTACCTGTTGCAAAACTTTCGTGTCTTCTCCTTCTGTTTTGCTTTAGGCCAACAATGAAGAGAAACTAAAAACACTTTCAGGCCCGTGAGTGCACTTTTAAGAAAAATCGCGGTTCTCAGCACCAGAATAGAGGTCAAGTCACCACTCAACTTTAACATACCATGAGAGCAACAGAGTTCATGACCATCCTGGGTGATAAATAAGGGCAGGATCACTGTGATTAGCAAACTAATACGGGGGACGATAGACGCTATCATATAACTTGGAACTAGGCTCTTAAAACTTTCAACAGTATTGTTTTTCAGCTACAACACAATATTTGGATTCCTAGAAACAACCTGTATTATCAAAAATTGTGATACTAAAACAGTTGCTTTAATGGGGGGGAGGTGATTGGGGTTCAGATTAGAGAGTTTCAGACATGATAACCAATAATAGAGGAGTTGTATGGCTTTAACTAAAGGTTATTATCAGAAACCAAAATGTCTATATCAGTTTATCAAAGTTGGTAAAACAAACCCTAATGCTTCAATCCACACACTCAGGATCTTGCAGTCTTCTCTGTCACATTTGGCTTTTATTTTGCAGTTCTGCTTGTTGAAACCCCCAATCTTAATTTAAACCAAAGAGCAAAGGAATAAAAGGGCAAACTGCAGAGCAGCTCACCAAGGAGACAAAGCAACAGCATCTTCCTAGACATTGCAAGGCCAGAACTCTTCTCTTCCTCTTTGAGGACCGAGTTCCTCAGTCACCCACCCACCAAAAGTCATCTTAATGCAAAAATGTCTCTTAATGAATAGAAATTTCATATCTAATTTCCATTATGAAAACTCTCAATGTAGGAGAAGTGGCTGAATTCTAGGCTCAAAATCAAATTTCGGGTTTTCACATCAATCACCAGCTTCCTGGGGCTCCATCAGTATTTCAATTGATGTTCCTGCAAGGAACATATGGTCTTAGAGAAATTATCCTTCCCCACTCCTGACCGCAGACTCAGTTTCCCTTGCCAATGAAGGAAAATGGCTATTGTACAATAAACAAAACCAAAACACTTAGTAGAAAAGGCCAGGTGCATCCCCTTAGGGAATGGGCACCCCTCCACAGCTAGAACGATCAGAAAGTGAGACTGAAGAGGCCTGAGCCACACCTTCCTTGTGTCACAGAGCTCATGAGAACATGATATCTTAAAGGAACGTCATCAGTAGTGAAAACTGTTTCTACTTGGCCTTTTCACAGACTGGACCAGGCTTCTCTCACCTATTATCATTGTTAGTTGCCATTGAGTTGATTCCGATTCATGGACACCCCATGTGTGCAAAGTGTTCCGTAGGGTTTTCAAGGCTGTGAACTTTTAGAAGCAGATCACCAGGCCTGTCTTCAGAAGGGTCTCTGGGTGGGTTCCAACCACCAACCTATCACTTAGTAGTCGAGTGCTTAACCATTTTTGTCATTGCCTACATAAGGTTGGCTGAGAAATCACCAGTCATCCTTCTCACACCTAACTTTTACTTATAAATATAACCTGAGGGAAGTGAAACTGAAAATCGAGAAAAAAAACCCAAGTCACCTTGTTCATCTTCTACAGGAGCCACCAAACTCATCCTAAATAAGTGAGTGAAAAGTCTTACTTCCATGTCACCATAGATTCAGAGCTTATTGGGGATTTTGACAAAAAAGCTCACATAGCAGCTTGGGTGATTGATTCACTTTAAGTTATTCTGAGGCCCTGGGAGAGTCCAAACCTGCTGTCTTATTGTTATTACTACCATGACACAGTGTTCTACATGGATGATACAGTTCATCCCCACAACAACATTTCGAGGAAGCTATCAATAGCTCCGTTTTACAGATGAGGAAACCTAGAATTAAGGAAGTTAAGTATCTTGCTCAAAACCGTGTGTCTGGTAAACTTAGTGGGATCAGGATTCAAATCCAGGTACGCTTATATAAGCCCATGGGCTTAGCCACTACAGCACACTGCTTCTCCCATACAATCCATGAGGACAAGGGGTAGAAAGAATGATTGGTGATTTCTCAGCCAACCCTATGTAAGAGATGTTTTTAGTGTTCATATCATATCGCCTCAGTCCACCTCTCATTTCAGTCATGACTTTGGTGGACAGTTTCATGCAAGCTCAGGGTGATTTTTTACTTTTCTTCCTCAGGATCTTCTCTAGAAGTATAAGAACTCACTCAGCCCACATTCAAGCCAGCTTGGGAATTCTAAACCATTGGGTCATAGGAAAACCAGAAATCAAACCTGTTGCCATCAAGTCAACTCCAACTCATAGTGACCCTATAGGACAGAGTAGAACTGCCCCATACGGTTTCCAAGGAGCAGCTGGTGGATTCAAACTGCCAACCTTTTTGTTAGCAGCTGAGCTCTTAACCACTGTGCCACCAGGACTCATGGAACCAGTGGATAAATGCCCCAGCCTCCCAGCCCTCCAATGGACCATTCTGGAGACCTTCCATATGGTTCCCAGTACACCAGCATAATTGAGCTCCCATTGTCCACAGCAGCAACCTTAATAACATACCCTTATACTGGCTTTTTCCTCTTCCTTGCCACACTCTCTCCTCTTCCTCACTCATACTTTTTGATGTTATTGCTGTTGTTAGGTGCCGTTGAGTCAGTTCTGACTCACAGCAACCTTATATACAACAGAATGAAACACTGCCTGGCCCTGCGCCATCTTCACAATCATTGCTATGTTTGAGCCCATTGTTTTAGCCACTGTGTGAATCCATCTTGTTGAGGGTTTTCCTCTTTTTTCACTGACCTTCTACTTTACCAAGCATGTTGTCCTTCTCCATGGACTGGTTCCTCCTGATAACATGTCCAGAGTACGTAAGACAAAGTCTCACCATCCTCGCTTCTAAGAAGAATTCTGGCTGTACTTCTTCCAAGACAGACGTATTCATTCTTCTGGCAGTCCACAGTATATTCAATATTCTTCGCCAACACCATAATTCAAATTCTTCTTCAGTGTTCCTATTCATTGTTCAGCTTTTGCATGCAGATGAGCCAACTGAAAATACCATGGCTTGGGTCAGGGGTACCTTAGTCCTCAAAGTAACATCTTTGCTTTTTAACACTTTAAAGGTGTCTTTTGCAGTAGATTTGCCCAATGCAATATGTGGTGTGATTTTTTGACTGCTGCTTTCATGGGCGTTGATTGTGGATTCAAGTAAAAAGAAATCCTTGACAGCTTCAGTCTTTTCTTCGTTTATCATGATGTTGCATATTCATCCAGTTGTGAGGATTTTTACTTGGTAAGCCATAAAAAGAAAAAAAAAATATTGCATCAAGTTTATTCCGACTCACAGGAACCCTATAGAATAGAGTAGAACTGCCCCATAGGGTTTCCAAGGAACAGCTGGTGAATTCAAACTGCTGACCCTTTGGTTAGCAGCTAAGATCTTAACTGCTATGCCACCAGGGCTCCTTTTGCTTGGTATCATCTTCTAAATAAACTCCTTGCACCTTAGATCTTCTCTTAGGCTTGCTTTTGGGAAACCAAACTAAGACATCCTTAGTTTGCAGTGTGATGAACTGGAGAGTTTCTTAAGGCTCCTTACTAATCTATTATTTAGTGACGTTTAAGTCATACATAAAATTTCAAAGATCTTCCTCTTCATGAGCCCTGAATGAAGTCCACTAAGGCATACATTCCAAAAAGAGCTACTACCACTGTTCAGATGTAGAGATGCAAACATGGGACAGCTCCCCAGGTGACAATTTACTTGAAGGCTCTTTAGTGTGGAAAGCTGGATCTTCACTCCTACCTACCTAGATCTGCAGAGAGGTGACTGCTCATCCAGGAAGGCTCACTGTACCCACTAATCTGTACAGAAAGCTTGGCATGATTCTGTGTTAAATTATCCAGAAAGACAGTCTGGTCCTCATATTACAATTTGAATGTGTTCATATCCAATCCAAATGGGTCTCGAAGCACAGTTGACAATTTCTCTTCATCCATGTCAAATTTTCTAAGGCCAATCCCTTTCTAATTACATTGCACAGCAGTTAAGCACTCAGCTGCTGACCAAAAGGTTAGTGGTTCAAACCCACCAGCCACTCCACAGGAGAAAGATGTGGCAGTCTGCTTCCATAAAGATTTACAGCCTTGGAAACCCTATGGACAGTTCTACTCTGTCCTATTGGGTCGCTGTGAGTCAGAATCAACTCAATGGCAATGGGTTTTTTTATAGGCATTCTGAATGACAGTCCCCAGAAATCCATGGAAGTGTGTCTAAAGAGAGGGTTAGGGACAGGAAGAGAAGAGACACCTAGTCATAGATCTTAAGGCTTACCTAATTCAAAGTTGTCTTTTCACAGTTGAGAAAAGTGAGTTGATCAGAGAGTTGGAGAGTCAGGCACCAGCCCCCTACCCCTAGCCAGTACTGGCTTCTCCCTCACACACTCCTGCCTCCTCCATGTGAAGCCGATTGCTGACAAAACCCAGCCTAGAGCATTCTTCATAGCCCGTCTTCACCTGTTCTAGAAACAATATAGTATAATACCTTTTGCAAATATCAGAAAGACTCTCGCCCTGCCTGTATGAATAATAATGAAAAAGTCATAGTTCCTCAGAAATACACCATGCAGTCAGTGGTGGAGACAATAGCTGTATAATAATCATAGATGTGTGGAGTTTTAGAACTAAAAAAGTTTCTGGTTGATGAGTGTTGACAGTTATTGTTATTAGTTGTCGTCAAGTTGATTCCAACTCATGGTGACCCTGCGTGTGCAGAAGAGAACTGGTCTACAGCGTGTTATTAATTTTGAAAATTATGTATTTTATATTTGTTGTTGTTGACTCATAGACCCTATATAACGGAGTAGAACTGCCCCCATAGGTTTCCCTAGGCTATAATCTTTACAGGAGCAGATCACCAGGTCTTTTCTCCCACAGAGCACCTGGTGAGTTTGAACCACTGACCTTTTGGTAGCAGCAGAGCACTTAACCAGTGTACCACCAGGGCTCTTTATTTTCTATTTAAAAACAAACGAACAAACCCATTGCCGTCGCGTCAGTTCTGACTCATAGCAACCCTATAGGACGGAGTCAAACTGCTCCATAGGGTTTCCAAAGAGCATCTGGTGGATTCGAACTACTGGCCTTTTTGTTAGCAGCCAAGCTCTTAACCACTGCGCCACCAGGTCTCCTATTTTCTATTTAGGAACTGACAATTTGTTTTGAACTAAAATAAATTCTGCAATGTTCCTTTCATTTTATAGTCTTACATTCCTATTCTTAACAAAAACTAACCTCAATCCCTCTTATTCAGTTATCCACGCTTCGAATTACCTTAGCCTGTTGACCAAACAGTCATGGCCAGGTGAAGCCATTTTTCTCACAGCTGAGACAAAAAGACAATCTGCCTAGGAATGAATAGGCTTATGAGGGCTGGCCTTGCAAAGCTAACCTTATGAAGTGGTGACAAAGTTCTCTAGGGAGGTAATATAAGCAGAGTGATTATAAGCAAGGGCACTGGGATCAGGATCCTAGTCTTACCACTTACCAGCTGTGTAACCTTGAGAGAGTTACTTAACCTCTCTAAACCTCAATTCCTAATCTCTAAAATGGAAGAAGGGATGATAATAGTAGTTACATCCTAGGGTCATGGTGAGGAAAAAATGAAATAGTCCATGTAAGGAATTTAGTATAGTGTCTGGCAGACAGTAAAAAAAAATCTAAAAAAATCCAAAACCAAACTCATTGCCGTCAAGTTGATTCTGACTCATAGGGACCCTATAGGACAGAGTAGAACTGTCCCATAGGGTTTCCAAGGAGCAGCTGGTGGATTCAAACTGGACCTTTCAGTTAGCAGCCGAGCTCTTCACCACTGCGCCACCAGGGCTCCTGGCATACGGTAAGTGCTCAATAATTGTTAGCCCTTATTTCTGTCATTATAGATTACCAGTTCCAACCCTCTCAATTTATGGAGAAGGCCCATCAGGATGCAGAAACATACCCACCTGCCTTCATAGCCACAGAGCTAGGTATAGGCTAAAAGCAATTATCTGACATGAAAACCTTTGTGATCAGGTATTCACTATCTCTGTAGCCATGAAAATCTGTCTTATCTCAAGACTTTGATAAAAAACACATCACTTAACCTAAATTTGACCCTCAGAGCACACAGGCTTAAACAGAAGAGCTAAAAAACAGGAACTGAAAAAGTTAAAAAAAAAAACTGAGCAAAACCAAGTAAACAGGACACACACACCTTTCTCCTAAGAATATTCTAGATCTTGTGTGTCATAAATCAAATTCAAAACATATTTGATCTTCCTTTGCTTTTGCACCGAATATGGTTCATCGCCATTGTCTTCCAAAGACCACCACATTTTAAGTAATAATCCATGTTTCTACTTGGCCTTTTCATAGGCTAGACCAGGCTTTTCTCACTTCAGCAGGTTCTGCCGTTTGCAAGTCTGATTGACTTAGAGTTTAACAAACTTGGGCAGTTCATTGGACAATAAATAGCCCAAGGCTACGGGGCAATTTAGGAGCAATTTTGAAACCCTGGTGGTGTAGTGGTTAAGAGTTCAGCTGTTAACCAAAAGGTTGGCAGTTCAAATCCACCATGTGCTCCTTGGAAACCCTATGGGGCAGTTCTACCCTGTCCTATAGAGTGGCTATGAGTTGGAATCGACTCGATGGCAATGGGTTTGGTTTTTCAGAATAGAATTCAGAGCTTGCAGCCTGCTTGACACGCACTTTGCCCTCAGTCATGCTACTGCTGAGCAACTCCCACCCCATAGAGGAGCCACCTAGTTCCAGTGTCCTCTCTAGGCCCCTGGACCATAACACCTGTGAAGTACATGGTGTGCTTCCTCTAGGGTTCTTGGACAATTTAAGGAACCTGTACGGTTCTCCTTCTTTGACCAGATTCACATTCCACAATATTCAGGGTTCAGATTTTTCTCTTTCTCTGGTCACACTGCTTTGATCCTGTTCACTGTTGATACCCTTAGCCCAAGAACCACCCAGCACATGTGTAGTTAGCTACCCTAGCTGTGATTAGAGTTACCTGGCATAACCGAACCTGAACCTCTGAGGATGGAGTTTGGAGTTCTGCAGGCTGTAGGAGCTCTCGGGGGAGTGTGATGAGCAGCAAGGGTTGAGAAACTGCCCTAATTGAAACAGAAAGTCAGAGGACAGCATCAAGCACTGGCTCCACGGGTAGGCCACGTTTAAGATGAAGAGCTGCAGAATTCTCCAAAGCACTCAAAGGATTCCGTTAAGAAGTGGCCCCAACGAACCACTCAAGGGCAGAAAGTCTTTACTCAGCTCATCTAGGAATTAAACCTGCAGGACTCATTTCTCACTGGGATTATTGAGGGCCTGATCCTAAAATCAGCCAGCATCACATCCTGAGTGCTGCTGGTTTTATCTGGCTGCACGCTGCTTCCAGCCTGTCTGCAGGGGCTATGCCTGCACAGCTAAACTTTACTGCAGAACAAGCAAGTCACAGAGAAACTCAGGGTAATTAAGGCTCTGCAGGAGGTCTCAGGGGCCACCAGCAGAGTTCTCAATAAGCAGCAAGACCAGTGAATGAGACCCGGAGACCAAGCACACCACTCAGCTGGGTATCATCAATGGATGATGAAGGAGGCAGACAGGGCTGAAGGTACTCAGCAGCAGGGCTGGAAGTAGAAGAACGTACAGGAAAGAGGGACTTCCCAGTAGAATGAGAGCAGCAGACAAAGACCCAAGGCAGAGACTGAATATTGTTGCAGGTGCAAGGCAGAGAAGCAATGTGTCATAGTGGATACACAATAGGGGTCTGGTGGCAAACTGCCTAGATTGAACCCTGGTTCTGATGCATGATATGATTTGGCACAAGAAAAAAAAAAAAAACACTCTAAGCCTCATTCTTCTCGTCTGCCAAATGGATATAATATTACAACTCATAGGGTTATTTTGAGGATTAAATGAGATAATGAGTATGTACCAGAATAATATTTGGTACTTAGGCAAATGTTAAATAAATAATTTGTTGCTGTTGAGTCAATTCCAACTCATGGAGACCCCATGTGTTACAGAGTAGAACTGTGCTCCATAGGGTTTTCTTGTTTGTAATCTTTACAGAAGCAGATCGGCAGGTTTTTCTTTCACCGCTGCTGGGTAGGTTCAAATTGCCAACCTTTAGGTTACTAAACCAAAAAAAAAAACTCATTGTCATCGAGCTGATTCTGACTCATATCGACCCAATAGGACAGAGCAGAACTGTCCCATAGGGTTTCCAAGGAGTAGCTGGTGGATGCAAACTACCGACCTTTTGGCTAGCAGCCGAGCTCTGAACCACTGCACCACCAGTTACTAGGCGGGCACAAACCATTTGTGCCACCCAGGGACATTCAAGTAAATGTTAGAATTCTTATTATAAGACAAAGAGGCAGTTCCTAGGGCACGAGATAGACGTTTAATCAAAAGAAAATAAGGCAAAAGGCCAGTTACTAGACAGAGCAAGACCCACAGTAAAGCTGACAACGCCAGGCCACCATGGTGGCAGTGGACTAGAACTCATTGTTCTAGTTTCTTTATAAAAACAGAGTTGACTCCAGAGGAGTGTCTGGCAGACTGGGCAGCCGTGGCCTTAGCTGTGAAGGTTAGAGGCCTGGAGGCTGAGGGAGCCAAGCAGACCATTGAATTAATTGGTTTGACACAGGTTCAAAACCTGAGAGGTCACTCCCTGGGACTCTTTGAGGCTACTTCCCTTCTAGTCCATAGGCCCTTCCCAGTTAGGCCCTTCCCTGCAGGGATCACTTCTTTTTTTTTTTTTTTTTAAACTAACCCCTAGTGTGTCCCACCTCCAGTTCCAGGCTCCTTCATCTTGCCCTTGACAGTGGCCATCCTCCTGTCCTTGAGCTCTTCTGTCATTTGAATTTCTCTGGCACTTTAGCTTCATTCTCAGGCCCTTCTTTCTGGTGGTTCCCCAGCCCACAGAGCCCAGAAGAAGATTTTCTTCCTCATTCTTTCTCCCTCACTCCCACCCAGTCCCACACTCTGCACCCTCCACAGCCAGGACCTGTTATCCTCCAACTCTACCCTAAAAGGCCTGTATTTAGGAATTCTCATACATATTTACATGCTCATAACACCCACCATCTTCCCTGGAAAGTTCCCATTAGCTTTTCTTTAAGCACTCAAAATACAGTTAAGACTTCACATTAACATTTTAACATAGAAACCTCTGATCTGCTGGCTCCTTGGTTCGGTTCACTGTCCTTTGGGGGAAAGGAAGCATTTCCCATACTCTGAAAACCAAAATGGGAAGTAGATAAATGGGGACTTTTTCTAAATGTGTTTGTTTCTGATCTTTCCTTGCTTGGCTTGCATGAGGCTGATATACCCAATAAACTGGACCAGCACTACTGGTGAAATTCCATTGTTGTTAAGTGCCGTCGAGTCAGTTCTGGCTCATAGTAACCCCATATGACAGAGCAGGATTGCCCCATAGGGTTCTCTTGGCTCTAATCTTTACAGAAATAGATTGCTAGGTATTTCTCCTGCTGAGCCACTGGTTGGGTTTGAATCGCCAGCCTTTCATTTAGTAGCCAAGCACTTAACCATTACCAGACTCCTTAGTGAAATTCTATTCCTGGTGAAATTCTACTGCTGCTTCTCAATGAAGCAGAAAGATTTTGGAAAACTGTTGCCAGCACAAACCAATAGATCTGCTCTTTTCCAAAGCCACCTTGTACCTTTAACCCTGTACAGCCTTTCACAAACTCATATATAGTTCTCTCATGGGGAGCTAAGCAAGAGAATGCTGATGGAGCCATTCATGAGCATTAGAGCAGCTGAAAGATCAACAGACCCAATTGGTCAAAGAAAGACAAGAGGGTAATTGTTCTATCAGGCAGAAAGTACTCCTATCCCTGCCTCTAGAATGTCATCTTCTGCTTTTTTTCTGCACTTTGCAGAGGAACTGAGTGGGAAAAATTGCACAATGATATTGAAGGCAGGTGTATCTTAGGTTAGGGGAGTATTGGAAGAACATCCCCATTTTACAGAAATATCAACTTGTAGATATTTTTAGAGCTGGAAGGGACCTTAGGAATAATCTCTTCAACTGCTTATTTTGACAGATGAAGAAACTAAGGTCTAGAGAAGTAAACAGAGCCACCAAGGGTCACTACAGCCAGGACAGGAACAGACTGATCTCTTCTTGTATTCTTTCCACTGGATCACACTATTTCATGAATGCTTTCATCTTGGCTCTTTGCAAAATGCTTTCTTTTTTTTTTTTTTTAATGTAAGCATATGATCAGGGATTGCAAGAAAACATGTGAGTGGATTTTTTTTCCTTCACAAATATTTGTAACATCACAAGGTCTTTACAAGTAAAATTCATACCTGAATTGTTCTCTAATATCAAATCAGAGAGTGAGGAAGCACTAAGGATCAAAGGAAAAATTATTTGATTGTAGGGAAGAAGAAAATGAAGAAAGCCAAATGGAGTAGTGGAAACCAAGATGGGAGGTCTAAGTAAGTACTGGATTGAATACCAGGTCAAGGAGGAAAGGACGGGCTGAAAAAGGGCACATATGAGAAAAGGATATTAGAGATAAGGAGAGAAGAACCACCACAGAGAAACCTGGAAAAGTACTTTGAATGGTAAAAGTGTGAGAATTTTCAACATTAGAGATTTTAAATTCTATGAGTAATGGACAAGAAGAACGGGAAGATAACTTCTGTTAAGCAAGTGATTTACATAGTTTCTCATTCAATCCTCACAAAAACCCTGTGAGTCAGGTAATCATCACACCCACTTTACAGGGGAGAAACTATGTTTCAGTTAAGTTAACTTGCCTCTGGTCACAAAACTAACACTTTGTAAAGCCAAGATTGTGATTCAAGATTGACACCAAAACCCATGCACCAACTCTGATCATGGCTGCCTTTACATTGGAAACAATAACACAGGTTACGGTGCAGAAGTAAAATCTCTTTCTATAGCTATTGTCCTGGATTGAATTGTGTTCCCCAGTAATACATGTCAACTTGGTTGGGCCATGATTCCCAGTATTGTGTGGTTGTCCTTCATTTTTTGAGTTTCCTCTGTATTATAAATCATAATCTCTGCTTGTGGTTAAAGCGGATTAGAGTGGGGTGTAATACCCTTGCTCAGGTCACATCCCTGATCCAATGGGAAAGGAGTTTCCCTGGGGTGTGGCCTGCACCACTTTTTATCTCACAAGAGAAAAAAGGAAAGAGAAGCAAGCAGAGAGTAAGGGACTTCATACCACCAAGAAAGAAGCACCAGGAGCAGAGCACATCGTTTGGACCTACGGTTCCCACGCAGAGAAGCTCCTAGCCCAGGGGAAGATTGATGGACCTTCCTCCAGAGCCGACAGAGACAGAAAGCCTTCCCTTGGAGCTGACGCCCTGAATTTGGACTTATAGCCTACCAGATTGTGAGAGAATAAACTTCTGTTTATTAAAGCCATCCACTTGTGGTATTTCTGTTATAGCAGCACTAGGTGACTAAGACAGCTACATTTGAAAAATAACATTGGCATGTCATATTGATGCATCTAACCTTGTTGTAGTTGTTGTTAGCTGCCATGGAGTTGGCCCCTAACTCACGGCGACCCCATGAAGAATGAATGTTCCATCCCCACAATCGCTTATTTCCAAACTGGAATTGCTCTATTCTACTAAGCTTTGATTTGGGCCAGAAGAAGTTACTTTCACATATTGTAGAAACTTGGACTTGAGTTTTGGGTCATTAAAAAGTAATAGAGGTAGGAAGTCTTTTTATTTGTCCAAGTAATAAAAAGAAGTAACAAAAAGCTGTCAGTTCAGTCATTTTGATATTAGAGTGGGTTTTTTGGGAGGAGGGATTAGGAGGTTATCTGTGAAGTCCTAACATCACAAAAGGGTTTTACCAGTTACCAGAAGTTGATTTTAATAGACTGGTTATGAACTCAAATGACAGTGAAGGGTAGGGGTGAGGTACTGGAGAGGACAACAACAACAACAAATTGCCAGAAAGGAGTTTCCTCAGCAAAACAACCTTCGCTCAACAAACTTTTTTGCTTAACCCAAGACTGAAGTTCACTCTTCATTGACTGCCACATTAAATTATAAACAACACATTTCAAGGTGCTATTTTTAGGTGTTTTTAATTTGTCTTAATATACAATCTGAAAAGTTTCCATTTAGGGTGTGACAATGCTCAAAAGCAAACCCAAACAAAACCTTTTTCCTGTTCTAGTTAAGGTGGGTGGATCAAAGAATGTCAAGGCAGATAAGAGAGTTTTAGAGTTTGTTCAGTCCCAGTTACTGTGAAGGATAAAAGGGAGGATTCTTACTGTCATGGCTGTGAATAATTTCTTGCCCAAAAAGGCAAGAGAATTCTCCAGTCAATTGTTGGTAAATGTTCAATAAAGTTTGCTACATTTCACATCTCTTTCAGACTTCAAAGTCTGAAGCTTCATTGGGTAGGGAGGTTTTGAAACTCAAGTTCCATTTTTCTTGGCCAAGCCCAACCGTCTGGTTCCCAGGGTGTGATGGAGAGGTCAAACTGTTGAAATAGTTTTTGAATTTCCTCATCACTCTTTAACTCCCCAGTGAAGGAGTTAAAAACTATTTAAAAAAAAAAAAGTATGGGTCTAAAATACAACAGAAGAATGTTTTGTTTTGTTTTTTAACAGCCAAGGTCCAAGGCATTCTGTGTACAGATTGAGTCCCACCTTTCTTCTTGGGTAACTTCTTATTGATGTCCAGTACATTCCTCACAGTAGTTTAAAAGAAATTTTTTCATTCCCACCTGGAATTAAGACATGAAAAAAATCACAATGGGCAGATTACAATTTTTGTACCACACAAGTGTTTGAAGGTTCATTAATTGTTTTTTCCTTCCATCATGGTACTCTCTCATAAATATGAACTTAATTTGATTTTAAAATCAGTTGCTATGAAATCAATTTTTCAGAAGTAAATTACCAGGCCTTTCTTCCAGGACATGTCTGGGTATGAACGCAAACCTCCAAGCTATTGTTAGCAGTCGCACCATTAACCATTTGCATCACCCAGGAACTCCCAATCTGACTTTCTCAGAATACAAGTAAGAGAACCATCCTGAGATCTTCAGTTGGATTCCTGGGCGAGCCACACTACTACCCCCACCACCCACTCACCAGCACTCAGGTGTCATCATATTTGAGAAAGAAATTGCAGGTAAAAAATTACCAGTATGATCCAGCAATCCTGCTCCTTGGAATATATCCTAGAGAAATAAGAGCCATCACACAAATAGATATATGCACACCCATGTTCATTGCAGCACTGTTCTCAATAGCAAAAAGAGGGAAACAACCTAGGTGTCCATTGACAGACGACTGAATAAACAAATTATGGTATATTCACACAATGTAATTCTATGCAACAATAAAGAACAATGATGAATCCATGAAACATATTCTAACATGGAGGAATATGAAAGGCATTTTGCTCAGTGAATTCAGTCAGACGCAAAAGGACAAATATTGTATAAGACCACTATTGTAAGAGCTCGAGGAAAGGTTTAAACACAGAAGAAAACATTCTTTGATGGTTATGAGGGTGGGGAGGGAGGGAGAGGATTATTCACTAACTAGATAGTAGATAAGAATTATCTTAGGTGAAGGGAAGGACAGCACACACTACAGGGGAAATCAGCACAAACTGGACTAAACCAAAGCTAAGAAGTTTCCTGAATACAGCCAAACACTTCAAGGGACAGAGTAGCAGGGGTGGGGGTCTGGGGACCATGCTTTCAGGGGACATCTAGGTCACTTGGCATTTTATTAAGTTTATTAAGAAAATGTTCTGCATCTTACTTTGGTGAGTGGTATATGGGGTCTTAAAATCTAGCGAGCAGCCATTTAAGATACATCAATTGGTCCCAACCCACCTGGAGTAAAGGAGCATAAAGAACACCAAAGATACAAGGAAAGTAGTAGCCCAAGAGACGGAAAGGGCCACATAAACCAGAGACTCCATCAGCCTGAGACCAGAAGAACTAGATGATTCCTGGCTACCACCAATGACCGTCCTGACAGGGAACACAACAGAGAGTCCCTGATGGAGCAGGAGAAAAGTGGGGTGCAGAACTCAAATTCTAGTAAGAAGACCAGACTTAATGGTCTGACTGACCTGGAGGATCCCCAGAAAGCATGACCCCCGGACTCTCTGTCAACGCAGAACTAAAACCATTCCCGAGGCCAACTCTTCAGACAAAGATTAGACTGGACTATGGGATAGAAAATGATACTCGTGAAGAGTATGCTTCTTAGCTCAAGTAGACACATGAGACTAAATGGGCAGCTCCTGTCCAGAGGTGAAATGAGAAGGCAGAGAGGGTCAGGAGCTGGTTGAATGGACACAGGAAATCAGGGGTGGAAAGGAGGAGTGTGCTGTCATAGTATATGGAGACCAATCAGGGTCACATAACAATGTATGTATAAATTTTTGTATGACAGACTAACTTGAATTGTAAATTTTCACTTGAAGACAACAATAAAATTTTAAAAAAAGAAAGAAATTGCCGGTAAAAATTTATCAGACATTAAATGTAAAGTATAGAGAAAGAACTAAGTCATCTTTCCTTTTGCGCCCTACTGGTGAGTTCCCAATACACAACACAGGGTTGGAAGTTGACATCTCAAACGTTAACACTCTTACCTCAGTTTACAAATCCTCTGGGAAGGAAGCTCCTTTATAAGAAGTGCATTATGGGTAAACCAAACAGAATGTTCTTCTTAAATCATGGGGCGAAGTGCCTTCCCCACAGCTGTACAACATAAATGTTCCGTACCTTCCATCCATCTGCCTTTGTCCAAATAAAATGCCTTCTAGATAAATCATTGTGGTCTCACAATAAAAGTTAATTTATCATATTTCCTTTTCACATAGCTCTTGTTATGGATTGAATTGTGTCCCTCAGAAAGTTACTTTGAAGTCCTAACTCTCTGTACCTGATCCTGTTTGGGAATAGGGGTTTTCTTTTATTATGCTAATTTGGTTGGTCCTAAACCTAATTACTTCTGAGAGGTGTCTTATAAAAAGAGCAGAATTAACACAGACATACACTCAGGGGAAAAATGGAACAAGGGATGCCAAGGAACACCAAGGACCTCACAGGACTACCAACAAGGAAGGACCACCTCTTAGAGCCACGCCCTGAATTCAGACTTCAAGCTGCCTGAAACCTCCTGAAATGGTTGAAACGTCAACTTTGTGTATTCCTTCCATCACTTTTTGATGCTTCCTACGTCATTCAGTATTTCCTTCAACCCTAATCAAAAGACGCATTGCGTTGGGCAAATCTGCTGCAAAAGACCTCTTTAAAGTGTTCAAAGCAAAGATGTCATTTTAAGCACTAATATGCGTCTGACCTAAGCCACAGTATTTTAAATCGCTTCTTATGCGTGTGAAAGCTAAACAATGAATACGGAGGACAGAAGAAGAATTGATGACTTTGAATTATGTTGTTGGCGAAAAATATTGAATATACCATGGACTGCGAAAAGAACAAATAAATCTGTCTTGGAAGATGTACAGCCAGAATGCTCCTTAGAAGCAAGGATAGAGAAACTTCATCTCATGAACTTCGGATATATTATCAGAAGGGACCAGTCCCTAGAGAAGGACATCATGCTTGGTAAAGTAGAGGGTCAGAGAAAAAGAGGAAGACCCTCAATGAGATAGATTGACACTGTGGCTGCAACAATGGGCTCAAACATGGCAACGATTGTGAGGATGGCACAGGACCAGGCAGTTTTTCATTCTGTTGTACATAGGGTCACTATGAGTTGAAACCAACTTGATGGCACCTAACAACAACAGCTTCCCGAACTGTAAGAAAAAATAAATTCTTGTGGTTTAAAGCGACACACTTGTGATGTTTGTGTCATGGCAGCACTAGGTAACTGAAACAGCTCTGATACACCCAGTTCCCAGCTTTGAAACCTCACTCCAACCATCCTTTAACTTTTTTATCCCCCCTGTGATAGTTAAGGTAGTATGTCAGCTTGGCTGGGGCATGATTCTCAGTGGTTTGGCATTTATAATATAGTTTGATAGCTACATAATGATGCAATCACCTCCATAAAGAGATCTGATATAATGTAATCACCTCTGTGATGAGATCTATTATGAGCAGTCAATCAGTTGAAAGGGAGTTTCCTTGGAAGGAGTGTTTATTGTTGTTGCTTCTAGGTGCCACAACTCGGTTCTGACTCATAGTGACCTGAACAGAGCTGGAGAAAATGTAGAACAAAATTCTAACTCACAAAAAAAAGACCAGACTTACCGATCTGACAGAGACTGGAGAAACACCCAGAGTATGGCCCCCAGACACTGTTTTAACTCAGTACTGAAGTCGCTCCTAAGGTTCACCACTCAGTAAAATATTAGATAGGCCCATAAAACAAAACGAGATTAAATGGGCACACAATCCCAGGGGCAAGGACAAGAAGGCAGGAGGGGACAGGAAAGCTGGTAATGGAGAACCCAAGGTCAAGAAGTGGAGAGTGTTGACATGTCTTGGTGTTGGCAACCAATGCCACAAAATAATGTGTATATTAACAGTTTAATTAGAAACTAATTTGCTCTATAAACCTTTATCTAAAGCACAATTTTAAAAAATAGCCAAGCGTGTCCTTCCATCTTGATTTTCTAACC
Source organism: Trichechus manatus latirostris (assembly GCF_000243295.1). Taxonomy (NCBI): domain Eukaryota; kingdom Metazoa; phylum Chordata; class Mammalia; order Sirenia; family Trichechidae; genus Trichechus; species Trichechus manatus. The sequence goes on from NW_004444010.1 coordinate 9,336,497, forward strand.
AGTTCTTTGAATGTTTTATTATAATAATTCGTTAAAATTAAACATTCTCACTGTTGTTGAGTCGATTCTGACTCATAGCAGCCCTATAGGACTGAGCAGAACTGCTCCATAGGGTTTCCAAGGCTGTAAATCCTTACAGAAGCAGATAGCCACATCTTTCTCCCATGGAGCGGCTGGTGGATTCCAACTGCTGACCTTTCAGATAGCAGTGAGCATTTTAACAACTGCACCACCAGGATTCCTTTAATTAAACACTAGAACTACTTAAAAATATATTCTAGAAGTTCTGGCAAAATGGTGCTCTAGGCAGAAGCACCACGCCGTCCCTCCATAGCAAACATCCGAAAAACTAAGTCAAACAGAGAATACGACAATCCTGAAATCCTAAAACATCAAATGAAGAGATAAAGAACTCAGCCAAGCACCAAATGGAGTGAGAAAACTGACAGAGAACAGAGGCGAGAAGAGATTCGTGCAGAGGTCCCCTACCAGCTAACGCAGCACGGATCCACCATCTTGGACTCCTATCGGAGACCAGCAAACGGGGGTAC
>NW_004444010.1:9345039-9379977 GCF_000243295.1 Trichechus manatus latirostris
GTATCTTTGGCTATGTGTATTTTCACCAAAAAAAAAAGATTGAGAAGTTAGAGGGTTAATATGTTGTGGGGTTGTTAACCATTGTCATAAAACAACATGTGTACTACTGTTTCATGAGAAACTATTTGTTCTGTAAGCCTTCACCTGAAGTACAATAAAATATAAAAAGAAAAATACATATATATTCTATCTGTTTGAGAAATACCAGGCTAGAAGAACTGGGGGTTTTAAAAGTTTAGAAAATTAAACAAAATATGACCCCTGCCCTCAAACAGCACAGAATTTAGAGGTAGATAAGGCGGTATGGAATGAGGGAGTAGAGATAGACACATAAATTATGCAGGCCGTCCTGGAGTTGGAAATATGTCAGAGATGGTCATGGAGACGACACAAATTAATAAAATGCCACACTCCTATGAACACTACACTTCTAGTGAGGAGTTTATTGTCTCCCCTCACCCCTACCCCACCCTCACATCCAGCACCCATCGGAACACGATTCTTTACAGCTCTTTGTGTATGTCTGCACCCCAAAGTGTGAGAAATATCACCCATAAACCTGAGGACTCATTCTTCATAGGATAGACATCTACTAGCTTTGCCTCAGAGAAGGCCCTTGACCTCTAAACTTCTCTGGGATCCTTTCCCCTCATCTGTAAAAGGACGAAATTGAGCACTAGATAATCTCTAGTATTCTTTCTAGCTCTGAATTCAGTGACATCCTATGAGACCCAATGCATTTCAATACAGTGAGTGGAAAAACACCACAGAGAAACTTCACATTCTTCCTCATTTTCCATAAAATTGTAGATTTAAATAAGTAAAACAGAAGTTTAGGGTTCAGCTAGTCTTGCTTCCTCATTTTCAGATGGGAAAGTGGAGGTGGGTGGCTTTCTGGAAATCACTCATCTTTGTGGAATCAGAGTTAAAACCAGGTTTCTTAACTCACAGTCCAGTGCCATAAAGAACAGGTTAGCTTCAGAGTTAATGTATATTATTGATTGAATTGTGTCCCCAAGAAATATGTGTTGAAATCCCAGCCATATGTTCTTTCAAATTTAATCACATTATTATATCAGTTGGCTTTAGGTAGAGCAGATTACCTTCCATAACGTAACGTGATGTAATCAATCTATTGAAGTCATGCCTGAGTAGGGTAGGTTCAAAACCTAATCGCTCTGAGTTATATAAAAAACAGAATAGACAGAGACACACACAAGGGGAAGATGCCAAAGAAGACAGGCACATATAGCAGACATATCTACGTACAAGCCCAAGAACTACAAGGATTGCTGGCTACTAGAAGCTGAAATAAGACAAGGAAGGATCCTCCCTACAGCCACACCTGAATTCTGACTTCTAGCCTTCTCGATTGCGAGAAAATAAATTTCATTCTTTAAAGCCACCCACTTGTGGTATTTCTTTTACGGCACTAGCTGACTAAGACAAAGTTGAACAACCAGTCTCTCCCTCTTCCTGAGTTCCCATCTCAGCCCACAGACAGGAATCCCCACCCACCCTCTCCCCAACAAATCCCACCATCTGCCTCTCATTTACTCCACCCCATAGAAGAAGAGCATCCGTCTAACTGGTGGAATTGGGGGCAAGGGCTAATGCTGGACCCCTTTCGGCCCTCTTTTTCAGAGGTGTCTGCCCACAAACAGCTAACACTACCCACCTAGGTCCTGCCTCTTCCACACGCTGAAGTTCAGCAAGGCAGGCCCTGACTGGTTGGGGTAGGAGCAGGTAGGAGTGGCAATTATCTGGCTATTTTGCCTACAAATAGGCAGGTAGTTTTATTCTGTTATGGAAAGCAGCAACAAATCAGATCATTTGATCCTAATCTGACTCCTGGTCTATTTCTAACTGGTTCAGAACTGGAGAGGAAAAGAGTTGATTGGTTATCATCCACAACTCCCCGAAAGCTAAGAGCACAAGCTTTGAGATGGAATGATTAGTAGTCACTCTTAGCATTAGCACTGCACTTACTAATTTGGGTAAGTCCCTTTTCTGCACTAATCTTCCTCCTGGTAATCTGCAAATAAAGATAATCATGTCTACTCCCTTTATGGAATTGTTATGAGAATAAATAAAGTAAAATGTCTAAAATGTCAGTGTAATATCTGACCCAAAATAATAATAAACCAAAAACCCATTGCTGTTGAGTCTATTCTGACTCATAGTGATCCTACAGGACAGAGTAGAACTGCTCCATAGAGTTTCCAAGGAGCAGTTGACAGATTCGAATTGCCGACATTTTGGTTAGCAGCCGAATGCTTAACCACTGTGCTACCAGGTCTCCTAAAATAATAATAAATGGCAGCCGTTAGATTATGACTGTGATTATTATAAAATAGAGACCCTGAATGTGTTTGATGAATTGGATAAATTATGCTGAAATTAATGTTCTTTTAACTAGCTAAAGTGTAGAACAAGATTAAAAAGTCAGCAGAGTTATAAGAAAAGAAGGTATTAGTAAATCACTTGAGAATGGATAGGAGTACCAAGAGCACTATTTGGATTTCCCAGAAAAGTTTTAGGTTTCTGTATCTGTGCTGGCTTGCTTGCTTGTTTGTTTTGAGAGGCAGAGAAAGGGTGAGGAAAAGAACTTTCCTCCAATTGTTTTCCTCACCTGAGACCACTACCAATAGATTTTGTGATCCTTCTAGCTACAGCTGTCACTACGCCAAGCCCTTCACCAAATCACTGGGTGTGACTTTGGGGGACCTTGAGCCTTATATTATAACCCAGAAGTATAAGGTACTTCCAGGTTTTTAATTTAGAAGACAATGAATTTATTCAAATAAAGAAGAGAAAGGCGTGTAAGATATCCTTGCTTTTCATCATTTTTGAATAATCTCCATTTTCATTTATTCTAACATTCTTCATAACCTAGGATTGTATTCAGCTAACAGGAACAGAAAATCTGGCAACGGTAGCTAAATCAATAGGGGTTTATGTTTTCTCAGGTAACAAGAAGTCTGGAGTAGGTTTCCCATTTGCAGTTGTGCAGTTTGGCCTTGCACCAATCCGGGAGGCACCATTCTCACTCCTGGTCTGGAGGAGAGAAGGTGCAGCAGCCTCACAAAGCCACTAAGGACCCAGGTTTCTTCTAGCTTTGCTATGTTATCCTAACCAAGTGGCTTCATTCTCATAGTTGCTTCATGGTTGCAAGACTGCTGCTCCACCACCAGCATCACGTTTCTGTGGCAGGCAAAAGTAGAACAGGAAAGGTTGGTGCCTACAACAGGGAAACCAAAACTTTCCCAAAAATCATCCACATCATATCAAACAGTACTATGTTACATATACAACAGGCAGTCCCCAGGTTACGAGCAAGTTCCATTCCTAAATCTGTCTTTAAGTCAAATTTGTACACAAATTGGAAGAGTTAGGTAAGATCCGTATCTAATGGCAGTTAGTCAAATGTTCGTCTTAATATATAGTATTTAGTGTACCTTTCTACGTATAAAAAAAATTAAAGAAACACTTCAAGATACACTGAAACATCTTTAACATAATAATACAGTAATAATAATAATATTGTTTTGATGCGTGTCACAAAGTAGCACCCATTTGTTATTACGAACCATTGTATGTACCTCGAATTTTTCATATAACAGGTTTTACAGGAGTTGGTTTGTAACTACAGGTTGTACGTAAATTGGACGTTCATAACCCAGGGACTGCCTGTACTGGCTGATGAGATAACCTCAAGGGAGGAAAGGAGATGTGTTTTGTTTTGTTTTAAGCTGGTCACATTGCTGCTTTGAAAGAAATTGGAGACCTATTAGCAAGGATGAAGGGGGAAGAGATTTTGGGTAGGTGTGTTATTTTTTGCTGTCTAACAAATTACCCTCAAACTTCCACAGTTTAAAATAATAAACATCTATTGTCTCACACAGTTTCTCATGGAGAGGAATCCAGAAGTAACTTACCTGGAGGTTCTGAGTCAGGGTCTCTCATGAGGTTACTGTCAAGCTTCTGGCTAGGGCAAGTCACCTGATGACTCAATTGCGGCTGAAGGATCCACTTCCAAGCATGCTCATGTGATTGCTGAGAGGCCTCAGTTCCTTGCTAGCTATTGGCCAAAGATTTCATTTCCCCCAAGATGAACCCCACAGTGTTCTACGACATGCCAGCACTTCTGCCAAATTTTATTGGTCACACAGATCACCCTGGTACATGGTAGCAGGAGATTACATGACAGTGTCAATACCAGGAGGCAGGGATCATTGGGGGCCATCTTGGAAGGTGGCTGTTACAGAAAACAGCTAGTAATATCTGCCTTACATTGACCCTCCTGCTTTATATTTTATATATCATTATTAAGAGTTCACATAGTCACAGTACCTAGGGTACTCAATAAATATTTATTGAATAAATGAGTTGAGAAATGAATATTTCAAGCTAGTGTGCCATGCTGCTATCTTCCAGCCAACAATTGGAGCATCACAATTTTATTAGAACTTTATCAATTCTTTCTGCAGTTATCTGAATATTTTATTGGAGGGATTTTGCACTAAGGTATCTCAGGAGGAACACCCAGAAGGGACTTCCTCACCCCTTCTTGGTTCAGTCAGAGCAACTTCCCTGACACCTATTTTTACATATTGAGCTTCTGCTTAAAAAAAAGTTTGAAACTTACTCTTTCTTTTTTGCATTTTGCCTATGCTATTTTAAACAAAAATATTAGAAAATGGAAAAATGAAAGTTTGGATAGTGTTAAAAGGTATAAAAACCAGAGCAAATTCATTGCCATCGAGTGGATTCCAACTCATAGCAACCCCATAGGACAGAGTTGAACTGCCCCATAGCATTTCCAAGCCTGTAAATCTTTTACGGAAGCAGACTGCACATCTTTCTCCCTTGGAGCAACTGGTGGGTTCTAACCACTGACCTTTTGGTTAGCAGCCAAGTGCTTAACCACTGTACCACCAAGGCTCTAGATTTAATACAATTAAATAAGAGATGGAAATCCTCAGGGAAGCCAAAAGTAATGAGCACTTAGTGTCTATCCAGACATAAGGTTTCAGCTGGTTGACTTTGGATTCAAGTATACAAAACACAAAAAGAAGAAAGACAAGAAAAATATGCAAAAATCTAGACATATACAATTGAAGATTTATCTCAAATGTGAGGTAAAACTAGAAATTTCTTAACCTTTTGTAGCACTTGAGGAATGGAAACCTCCTCAGAACATATAAGCCTATCTTTTAACCCCTGTGTCTTTCTTTCAGCTTTCAGGTACAAATTACATCAAAAAGTAGAATCTTGCTTGCCTGTGTGTGCTTCATTTCATCTTGATTCATCATTCTGTATACAAAATTCACCTCATTTTAATGATTAGCGAGGCCCTAATCAAATGCAGAAAATGTTTTTAGGGATTCTCAAAAGCCCTTCGTCCCTTGGCTCCTCCTTAAGCCAGGCAAACTATTTGGGTTTCTATCAAAGTAGCCTTTCTTCACCCAAGTTCTCAACATTCACAAGTCTCTCAAGTATCTTCTAAATGAGCTCTATTTTGTGTGCTCTACAGGGCATCAGGCAGAGGTAAGTTCACAGTTGCTGTTCTTTGGCTGTTTTTTAGTTTGTTGACAATTCTATTGATTTTAAAGACCCCAAATATCTGCATATTGTCTATAACATTTCAGTAGCATGTATCATATACTCTAACCATTCTCAAGGAAAAAAAAAAAAAACAAAGGAAAAATTGATGAATTAGCCTCCACTTCTAATAAAAGGAAGTCCCTGGGTGGTACAAATGGTTAACACACTCAGATGCTAACCAAAAGGTTTTAGTTCACCCAGAGGCACCTTGAAAGAAAGGCCTACAGATCTACTTCCAAAAAATCAGATATTGAAAACCCTATGGGACACAGTTCTACTCAGATACAGATGAGATCACCCTGAGTTGGAATCAACTCCACATGACAACTGTTTTATAATGAAAACAAAAACCTTAACTTTTTTTTTTTATTGTGTTTTAGGTGAAAGCTTACAGACCAAATTAGTTTCTCATTAAACAGTTAATACACAAACTGTTTTGTGACAATGGGAGAGGTTGCAGGGAGATTGGAACTTTCATACACCGCTGGTGGGAATGCAAAATGGTACAACCATTTTGGAAAACAATATGGCGCTTCCTTAAAAAGCTAGAAATAAAAATACCACACAATCTAGCAATCCCATTCTTAGGAATATATCCTGGAGAACGAAGAGCCATCACACAAATAGATGTATGCACACCCATGTTCATTGCAGCCTTATTCACAATAGCAAAAAGATGGAAACAACCTAAGTGCTCATCAACAGACAAATGGATAAACAAACTACAGTGCATACGCACAATGGAATACTATGGTGTAGGTGAATGGATTTACATCTGGGTTCTCAATTCTGTTCCATTGGTCAATGCGCCTGTCGTTGTACCAGTACCAGGCCGTTTTGACTACTGTAGCTGTATGGTAGGTTCTGAGGTCAGGCAGTTCAAGGCCTCCTACTTTGTTCTGGAAACCTTAACTGTTTATTGAATTATGCTACCTAAACATGAACTACTCTCTTTCTGCTCTAATCAAGCCTACACAATGGCCCCCAGGTAAATTTTGTGGTCATTACATTAAAAATCTCACCACCTCTTCATTGACCTCAGCCAGGCAGGCACGGGCCCTGCAGACAAGTATCATTTTGTCTTTTGAGTGTTTTTAAAATATTTGATACAAGGAGGCGGAGCCAACATGGCGCTATAGATAGAAGCATCATGCAGTCCCTCCACAGCAAAGACCCAAAAAACGAAGTAAAACAGAGATAGACATCAGTCCAGGAATCCTAAGCATCAAACGAAGAGATAAAGAACTCAACCAAGAACCAAATGGAATAAGAAACTGACAGAGAACAGAGAGTGAGGAGAGATACAGAGTGAAGGTGCCTTATCAGCTAACGCAGCATGGATTCACCATCTTGGACTCCTGTCAGAGATTGGCGGACAGGGAGTACAGGAAAGCAGCTTCATAGTGTCCCAACAGAAGACAGAGCACCCCCCCCCCTTCTTTCCCCTGCTTGGCCTCTGCCACTTCCCAGAGGGCCGAGGTCTCTCAGCTGGGAGGTGCTGACTCTGTTCCACTTGGATTTGCCCTGCCCACACAGGATAGATCCTTCAGTGACATTTCTTTGTTGTTGATGTTGCTTTTTTTGGCTTCTTTTGGTTTCTTCCTTGTCTCTTACCTCCTCCCCGTCCTTTCTCTTGAATACCTGGCTTCTTATGCCATCTTTGCTTCTTCTTGACAGGCTGCGAAACACTGCTTGGCGGGGGAACTGCTTCCTCAGTCTGCACTGCCACACTGGTGGAATCTCTGGGGACTTTTTGTGTGTTTGTTTGTTTTCTTCTTCTTTTTTCCTTTTTGTTTTTCTTCATTTCTCCGTTTATCGTCTCTCTCTGCTTATCTTCTTTTCCTGTCTCCTGAATACCTGGTGTTGTGTGCCATCTCTGCCCCATCTAGCCAGACTGTACTGCGAGGCTTGGTAGCTACTTCCCTGGTCTGTACAGCCGTGCCAGAGGGATCCTGGGCGCATTTTTTTTTTTTCCTTTTTGCTTTTTTTCGTTTCTCAGTTTCTCATTTCTCTCTACTTTCCTTCCTTTCCTGCCTCCTGAATACCTGGTTCTGTGTGCCATCTCCAACCCTGCTAGACGAACTGCGACCCAAGGCCTGGGAGCCACTTTGCCGTTCACTGGTGGGATCCCTGGGGGCATTTCTTATCTTTTCTTTTCTTTTTAATTTTTTTTCTCTTTTTCTTTTTTAATTTTTGATTTTCTTCATTTCTTGCTTTCTTATCACTCCACTCCAAAAGCAGCCTTCCTCAGCACTTTTTTTTTTTTTTTTTGGTTCCTGTTTCACTCTCCTCTTTCTCTTCTTTCTCATACTCAACTTATATCCACACATCACTACCTCCCCCCTCCTCCTGTCTATCTGCACCTTGTGCTGAACATCACACCCCCAAGCAGCACAGGCATGACCTACAAGAACCTGTCCCACACTGACCCCGGCCCACCCTGTCGGCCCCAGTATGTGCCACAAACAACCCACCCCAGCCCCGCCCCTTCAGCTGAACCTGCCCTGCTGAACCATAGCTGAAAGACTGGCCCTGCCCATTGGACAAGGAGGTGAAAACTCTCGTGCCCACAGACAAGCAAACAACAAAGAACAAACAACCTGTCTGCACAGACATAACCAAATAGAACAAAAAAGCAGGACGAAACAAACAAATCTACAATCAATAAATGAAGACTATAACTACTGAATGTCCTAAAGATATCAGACAATATCAAAACATAAAAAAAAAAAATAGGACAGGATGGTTCCAGTAGGTGTCCAAAAGAAACATCAGATGATTTTCTAGTAGAAGAAAAAGCACTAGAACTACCTGGTGTGGAATTCAAATCTCTAATATTCAGAGCTATCCAAGAGTTGAAGTAAAAAGCAGACAAAAATGAGGAAAAAATAGACAAATTCATGGGAAATACAGACGAAACAATGGAACAATTTAGGAAAATAATACAGGAACAAAATGTCAAAATAAATTCACAACTAGAAATGATACAAAAACAACAATTAGAAATCCAAAATATAAACAACAAGATTTCAGAAATGGACAGTGTCATAGAAGGGCTGAGGAGCAGGTCCAAAACGATCAAAGATAGGATCAGCAAAATTGAAGACAAACACTTGGATACAACTCTGTTGGAGGAAAAATCAGAAAAAAAGAACGAAGAAAAATGAAGAAACACTAAGAATTATGTGGGATACAATCAAATGCAAAAATTTGTGAGTGATCAGAGTTCCAGAACAGGGGGAGAAAACAGAAAACACAGAGAGGATCATTGAACAATTGCTGACAGAAAACTTCCCTAATATCATGAAAGATGCAAAGCTGACCATCCAAGAAGCTCAACGAACCCCATATAGGATACACCTCAAAAGAAAATCACCAAGGTATATCATAATCACACTTGAGAAAACCAAAGACAAAGAAAAAATCCCGAGAGCAGCTTGAGAAAAACAAAAAGTCACATACAGAGGGGAAACAATAAGAGTAAGCTCTTATTACTCAGCAGAAACCATACAAGCAAGAAGGCAATGGAATGACATATATAAAACCTTGAAAGAAGAAATTGCCAACCAAGAATAATATATCCTGCAAGACTCTCATTCAAATATGATGGTGAAATTAGGACATTTCCAGATAAACAGAAATTAAGGGAATATGTAAAAACCAAACCAAACTTACAGGAATTATTAAAGGGAGTCCTTCTGTCTGAGAACAAACAACATCAGACAACAGTCTGAATCTAGGATGCAAGATCACACCAGCCAGATATCAGCCTAGGAAATGAACTCTCAAGGACCATTCAAAACTGAAAGACTTCCACAGGGAACCAGAGAGGTTAATCTGTAAATAAAAACAACAACAGAATAATAAAAGAGGGAATAAATGGTGTAGGTATAGAGCTTTCAAATGGAGAGGAAGGAAAGGTGATACCAAGTGATAAAAGATTGGTTCAAACCAGGAAGATAAGGGTAAATTTCAAGACAACCACAAAGAAAGGTAACAAACCTACTCATCAAAATAAAGAAGAAAAGCATAAAGTCTCAGTAAACACAAAAACTACAAAAACAAAAGAAGTGAAAAAAATTCACAAACAAAAGGAATTCAGCACAGGAGAGTAAAAGGAACAAAGAAAACGTTAGCAGCACAAAAAAACACTACAAAATGACAGCAATAAACTCACATCTATCAATTATTACACTGAACATAAATGGCCTAAATGTACCCATAAAGGGACGGAAAGTGACAGAATGGATTTTAAAAAACAGGATCCATCAATATGCTGTCTACAAAAGACATGCCTTAGAAACAAAGATGTAAATTTATTAAAAATCAAAGGATGGAAAAAAATATATCAAGCAAACAGCCATCAAAAAAGAGCAGGAGTGGCAATACTAATCTCGATAAAATAGACTTTAAAACAAAATCCTCCATAAAAGAAAAAAAGGGGGATTATATAATGATGAAACCAACAATCCATCACGAAGACATAACCATAATAAATATTGATGCACCCAATGATAGGGCTCCAAAATACATAAAACAAACTCTAACAGCACTGAAACGAGAAATCGACAGTTCCACAATAATAGTAGGAGACTTCAAAATATCAATTCTCAATAAAGGACAGAACATCTAGAAAGAAACTCAACAAAGATACAGATCTAAAGGCCACAATCAGCCAACTTGATGTCATAGACATATATAGAACACTCCACCAAAGAGCTGCAAAGTGCACATTCTTTTGCAACAGACATGGAATATTCTCCAGAATAGACCATATCTTAGGCCACAAAGCAACCCTCAACAAAATCCAAAACATTGAGATAATACAAAGTATCTTCTCTGATCACAACTCCATCAGAGTAGAAATTAACAGCAGGAAGAGCAAGGAAAAAAAATCAATTACATGGAAACTGAATAACACACTGCTTACAAACCACTAATAGAAGAAATCAGAGATGGAGTCAAAAAATTCCTAGATTCAAATAAGAATGAAAACACATCATACCTAAACCTTTGGGACACAGCAAAGGCAGTCTTCAGAGGACAATTTATAGCAATAGATGCACACATCAAAAAAGAAGAAAGGGACAAAATCAAAATATTAACTACACAACTCAAACAAATAGAAATAGAACAGCAAAAAAAGCCCACAGCCACTAGAAGAAAGGAAATAATAAAGATCAGAGAAGAAATAAATGAAACAGAGAATAGAAAAATAATAGAAAGGACCAACAAAACCAAAAGTGGATTCTTTGAAAGGATCAACAAAATTGACAAACCACTGGCCGGATGACAAAAGAAAAACAGGAGAGGACACAAATAACCCAAATAAGAAATGAAATATCAGACATTACAACAGACCCAACTGAAGTAAAAAGGATCATGACAGAGTATTATGAAAAACTATACTCCAACAAATTTGAAAACCTAGAGAAAATGGATAAATTTCTAGAAACACACTACCTACCCTAATTAACACAAAGTGATGTTGAAAATCTGAACAGACTGATAACAAGAGAAGAGATTGAAAAGGAAATTTAAAAAACTCCCAACAAAAAAAGCCCTGGCCCATATGGCTTCACTGGAGAATTCAACCAAATATTCAGAGAAGAGCTTATACTGGTACTACTCAAAGTATTTAAGAACATAGAAAAGGAACTGACACTTCTGAATTCATCCTGTGAAGCCAGCATAACCCTGATACCAAAACCAGACAAAGATGCCACAAAAAAAGAAAATTACAGACCAGTATCTCTCATGAATATAGATGCAAACATTCTCAACAAAATTCTAGCCAATCAAATTCAGCATCATATCAAAAAATAATTCACCATGATCAAGTAGGATTCATACCAGGTATGCAAGAATGGTTCAACATTAGAAAATCAATCAATGTAATCTACCACATAAATAAAAGAATCAGATGATCATTTCAATCGACACAGAAAAAGCATTTGACTAAGTCCAACACACATTCTTGAAAAAAACTCTCAATAAAATAGGTATAGAAAGGGCATTCTTCAACATAATAAAGGGCATCTATACAAAACCAATAGCCAACATCATCCTTAATGGAGAGAGGCTAAAACATTCCTTTTGAGAACAGGAACGAGACAAGGATGTCCTTTATCAACACTCCTATTTAACATTGTGCTGGAAGTCCTAGCTAGAGCAATAAGGCAAGAAAAAGAAATAAAGGTATCCAAATTGGTAAAGAAGAAGTAAAACTGTCCCTATTTGTGGAAGATATGATGCTATACATAGAAAATCCAAAAGACTTCATGAGAAAACTACTGGAACTAGTAGAAAGATTCAGCAGAGAAGCAGGATACAAGATAAACATGAAAAAAATCAGTTGGATTCCTATACACCAATAAAGAGAACAACAACAGGAAATCAGGGAAACAATACCTTTTATAATAACCCCTAAAAAAAAAATACTTAGGAATAAATCTAACCAGGGATGTAAAGAAAACTACAAAACACTACTGCAAGAAACCAAAAGAGATCTACATAAATGGAAAAACATACCATGCTCATGGATAGGTAGACTCAGCATTGTGAAATGCAATTCTACCCAAAGAAATCTACAAATACAATGCAATCTCGATCCAAATACTAACAACATTCTTTAAAGAGATGGAAAAACTAATCATTAATTTTATATGGAAAGGAAAGAGGACCCAGATAAGTAAAGCATTAATGAAGAAGAAGAATAAAGTAGAAGGACTCACACTACCTGACCTCAGAACCTACTATACAGCTATGGTAGTCAAAACAGCTTGGTACCAGTATAATGGCAGATACACTGACCAATGGAACAGAATTGAGAACCCAGATGTAAATTCATCCACCCATGGTCACCTGATCTTCAACAAGCACCCAAAGTCCATCAAATGGGGCAAAGACAGTCTTTTTAACAAATGGTGCTGGCAAAACTGGATGTCCAACTGCAAAAAAATGAAACAGAACCCATACCTCATACCGCACACAAAAACTAATTCAAAATGGATCAAAGACCTAAATATAAAACCAAAAACTATAAAGATCATAGAAGAAAAATAGGATCAATGCTAGAGGGCCTAATACATGGCATTAACAGTATACAAACCATAACTAACAACACAAAAACTCCAGAAGATGAGATAGATAACTGGGATCTTCTAAAAATTAAACACTTATATTCATCAAAATACTTCACCAAAAGAGTGAAACAAGAACATACAGACTGGGGAAAAATTTGGAGCTGGGACAAATCCGACAAATGTCTAAGCTCTAATATCTACAGGAAAATCCAACACCTCTATAACAAAAAGACAAATAATTCAATTAAAAAATGGGTAAAGGAAATGAACAGACACTTTACCAAAGAAGACATTCAGGTGGCTAACAGACACATGAGGAAATGCTCAAGATCACTAGCCATTAGAGAAATGCAAATCAAAAGCACAATGAGATACCATCTCACTCCCAGCATTACTGGCACAAATCAAAAAAACAGAAAATAACAAATGTTGGAGAGGCTGCGGGGAGATTGGAACTCTTATGCACTGCTGGTGGGAATGCAAAATGGTACAACCATTTTGGAAAACAATATGTCATTTCCTTAGAAAGCTAGAAATAGAAATACCATATGATCCAGCAATCCCACTCCTAAGAATATATCCTAGAGAAATAAGAGTTGTCACACGAATAGACATATGCACATCCATGTTCATTGCAACATTGTTCACAATAGCAAAAAGATGGAAACAACCTAGATGCCCATTAACAGATGAACTGATAAACAAACTATGGTACATACACACAATGGAGTACTATACAATGATAAAGAGCAATGATGAATCTGTGAAACATCTCACAACATGGATGAATCTGGAAGGCATTATGCTGAGTGAAATAAGTAGATCACAAAAGGAAAATATTGTATGAGACCACTACTATAAAAACTCATGAAAAGGTTTACACACAAAAAGAAACAATCGTTGATGATTATGAGGGAGGGGAGGGGTGGGGATGGAAAAACACTAAATAGACAATAGATAAGTAGTAACTTTGGTGAAGGGTAAAACATTACACAATCCTGGGTGTCATGGATTGAATTGTGTCCCCCCAAAATATCTGTCAACTTGGCTGGGCCATGATTCCCAGTATTGTATAATCGTGTACCGTTTTGTAATCTGATGTGATTTCCTTATGTGCTATAAATTCAATCACTATAATCTAATAAAATGGATTAGCGGCAATTATACTGATGAGGTCTACAAGATTAGATAGTGTCTTAATCTAATCTCTTTCGAGCTATAAAAGAGAGATGCGAGCAGAGACACATGTGAAACTCATACCACCAAGAAAGCAGTGCTGGGAGCAGAGTGCGTCCTTTGGACCTGAGGTTCCTATGCTGAGATCCTCCCAGACCAAGGGAAGACTGATGCATTACAAGGACATTCCTCCAGAGCCGACAGAGAGAGAAAGCCTTCTCCTGGAGCTGTTGCCCTGAATTTGGACTTGTAGCCTACTGGACTGTGAGAGAATAAACTTCTCTTTGTTAAAGCCAACCACTTGTGGTATTACTGTTAGAGCAGTACTAGATGACTAAGACACTGGGGAAGCCAGTACAACTTGTACCAGGCAAGGTCATGGAAGCTCCATGGACAAATCCAAACTCCCTTAAGGACAGATTAATGGGCTGAGGACTGTGGGGACCATGGTCTCCAGAAACATCTAGCTCAATTTTCGTAACATGGTTTTTAAAGAAAATATTCTACCTTCTACTTTGATGAGTAGTGTCTGGTGTCTTAAAAGCTTGTGAGTGACCATCTAAGTTACTCCACTGGTCTCACCCCTTTTGGAGCAAGTGAGAATGAAGAAAACTAAAGACACAAAGGAAAGATTAGTCCAAAGACTAATGGACCACAACTACCACGGCCTCCACCAGACTGAGTCCAGTACAACTAGATGGTGCTGGCTACCACCACTGACTGCTCTGACTGGGATCACAACAGAGGGTCCTGGACAGAGCTAGAGAAAAATGTAGAACAAAATTCTAATCCACAAGAAAAGACCAGACTTACTAACCTAACAGACTGGAGAAACCTGAGAGTAAGGCCCCCAGACACACTTTTAGCTCAAAAATGAAGTCATTCCTGAGGTTCATCCTTCAGCCAAAGGTTAGACAGGCCCATAGAACAACAAGAGAATAAAGGGGCACACGAGCCCAGAGGCAAGGGCTAGAAGGCAGGAGGGGACAGGAAAGCTGGTAACTGGGAACCCAAGGTCGAGAAGTGAGAGTGTTGACATGTCGTGGGGTTGTTAACCAATGTCATAAAACAGTATGTGTACTAACTGTTTAACGAGAAGCTAGTTTATTCCATAAACCTTTATCTAAAGTACGATTAAAAAAAAAAGATGTCCAAAAAAATATTCCCCCCAAAAAAAAGAAAGCCAAAATCTAACAGACAAATATATATATATATCTGATATCATTTCCACATTGAAAGTGGGGAGATTACCCACTATAATACGGACTCCAGGCTTCTCTTGAAAAATCAGAAAATCTGGTACCAAACTTGGTAGGATTTAAGACCACCTTTGTGTAAGTTATTTTTATCTGCCTTGAAGTTATAGTTATTTTTATAACTGTTTTTTCTTCTTCCTGATTTAAATAAGCCTCATTTATTTATTTATTCCAGCAACAGTGGTTCTCAAACTTAAGTGAGTGTGTGTGTGTGTGTGTGTGTGTGTGTGTGTGTGTGTGTGTGTGTCAGAATCACTAGGAGGGCTAGTTGAGATTGCTAGGCCCCACCCCCACAGTTTCTGATTTGGTTAGTCTAGGAGAGGCCGATGGTTTGCATTTCTAATGATTTCCCAGGTCATGCCATAGTTGCTGGTCCCAAGGCCACACTTTTAGAACATAACCAAATGCTTTGTACATAAAAAGGACTCAATAAATTGTTGAAGTATTATAGTACTGCATACAGATTAAGAGCACATGAACACCTTTTGAAAATTTCTGTTTCTCCACTTACTATGGTCTTGCACAAGTTATTTACTCTCTTTGTACCTCTATATATTTGCCTACACAATGAGGAAAATAATAGAACATATGAGTCAGAATCGACTTGATGGCAATAGGTTTGAGTTTGGTTTGGTTTATTTATTCCAAAGGGTTGGTATCAATATTAAATGAGAAGTTAAAAATAATCAAAACTCACCAAAATTTGAACAGAGGGTTTATTCTGAGCAGTTATTGTATATGCATATAGGGAGATCATTTTGATTCAAGAAAAAAATGAATGGCTGGAAGAAGTAGGTACAAATGAGGCTTATAAAGAGAAGAGGAAGAGGAGGGAGAAATATAGATTAACCACTGGCTAATTTTAATATGATTAATTGAACCCTGCCTTCCCCCCTTTACTGAGATCAACTGATAGCAGGTTACTTCTGACCTGACTGCTAAAAATTTGGCCCTCCACCCACCTGCAGCCATGAGACTTTTTGAGATTTAAATTAGGAGGCAATGGTTTGACAGCTATCTTTTTCTGGCAGGATAAGATAAATTTACATTGCTGTACAGCAGTTTCTAGCAGGCTTCTGCAGTTTGAGTCAGGCTTTTTATGGTTAATATTTGCTTTTGCGGATAAGAAAAACCTTAAAATCAAAGTAAGATGTCTGTTAATAATTTTCCTATTCAACAGAAGTAAGCCAAAAAACAACCAAACCCATTGCTGTCGAGTCAATTTTGACTCATAGTGACCCTATAGGACAGAGTAGAACTGCTCCCATAGAGTTTCCAAAGCTGTAATCTTTATGGAAGCAGATTGCCACATCTTTCTCCCAAGGAGGAGCTCGTGAGTTGGAACCACAGACCTTTCGGTTAACCACTGCACCACCAGGGCTCTTTCAACAGAGGTAACATGTAAAATACCTGGTATAGTCAGCACTCAGTAAGCATTGGCTCTTACTCTTATTTATTATCTCCTTTGCTAGTCCATAAGTTTATAGCCAGTCTTCCTCTCATTTTTCTTTGTATAACTACTTCCCAGGACTCCCACCAATATTTAATGCCGTGCCTTACACATAAAAGGTACTGAATAATTATTTCCTGAATACATAAATGAACAAATATACATGCAAAATTTATAGGTCTGAGAAACCATTTCAATTCTCCTGGAATACAGATTTCTGGGTCCATGGAGTTGGGGTGATCATCTGCCCTTAGGTGTCCTTTTGCACCTTGAGACTTTAAGGAACTGTTTTCCTAAAGTCATCTTCAAGTCAAACAATAGCCTTGTAAGCAGTTTAGCGGATTGTTTTGCCTTAGGCATTGGGCTCTTTTGGAGAATTGCAATGACCTTTAGGAGACTACCCTGCCTAGACCCCACCTATATAACCTATTTTCACCATCCCCGCTTCAAGGCACCTTCCCAATACCTTTGGGTTGACGCTGCCGGACTCAAATCGTATCTACTCGCAATGAATATATTCCATTACACTAATTTTTAGTGTTTCTCTGCACATTCAGGTTTGTGACAGGTCTAACGTGTCATTGAAGGAAACCAAGCTCAATCCACACTTATACAGAGACCTTTTAATCACAGCACAAAACAGAATTAAAATGAATATTTCTTAGAGATAATTGGTAAATTTAACAATACCCCAAGTGTGTATTAAAAGCTAGCCTTGTGCACATGTACCCAGGGCCTGGCACAGTTTCTGCGCTTGGTGTGTGCTACCCACTGAATTAGGCGTCAGCTAAGGGTAAACCTCAGGCTAATATATCCGTTAGAAATTGCATTTAACAACTCATGACACAGAATCCAAAAATAGTGACTTAGACATACAAGACTATTGTCTCTCATATTAAAAAAAAAAAAAAAAAATCTAGAGGCAGGCAAATCAGAGCTGGTGACTTAGCAAAAATCTTCAGGAACTGAGACACCTTCCATCTTTCTGCTCCACCATCTCAACACACGGCTTCCGTCTTCAAGGGTACCTCAGAGATGGCTAATTAGGGCACTAACCTCATAACAGCTTTCTAGCCAGCAGGAGGAATGTAAGGACTAATGGCAAATGTGTCCCCTCTCCCTTTGAGAAGACTTCCTGGAAGTCCCACAGAACCCTCTGGCTACATCTAGTCAGCCAAGCCTGGTCACACAGTGAGTCAATTCCAAAGGAGCACCTGGTAGATTTGAACTGCAGACCTTTTGGTTAGCAGCCATAGCTCTTAACCACTACACCATCAGGGCTTCCTTCTCAAGAGAGGTGGGAAATGCAATCTTTCAATTGAGCATAGTGCTGCCCAGTCAGGAGAGAGGGGCAAATGAGTGTTGATTTGGCGCAGTAGCAGTGTCTGCAACGGCTAGTGCACACACAGACACACACACACACACACATACACACACACACACTCTCTTCATTCTTGGCTCCCATTGAACAACAAATCACACGTTTGGAACACATTTCAATATTTGTTAAGTAGACTACTGTGTGTATAGGTTTCACTACACATTCTTGCTAACACATTTCTGATGAGGCAAAACATGAAACTTAACCAGATCTCAGCCTTGGGGAGAGCAGCTGGCCCACCAGCAGGGCCACATGCTGCGTATATGCAGAGTGTAAATTTGGATCACACACACTGTGATGATGCTGGTAGTTGGGATAAAAAATAAATACCTCCCTGCACCCTCTACATTGTGATTATAGTACTCAGACTTTGAGCTTGAGGGTGGTGAGAGCAAACAGCTGGAGAACTAACAGACTGTAACACCTCCTTCAAGGAAAAAGGGTAGGATGGGGCCATACTGGAGAGGTCTCAGATCTGAAAAAAGCACAAGATATGACTTAATAGCGATCTCTCTCTCTCTCTTTCTGTTGTCCACCATCTACTTTGTATCACAGCTACAGTTTTAATTAACTTTTGAGAGCTAAATTGTAAAGCACCTATATGCGAAACCTCCAAAGAAAACTTTCTCCATTGAAACACTGCAACGCATCAGCTAACCTGGATTTGAAGTTCTTCTGTGGTTTAAACCCTGGCAGGCAGACAAAAACTCCTTTATAAGGAAGCTCGGAAAGCACTGAACTCTGAAACGATAGGGTCTCTGTGTTCTTTGTGCAGGTAGGCAATTTCCCAGCAAGGTTTCGGGTTTTGTAGTTAGCTTTTGTAATTACAATAAAGGAGAGATAGTAACCTTTACAGTGAGTGGCGGCAGCACCCTAACACAGGGCTGTGTGAAAACAGATCGCATTACCTGGAGTCTCACATTGCAGCAGGGTGTTATTGTGCAAAACTGGGTTCTCTTGGAGGCATCCAGGTAGATTTTCTTCAGCAAGGCAGGTCATTGCATCTGTTCAAAGCTGATTTTTTCATGAAGGGAAAAAATCCCTCTTCATCCCAATTCAACTGTTACTGAAAGTCATTGCTAAGTGGATTTGCATAGGAAGGCAGTCTTGTAGGGGGCAGGGGAAGATGTCCACCCATTAAACCCATTGCTGATGAGTGGATTCCTACTCATAGCAACCCTATGGACAGAGCAGAACTGCCCCATAGGGTTTCCAAGGCTGTAATCTTTACAGAAGCAGACTGCCACATCTTTCTCCTGCAGTCAGCTGGTGGGTTCCAGCTGCCAACCTTTTGGTTAGCAGCCAAGTGCTTTAACCACTACACCACCAGGGCTCCCGTAAAGTGTCCACAATCTCAGTAAACTATTGGGTGAGCCACCTGGGAGGCAAAACTGTTCAGTGATTCTTCTGGGTGCTGTATGTGACTTGCTAGAGAAGAGAGTAATAACTCAGTGGTTTGACTGACTGACTATATCATGCGACTGTCTAAGCAAAATTTGGACATCGCTGGTCACCATCACCTAGGATGTTCTGTGATGACAATGGATGCTATGAAATTAGAAACTGTTTTCATATTTGAAGATTTTCTTTTAACTTAACTCACAAAACAATGTCTTGTATACAATCATATTGTATCTAATAAATACCAATATTAAAAATCACATCCTAATGGAAAATTATCCTTGAGCTGAGCTTCTACTAGAGGAAGGATTTCAAAGGCATGGTTCCTATCTACCAATGCTCATTGGCTTTTTCCACATCAGCATGGAGGGGTTGCAACCTTTTGGAGGAGGAAATGGATGGTGGACATTCAGGGACAGTAAAGGCTGCTCAGGCTGACAGTTGTGTAGTGAGGAAGACATTCATCCATTCACTCATTCATTAGAACAAATACTTCCTGAGTGCCAGCTGTATACTAGACAATGTTCTGGGAACTAAACAGACCAGATGCCTGCCCTTGTAGAGCTCACATCCAATGAACATTTCTTCTTGTGTAGGACATATGAACAAGGTATCACACTAGGCACTGTTGGGGTACAAAGATGTATCATTCACAGTCATTAACTATCCACAGGTTCCTTACACTCTAGTGCAGAAGACACCAGTGCCATATTAGGAGCTTACACAGCATATTGTCAGGGCTCAATGGAGGGTGTGAAAGCAGGTGAAGTGGTTGGACACTTACAAACATGCAAGAGCAAAACAAAACTAATTCAGCACAAATTGGAAAGTACTATTGACACGGTGGCTGCAACGATGGGCTCAAGCATAACAGTGATTGTGACGATGGCACAGGACCGGGCAGTGTTTCGTTCTGTTGTACGTAGGGTCGCTATGAGTCAGAACTGACTCAACGGCACCTAACAACAACGAGTTGCAGAAGGAAGCATGCATGGTAAGGTGCGGTTAATCCAGGAAAGTATTTTTGGACTAGGCTAATTGTGAATCAGGAGTTTAGTGCTCTTGGCCTCACGTCCCCCGCCATACCTATAAGTTCCTGCTCGACTCAATCAAGCCATTCACTGGGGCCAGAAACCATCAAGTCTGCACCCCAATTGCAGGCTATCAGGACATTTGAAACACATGTATGTGTTCCGATCTATCTTTCAAGCTTTTTGGGGACTGAAAAGCATGTACCCAGAGGTCACAAAGCAGCTCACAGAAGTGTTTGCTTTGACCTGCAAATTATTTGAACAAAAATAATTTTTTTGAGCTAACATTTAAAAATCAAAAGAGTTTGCATTTTAAAATGCAGATTTCCAACTTCTTTAAAAGATATCAGAAGACATGGCAAGGCTGAGCACACACTCCTGAAGTGTAATAAAATGTTAGAGCCAGACAAGTCCGCAACCCCACACACCAGGGTCAATGGGCTATGCTCCCACCATGGTCCCCACCACTCCCAATGGCCTCCCCTACTCTGAGGTCACCCGTCAGTTGCCATTGACCATGACAACTGCAATGTTGGTATTTTATAGTAGAGAAATATTCCCTCCCATCTCATCATCATCCACCAGGCGCTCCTTGGAAACTCTATGGGGCAGTTCTACTCTGTCCTATAGGGTCGCTATGAGTCGGAATTGACTCAGTGGCAATGGGTTATGTCATCATCAAATACGGAAAAATGAAAGACCTGAGGGCTGAGTATCTTTCAAGAAAAACAATCATTCTTTCCTTCATCCTACAAATGTTTATTAAGGGACTACTATGAGCCACTACCCCTGACTGCTTGTTGTACTGTGATGCTTGTGTATTGCTGT
This sequence comes from Trichechus manatus latirostris, assembly GCF_000243295.1. Lineage (NCBI taxonomy): Eukaryota > Metazoa > Chordata > Mammalia > Sirenia > Trichechidae > Trichechus > Trichechus manatus. Next base: position 9,366,255 of record NW_004444010.1, read on the forward strand.
GATGCTGAAAGCCATGTCACCAGTATTTCAAATACTAGCACAGTCACTCATGGTGGACAATTTTCAGCAGAGCTTCCAGACCAGGAAGAAAGACCTGGCAATCTACTTCTGAAAATTAGCCAATGAAAACTCTACGGATCACAACAGAATATTGTCTGATGCAATGCTGGAATACGAGCCCCCCTAGGTTGGAACACACTCAAAATATACAGTGGCCTCAACGATGGACTTGAGCATACATGAAGATGAAGATGGCTTAGGACTGGGCAACGTTTCTTTCTGTTATACATGAGGTTGACATGAGGCAGAGCCGACCGGAGGACAACTAACAACAACTTTGAGCTGGGTACGGTTGTTTTTTTGTTTTACTGCATAATAATTCATAAGTTTATTAAGGGTAAAGTACAATGTTACTGTTCCAGAAAGTATCACATAGATATGTTTCCAAGGGTTGATGTCTCTGAGCGCTTCTACTCATAAACTGTTACAGATGGGCTGCTAGGTTACTGTAGATCACAGGATGAAAATCAATCTCCCATGCCCTATTTTTCATTCCTTGTATAATTGCAGGGGTTTTTTACTTATCAGTTTTTGGCTCATCAGTAATGGAGAGACTCTGTTCTCTGACTTTTCCCTAAAGGCCTATATTTATACTGCACCTGGTATTTCCAAGTAGAAGGATGAACTTGACCAGTGGCTTTCGTCAAATCATTTATCACTCTTGCAAATGGCTGGCATGAGTCCACATTATTTCCCTCATATTTCAATACACATTGTTCCCAGGCATCTTTTCATGTACCATTTAGGAAAGAGCTCCACACATCAAGAAACAAAAGACAGTCAAGGAATCTTGACCTGTGAAGGAAAGTGCTAAATTCGGTTCATTTGAATCAAAGACTTCTAGAAATAAATCTGGATATGAATTGGAAATGGATTTTATAAGGGAATGGAGAACCTTCTGGGTCCCATTTCAAGGAAAAATAAAACTTACTTAATCTGCAAGTCGTTTGAGGAGACAACTGGGCCGTTCTCTTCAATGCTTTATTGTAGTCTTTAAAAGAGGAAAGCTGGCATTTCTCTCCCTTTTCCTTCTCCATCTGCATGTCCTTCAAAAGTACTGAATATGCACATCATTACAGTCCCCACTTACCCAATTACCCTAGTTCAGGCTCCATTGCCGAAATGACCTCCTAATTCATCTGCGTATGTTTGTCATCACCTCACTCCAGTCTACACTTCCAGTGCCACCAGAGCAAACTTTGTGAAGTACGGATCTGGCCACAACCCTCTTCTGATGAAATATCTCCGAGACTCCTGATACGTGTAGGGTCCAGCCCACCTGCATTTAGCATGGCATGCAAGGTCCTTCCCATCTGACCAAGCTTACCTTTCTCTCCCATCTCTAACTCTTGCCTGCCCCACACATTCTGAGCCCCAGTCTTATTAGATTATTTATCATGCTCTCCTCTTCCACACCTTTGCACCTGCCTCTCAGAATAAAAACCTTTCCCTTTTCTATGCCTGTTGGACTTCTACTCATCTGTCTTAGTTATCTAGCACCACTATAACAGAAATACCACAAGTGGGTCTCTTTGTTTTATTTTCTTACAGTTAGGAGGCTAGAAGTCAGAATTCAGAGCGCTGGCTCTAGGGGAATGCTTTCTGTCTCTGTCGACTCTGGGGGAAGGTCCTTGTCTTTTTCCAGCTTCTGTTCCTCAGTTTGTTGGTGATCTCCCTATGGCAGTAATCTCCCCCACTTTGTCCTTTGCTTGCTTCTGTGCCTAAACTGCTCCTTTTATGTCTCAAAAGTGAGTGACTTAAGGCACACCCTACACAGATAATGACCTCATTGACATAATAAAGAAACCCCTATTCCCACATGGGATTATACTCACATGTATAGGGGCTAGGATTTACAACACATTTTTTGGGGAGACATAATTCAATCCATAACATCATCCTTCAGGATTCAGCTCAAATGTCTGCTTCTCTTTGAAACCTTCCCTCAACTGCACCCAGAACCCCTCAAACATATCTCTAATTTACCTCTTACATTATTATTTTTTCATTCATTATTGTTGTTGTATATCCATACCTCCTAGCCCTCAAAGGCATTGGTGGTTCAGTGATAGAATTCTCGCCTTTCATGCAGGAGACCTGAATTCAATTTCCAGCCAATGCACCTCACGCACAGCCACCACCTGTCTGTCAGTGGAGGCTTGCATGTTACTATGATGCTGAACAGGTTTCAGTGGATCTTCCAGACTAAGACAGACTAGGAAGAAAGGCCTAGCAATCTACTTCTGAAAAATAGCTAGTGACAGCCCTATGGATCACAATGGTCCAATTCCATTGTGCATAGGGTCACCACGAATGAGGGGCGAACTCGATAGCAGCTAACAAAAACACCCAGCCCTCACCAGCCCTCAGAAGTTAGGTACCAGGTCTTCGCTATCTTTATATCCTCCCTGAGGGCACTAACTCTGCAGCACATCCAGTCTGTCCTGCATTGGGAAAAGCCATGAGGAAGGAAGCAGAGAGATGTTGCAGCAGGGGTTGAGGTAGGGCCATGGCAACAATCACCAGAATTAGCCACCACAGCTGCAGCATAAATCAGGTGGGCCAAGTGCACATGGCTCAGGACACAAAATGTGTCTGCTCCAAGCATATGAACTTGAATGTCATGGAAACACAGAGAGGGAAAGAACCTCAGAGGTCCCTTGGCTCAGACCTCCCACCCAATGCAGGACGCTTTTACAGACTGCTGACAGATGGGCAGCATTTGCTTGTCTACTTCCTTTGACATGGGCAAAGGATACTACCAGATAGCTCATTGTTTGGCATTTCAGCCAAACCTAAATTAATCTGATTTTCTTTGCAAAGATAATAATAATAACAGTAATAACATTATTCTGTGTTTATTGTATGACAAGTACTTTACTAAGTACTTTACATGTACCATTTAATATTTGTAAGTACAGTATGAAGTAAATACAATCATTATCATCCCATCTTCTAGATAAGAAGTGTAGCAGATGCCAACAGTGCCCCGACCATATCCCCTTGGACCTCACCATTTTAGTATGTGCTGGTAGGACTCCCAAATGCCTACACCTACATTTCTTGGCTTTTCTCTGGTACCATAACCCACTTTTTGTGCAGTATTGTTGGCCAGAAATGACAGAGAATTGACAGCCCCTAGAAGCATTCCCTAACCAGTGACTGAAAGGGTTGTCCCTCAAGTGGGTTGACTCTGAGGTGTGTGCTCTACACTGGGTCCCAGAGTTCCCCAGTGTGGCTAAGCTCTGGTTCTCCACAGCAATAATTTGCTTATTAACTCACCCTTTATTGGCTGCCTTCTTTTCACTATCTCACTTCCCCATTCCCCAGCCAATGTTTCCTGAGATCACCTACCAATACATGCACTTGAATACTGTTCTTCTGGTCTACTTCTGGACTCTGGAGGAACCTAACTAAGAAAAGGAAGCTTAGGAAGATTCAACAACATGCCCAAGATGATGTTTCCCTCCACGGCCCGCATTCTTATCCACTACCCTATACTTCTTGCTCATCCGGGTTTTCCTACTGGAGAAAGAAATAGAAATCTTCTCCTTCCAAAATACCAAAATATGTGAAGACAGCCAAAACATTGCCAATTCCTTCTGCCATGACTGTTACAGATGTGGTTTCCATACCTGTCACCCCTTCTAGAGGTACTCTATTTAGCTTCAAATGTTCCACTTAGAATTAAACATACACAGTTTTTCCTCTTGAAACCTTTCATAATTCTATCCATCTGCTTCTTAATCCTGTGCTATTATAGGAGTAGAGAATTCAGAATATGGTATAGTAAGCTATTCAAACTGAATCCTATTTTAATAACAAATACAATCCCCAGGACTATTTCTCCATTCAAAATAGTATCCATGCACACAAAATGTTATTGAATTTGTTACAATGAACATCGTTAAACATGACAAATAAGAAATAATTAAATTAATAAGACATTATCAATCTAGCAAGATAAAAATATTGAACATTGACTATGTATTCATTAAAAACAACAACAACCAATGTAGTAGACTCCTCTCGTGTGTCTCAGTGAACTGTGTTGTTGATAAATTTAAGGTAGGGCTTTGAACCAATTCATTCCCATTTGATCCCCTGCCGAGAATTTGCATTTCTAACAAGTTCCCAGGAATTTATACATAAGAATCATCTGAGGATCCTGTAAAAATGCAGATTCTGATTCAGAATATCCTTTATATCTGGGGTAGAAATGCAAATTCTCAGCAGGGGTTTGAACCATAATGAACAGGTTCAAAGCCCTGGTTTAAGGTTCTTGAACTGCTATATGGAATCTCTCTAGGTATAACATAGTCAATGCAGAATTATCAATAACTATAGGAACTTTGACACGTCATAAACAGATTAGGAAATGAAAAGTCATTTTGATTTCATTTTATATAGAGATTAAGACCTTATAAGTAGGTAGTGACATTATCAGAAATAGAACCCACATTTCTTGGCTCTGAATTTAGTGATTAGTTCACCACCACGATCTGTTACACATTCTGAAAAGTCACTTTTCATTCTTACATACCAAGTCGCTAATTCATCTCTCGTGATAACTGTCTTAGTTATCTGGTGTTGCTATAATAGAAGTACCACAAGTGGGTGGCTTAAAGAACAGAAACGTATTTTATCACAGTTTAGGAAGCTAGAAGTCCAAGTTCAGGGCACAGGCTTTAGGGGAAAGCTTTGTTCTGGGACAATATCTTTGTCTCTTTCAGCTTCAATTCCTCGGTTCCTTGGTGATCTCCATGTGGCATTGATCTTTCCCCATTTATGTTAATCTGCTCTTTTATATCTCAAAAATGATTGATTTAAAACACATCCTACACCAATATATCCTCAGTAACATAACAAAGAAAACTCTATTCCCAAGTGGGATTACATCCACAGGTACAGGGGTAGGATTTACAGCACATAATTTGGGAGACACAATTCAATCCATAACAGTAACCAATGCCTGATTTGAAATAGAGAAGCAAATTTATGTTTTAGGAATTTAGAATTGGGACAATAAGGGGCTGAGACAGTGGAAGGTGCTTGAACTTCAAGGTCATGCTAAATAGTATGGAGTTAAGGCTTGGTGCCATGTTGGGTCTAGGCAATAAATTTGATGACCACAGAGCCCCCAAGAGATAGAGAGTACCTGGAGTCTCACTTTCCCAGACCACTTCTTCTGAGGTCTGGCAATGTTTGGAAGTCATGAAGCTTATTTATATTTTTAAAGTAATATCCCTCAACCAAGTTACTCAAGCTAGCTTGAGTAGGTTTCTCTTTTGGAATCAAAAAAACCTAGGGAGAAGACCCTTCCCTCTTCTTGTTACTAAACTAAACAACTACTAGAAAAAAAAAAAAAAAAAGATTGTTGAAAAACAGAATAGTAAGAATGGCCATTAGACTCAACATGAAGAACCGGAACGAAGCAGGAGACTAAGTTAGCCAAGCACCAGCTATGGTTGTCTTATGGAGTAGAGTCTGAGATCCCTCTCTAACTCTCTAAGCCAGTTGAGGAGTAGTTCCTTGATATTACAAATGTATAGGTTTTGAATGGTGAGTTTTCTACGTTCCTCCTCCTTTAGACTTGCCTTGGTTATTTCAAACCAGAGAAAGAAAGGAGCCTCATCTGTGAATACTAAAAGGCTTTATCCCTTCTCACCAAGAATTTATAGTCCTTCTGAACTCTCTGCTACTCCTACCTTTTGGAGATGGGTCAGTACCTTGAGTCTACAGAGCCTCTTCCCGTTTCCGACTGATCTTATTGGTTTCCTATAGACCTAAGCCAGACAATATATCTAAACCAATAAAGCATTTTAAAAAATCTTCTCCCAATCAGCAGTTATTTCTCCCACTTCTTCTTGTTGACAGAACCTTGATTATCCATACTCAGGGAAGGTAACCCTACTCTCAGCTCATCAGCCCAGAAGAAAATTCAGATTAGTTTATAACAATCGTGGGAAAGACATTGTCTTTGCCAATGATTGGTTTAGACATGGGCATATGACATAAATCTAGCCAATGAGATAATGGTAGCTAACATTTATTGAATGTTAACTGTTTACCCTGTTCTGAGTGCTTTCAGGAATTCATTCTTTTCATCTTCATCACAACCCTATGAAGTTGAATCTATAAGTGTCCCAATTTTATAGAAGAAAGTAAGTTACAGAGAGGTTAAGCATCTTGACATACAGCTAGTAAATGGTATGGCTAGGATTTGAACTCAGAACAACCCTCTCCATAGTCTTCATCATTAACCTGTAAAAATTTTTTCTTTATTATAACCAAACCCGTTGCCATCGAGTCGATTCTGACTCATAGTGACCCCACAGGACACAGTAGAGCTGCCTCATAGGGTTTCCAAGGAGCGGCTGGTGGATTCGAACTGCCAACCTTTCAGTTAGCAGCCTGAGCTCTTAACCACTGTGCCACCAGGGCTCCTTTTATTATAAATTAAAAAAAAAAAAAGAAGAAGAAGAGGAGGCACGGGGTGGGGAATTCCTTATTTTCATTTATTAGGAGTATTATTAGGATTGGTTTGTTTTATTCATGAAAAATCAACTTTGTCAATAAATGAAATAAACAAAAATACGTTTTCTCAACCAGTACAAGCCTACTCAAAAAGATAGACAAGTACCTCTTTGCAAGTCTGAATTTTTTCACCCAGGAATACACTTGCGGAAACAATGACAGGTCCTTCAATTTCTCATTCTGGAACTTCTGATTGCATGGTTATCAAATGATACCCAGTATTCTGTTCATTGTAATTTATACTTTTATGATTTTCTTTTTTGGATCATTTCAAGTCATTGTGCACTAGTCAACCATTCATCCATAAAATAACAGTTCATTGCATGTACCCTGGTGTTTTGGTTATATTACTACATATTTTTGAAAACATAGAAAAAAAATCATGTTAAATTCCCTTAGTAGATATCATACAGAAGAGCCATTATATAGGCCCTTGGCTGTTACATTCTTAATAGTATATAAAGAAGTTAGAATTTGGGTGTTTTATTGTTGCTCTCTGGCCAAAAATAAGGCAACTTAATCTAATAAAAGCCAATAATTTGTTTATGTTATTATGAATAATTCAGTTATACTGAGATAGTTTAATATAGAGTTATATTATGTTATAATAGTATGAAGAGCACAGATGGTGCTACCGGACGCCTAGATGTAAATGCTAGCTCTGTAATTTATAATCTCTGTAACATCGGGCAAGTCAACACCTTTGTGCCTCAGTTTCCTCAAATGGAAAATAAGAATAATAATAGTAATAATAATAATACCTATCTCATAGGGTTGTTGTGAGGATTAACACATAAAGCACTTAGAAGTTTCCCAGCACATAGTAAGAAGTATAACTGCTCTCTATTATTGTTATTATTACATGGGTTAACCTATAATTAACAGAGAAGTTGAGTTAACGGTGACTTAAACCAAAAGGACATGTATTATTTATTTAATAAGAAGTCTGTTGAGCCCAGTGTTGACTCATAGCTCAAAGATATCATGACAGCTCTAGACTCCTTCCATCTTTCTCCCTTGCCATCCTCAGTGTATTAGCAAAGTCTCCCCTCATAGTCACAAGATGTGCCTCAATTTCAAGTTCTTCAAACAAAGGAGTCCCAAGCAATAAGGTAAGAGGATGAGAGCAAAACTAAAAGGAAGGGGAATGAATGTTTATCTTTTCAAAAGAAAGATATTTTCTGGGAATGCCCATCAGATGGTCCCTTATGTCTCATTGGCCAGTATAGGGGCACATGACCATTTCTAGATCAATTGCTGGGAAAGAATAGGATTGACATAATTGCCTCAGACCAACCATAAGACATTTTCTGGGGCTGGGCCTTTTGTGGCTTGATTAAAATCAGGGCTCTATTACCAAGGAAGAAGACAGAGTAGCCTTGGCTATGCAACCAATAGCGTGCATATCAACAAACATCCATTTGGTGCCTACTATGTGCTCAGCTTGTGTTCCTAATAAAAATGTTGTTGTTAGATGCTCTCCGGTTGATTTTTGACTCATAGTGAACCCATGTGACAGAGTAGAACTGCCCAATAGGGTTTCCTAGGCTTTAATCTTAACAGGAGCAGATCGCCAGGTCTTTCTCCTGTTGAGCAGCTGGGTGGGTTCAAACCACCAACCTTTTGGTAAGCAGCCGAGTGCTTAACAGTTGTGCCACCAGAGCTCCTTAATAAAAATGTAAAAACCAACAAAAGAATAAATGACATTTTCTTGCACACCCATGTTCATTGCAGCTTTGTTCACAATAACAAAAAGATGGAAACAACCTAGATGCCCATCAATAGATGAATGGATAAACAAGTTAGGGTACATACACACAATGGAATACTATGCAACAATAAAGAACAATGATGAATCTGAGAAGCATCTCACAACATGGATGAATCTGGAGGGCATTAATGCTGAGTGAAATACGTCAATCAAAAAAGGACAAATATTACATGAAACCACTACTATAAGCCTCATGAAAAGGTTTACACACAAAAAGAAACAGTCTTTGATGGTTATGGAGGGGGGAGGGAAAAACAGTAAATAGACAATAGATAAACGGTAACTTTGGTGAAGGGTAAGACATTCCACAATACTGGGGAAGACAGCACAACTTGTCCAAGGCAAGGTCATGGAAGCTCTATAGACACATCCAAACTCCTTGAGGGACCAATGACTGGGGACCATGGTCTCGGGGAATATCTAGCTCAAATGGCAGAGCATAATTTATAAAGAAAATGTTCTGCACTCTACTTTGGTGAGTAGCGTCTGGGGTCTTGAAAGCTTGTGAGCGGCCATTTAAGATACTCCACTGGTCTCACCCCATCTAGAGCAAGGGAGAATGAAGAAAACCAAAGACACAAGGAAAGATTAGTCCAGAGGACTAATGGACCACAACTACCCCAGCATCCACCGGACTGAGTACAGCACAACTAGATGATGCCCAGCTACCATCACCAAATGCTCTGACAGGAATCACAATAGAGGGTCTCGGACAGAGCTGGAGAAAAATGTAGAATAAAATTTTAACTCACACACACCCAAAAAATACCAGACTTACTGGTCTGACAGAGACTGGAGAAACCCCATGAGTATGGCCCCCAGACACCCTTTTAGCTCAGTAATGAAGTCACTCCTGAGGTTCACCCCTCACCCAAAGATTAGACAGGCCCATAAAACAACAAGAGAATAAAGGGGCACACCAGCCCAGGGGCAAGGACAAGAAGGCAGAGGGGGCAGGTAAGCAGGTAATGGAGAACCCAAGGTCGATAAGGAACAAGTGTTGACATGTCAGGGGGTTGGCAACCAATGTCACAAAACAATATGTGTATTAATTGTATAATGAGAAACTAGTTTGCTCTGTAAACCTTCATCTAAAGTACAATAATAATAAAAAAAAAGGAATAAATGACATTTTCCTTGGCCTTGAATTCCTGTCTTACTTGGCATCTTTAGACTGAAGACTCTTTCTGCCAGGCCTTGCCAAGTAACTAAACCACAGCCATCAAGGTCTGCCTCCTGACTCACTTTCCCCAAGTGGCCTCACTCATTCTTCCCATATATGCTGGATCTTCTTATTCTTGGTGACATCCTTGCTTTGCATCTTCATACTCTATATTGCTTCTGTACTTTCAGGTGGTGATAACTGAAGGAATGCACAGAGTTAGTGATTCAAAATTCCATGTTGAGAAGCTCTGAACTCTCCAGATACCCAGAGGCAGATCCCAATAGTTTGTTTGTTTTTTTCCCTCTCTCTGTTGAGCACCTACTGTGAGCCAGGAACCTTCACAAAATTCTTTCCATTAATTCTGCCAAAAATTCTGTGAAATAAGATTCAAATAAAGGAGAGATTAAGACAGATTAAGTGACTTGTCCAAAACCATCAGCTAGAAATAGGAAAAATAATTACCCCTTATTGAGCTTTTGCTACATAGGAGCAAAACACTGTCCTAAGTGCTACCTGTGAATTAATTCTTTTAATTGTCTTAACAACCCAGGAGGTATATTGACTCACAACAAATAATTTCCAAGTACCTACTACCTGCCATTTTATAGATCACAAAATCATGTAGCTGCTCATTTGCTGTTGTTAAGTGCTCTTGAGTAGACTCTGACTCGTAGTAACCCCACGGATAACAGAACGAAACTTTGCTCAGTCCTGCGCCATCCTCATCATTCTTGCTATGTTTGAGCCCATTGTTGCAGCCACTGTGTCAGTCCATCTCATTGAAGGTCTTCCTCTTTTTCACTGACCCTCTACTTTACCAAGCATAATGTCCTTCTCTGGGGGCTAAATTTTGTTAGCTGGTCTGGGTTTTAGAAGTAACACGAGCAAGAACTCTGCTATAAGCATTAAAATGCTTTATCCCTTGTCACCACCAGATCCAAGCTTACCAGGAAAATGTTTCAAAAATTGGTAACTGCTTTGGCTATTCTCTGAAGGAAGCCTTCTGCTGCTGTTTAGCTCTCTCGTGTAGCCTTGCTCCTATAGCTTCCTACTCTAAAATCAGCTAAGGTACTAACTGTTGTAATATGCAGTTCAAGGGAAAACATGTGAGGGTCTTTCTTAGAGACTTAGAAGAAACGGGGGTATGGAGAAACTTTCTTTTCTTCCTTTCATTTTTGCTTCCTTCCTTCCTTCCTTCCTTCTTTCTTCCCTCCCTCCCTCCCTTCCTTCCTTCTTTCCTTGGCTTAAGAACCTAGATTTTAAACATGCCGCTGGTCAAAATCTATCAAATCCTTAAAATGCATTTGTTTTCATGCAAGGATAAGATTTCAGAAAGTAAAACCAGGTATCGAAGTTCTTGTACTAAATTCATACAGGCCTAGTCCCCAGTGCCTGGGAAATCATGTTTCAGGGAAGCATGATTGTGCTAGTCAACCAAAAACAAAACCAAACTCATTGCTGTCAAGTGGATTCCAATTCATAGCAATCCTATAGGACAGAGTAGAACTGCCCCCATAGTGTTCCCAGGGCTGTAAATTTTTATGGAAGCAGACTGCCGCATCTTTCACCCTTGAAGCCGCTGGTAGGTTCAAACCACCGACGTTTCGGTTAGCAGCCAAGCACTTAACCATTGCACCACCAACACTCTTTGTGCTGATCAACACAACTTATAAATAGCCCATCAAGTTAAAACAAGATGAGGATGATAATCTCAGTGACCCAGGTGTTTCAGGTGAGCCAGAGGACTATGTAAAATAAACAGTTAAAGAAAATAAGATGGTAAAGTATTGTTTACAGTTTTCCTTCATTTGGATGTCAAAAACAAACAAACAAACAAAACAACAGGATCATCTACAAAGTTCATGTGTATGGGATAGAAAGCATGATGTAGATTTTTTTAAGGCCATTCATGCAAATGAAGATATTGAAGTCTTCTAATTCTGAGCCCCAATTTCTTCCTTATGAGCTAGGGTTTTTGACAGACTAGAGAACTGTTCACCAGTGTCTGTCAGTTTGTCATACTGTGGTGGTTTGCATGTTACTTTGATGCTCGAAGCTACGTCACCAGTATTTCCAGTACCAGCAGGGTCACCCATAGTGAACAGGTTTCAGGGGAGCTTCTAAACTGAAACAGACTAGGTAGAAAGGCCTGGTAATCTACTTCCAAAAATTAGCCAGTGGAAACCCTATGGGTTACAACAGAATATTGCCCAATATACTGCTGGAAGATGAGCTTCCTAAATTGGGAGGCACTCACAACACACAGTGGCCACAACAACGGACTCAGGCGTACCAATGATCGTGAAGATGGTGCAGGACCAGGCAAGGTTTCATTCTGTTGTACACGAGGTCACCATGAGGTACAGCCAACTCAATGGCAGCTAACAACAACAGCAGTAACAGAGAGCTGTCTCTAACATTCCATTTAGGTTAAAAAAAAAAGAAAGCCACCTTGCTTCTTTATCTGGCTTTCCATGCTTTTTACAGCCCATCTATTATGGTACTAATCGTATTGCATTGTTCTGTAATTAGTGTCTCGTTCCACTAGATTGAACACAAAACCAGATATCAACCAAGCTCTGTTCCCCTATATGGTTTATACTGGAAATGTTGATTAAATTGAGATGAAGTCTATGAATCTACTCATTTCAAAACTTCACTCCAAATGTTGAATGCTATTGCTACAAGAAAGCTTTCAAAATAATCCTGATTCTAGAAATTCCCTGAAAGCAATCAACCAACTATTACTAAAACTATGTTTTAATAATATTTTGGATCAGAACCTTGGTGCACTCCCCTAACATATGTTGAATATAATTATAAAATGTGTACTATCTTGGACTAGTTACATGATGCATTAATAAAAAGAGAGATTTTTCTATGGGATTATGGCGGCCCGTTCCCAGCCGTTTCCCCATTATTTTCCTTATATTTCTTTCCCCATCAAAACTTCATAAATCCCAAATGCCATTAAATCATCATTTCTTACAGTTCATTCCATGGACCTCTGTATCCAAACCACCTAGGGTGATTATCATAGATGCGGCTTCCTGGGTGCTCCTGTAGGCTTACTGAATTAGACTCTCCAGATGTGGAAGCCAGGAAGTTGTATTTTCAATAAACTCCCCAGGTGATTCAGGTGCACCCCCAAGTGTGAGAACTGCTGCTCAGGATCCATGAATTAAGACAGAAGGGCAAACAGGATGCAGCCGAGGCGGAATCCGTTGAAGCAATTAAGTGTGTTGAAGCTCCATTAGGTTACAGACTGCTTTGAATCCAACACCCAAGAAAAGCACCTTGATTTCTGAAACCTCTAACCTGTGCTTTTCACTCAGGGATCGATCACAGTTTGTAATTACATCACCTTCTGGTTTCCCTCTGCCTGCTCTCTCTGTGAACTGAATTGACTCCTTCTATGCCCACTACCGTTTCATATTTAGAAAACAACATCCTCTCATGCCTCACCTCCCTTCCACATTCCCTCACTACTTTCATCAAACCTCAAACGTTTGCCTTTCATATAAAGAAGGAAAACCCCTCAATGGCTGCCCACATTCAGCCCTGTAACCCGGTAATCTGCTCAATGATGGGGTGCTCTCCTCTGAAACAGTAATAACAAAACCACCTCATTTAATGGAGAATGGAAACTCCATGACTAAGGAGAGCATGTGGTTACTGAAAAGGTAAGTATTTTTAAAGATTTTTAAGTGATTGTCATGGATTGAATTGTGTTCCCAAAAAATATCTGTCAACTTGGCTGGGTCATGGTTCCCAGGATTGTATAGTTGTGTACCATTTTGTAATCTGATGTGATTTCCTTATGTGTTGTAAATTCAATCACTATGATCCAATAAGATGGATTAGCGGCAGTTATACTGATGAGGTTTACAAGATTGGATAGTGACTTAAGCCAATCTCTTTTGAGATATAAAAGAGAGAAGCGAGCAGAGACACATGGGAACCCCACACCACCAAGAAAGCAGTGCCAGGAGCAGAGCACGTCCTTTGGACCTGAGGTTCCTGCACTGAGATGCTCCCAGACCAAGGGAAGACTGATGCATTACAAGGACCTTCCTCCAGAGCCGACAGAGAGACAAAGCCTTCCCCTGGAGCTGATGCCCTGAATTTGGACTTGTAGCCTACTGGACTGTGAGAGAATAAACTTCTCTTTGTTAAAGCCATCCACTTGG
>NW_004444010.1:9380077-9434919 GCF_000243295.1 Trichechus manatus latirostris
CTTCCCCTGGAGCTGATGCCCTGAATTTGGACTTGTAGCCTACTGGACTGTGAGAGAATAAACTTCTCTTTGTTAAAGCCATCCACTTGGGGTACTTCTGTTAGAGCAGCACTAGATGACTGAGCCAGTGATCATAGAAATACTCTGAGTTATTAGTAGGTTGGCAAAGGTAAGCTTTTGGTGAAACCAAGAATATTTTTGATAATTCATAATAATATGTCAACAGTGGTAATTCAGTGGTAGAATTCTCACCTTCCATGTGAGAGACCCAGGTTCAATTTCCAGCCAATACACTTCAGATACAGCCATCACCATCTATTTAGTGGAGGCTTGCATGTTGCCATGATGCTGAACAGGTTTCAGTGGAACTTCCAGACTAAGACAGATTAGGAAGAAAAGCCTGGGGTTTTACTTTCAAGAATCAGCCAATGAAAATCTTATGGATCACAATGGTTGTATCTGCAATCGATCATGGGGATGGCACAAGACTGGACAGTGTTTTGTTCTGTTGTGCATGGGGTCACTCTGAGTCAGGGACCAACTCCATGGCATCTAACAACAACAATGACGCTATTTAAGTACAGTGGAGTCTCCTCCTGGAGATTGTCCTGTTCTGATGAGAGAGACTATGAAAACTCTCTGAAAATTTAGAAAGAGTCTGATGGGAAGATCTTCCCAGAGGAAACCACCCACTGTGGAATACTCATTAGTCTTCTATAGATGCCTTTCCCAGCAATGGTAGGCATATTCTGAGATCCAGAACTAAAGGGGTTTAAAGGAGATAGAATCTGTTTGTTCCATATGATTAGAAATAAGGTGCTATCACAGAGTAGATTTTTTAAAAAGTGAATGAATGAATGAATAAAAAATGTTTCATTAAGACAGAAAGAACAAAGAATGTGTAAAAGGAAGAAACTAAGAAAGGATGTTGAAAGGCAGGAAGAAATCCCTAATCCCACTAGTTTGAGGATACTATCATGAAAGAGAAAGATAAATGAGGAAAAGGAATGGATTTCAAGAAAGAACATGATATAGTGGGAGAGTTTTAAGAGAGGGAGAGTCTGTTCCTGTCTCTACTTCTAATGGGTTGGGAGAGCCTCCCCGACCAGATTCCTAATACTTTGCCAAGGGTGTGTTGTTTTTTGAATGCTATTCAATTGCTAGATAACAGCTACATTAATGAAGGAAATTTACTAAATTTAATCACACTAATCTCCTCCACCCCACACAGAACGGAATGAGCATCTTCTTTCCAAAAGAGATACGGGTCCTCCAATCTTCCCAGGGTTCAGATCCTGTCTGCAGTGGATCGATTCCAAGTCTCTGGATAAAAAAAGCTGAGTATAGAACCTTGTTGTTATTAGGTGCTGTGGAGTCAATTTTCAACTCGTAACAACCCCATGTGACAGAGTAGAACTTCCCAGTAAGGTTTTCTTGGCTGTAATCTCTACAGAAGCAGATCACCAAGTCTTTCTCCCTCAGAGCCACTGGGTGGGTTCAAACTGCCAACCTTTCCATTAACACTCGAGCTTTTAACCATTACTCCACCAGGGCTCTTCGAGGAAAGAATTTACTGAGTGGCAAAGAAGACTGTTCTTGAAACAAAACATCCATCTCACTAAGAGAAATTTTCCCCAGGTAGTTGTACAGTTGACTCATTTTATGGGGTTAAAAAAAAAAAAAAGGCAGAAATAACAGGATGAGACATCATGGTGTATTACTGACCTCCTCCTACCCTCCGCCATTCATTCCCCCAAGAGAAAATGTTGTTTGTAAGGAGCTCAAAATGTGAAATAGCATAAAACGCTAGAGTTAAGACAGATTTCCAGTCTGGAGATGAAAGCACCACTACTCTGTTTAAAATTGTTCTCTAACACAGATGAAACATGCCCTGAGATGCAGGCTTAGAGTATCAGTGTTTCAGATAACCGTAAGGAGTTAACATTTGTTGAGTACTTATACATGTGCTAAGCATTCACATGCGTTATCTCTTTTGAAAATCATATTGGGAATAAAGATTTTCTTTTTTCATGCCTAGAGCACAGAATCTATGATACAGAGTATTATTTTCAAAGAAATTATTTCACCAAAATAATTATAGCCACCTCACCAGCTGCTTTGTAAACACTTTTTTTTTTAATCTTCACTCAGAAGCTAGCCAAAAAATATATAACCCAGTCCTCTAACTCAGCCTTGAAGCTGTCCTTGTCTCGATCTCATTTGCAAACCCAGCCTTTACGTAAAAGGCCAACCTCACTGGGTGTGACTGGCATGCCTAGACAGGAGAAGGACACATTTCTTGTTGAGGATCAGCTTTTGGGGCAACCTCAGAGCAGTGTCGCCAGGTGGCCAGTATTCCAGATCTCAGGACGAAAGCTGAGGTTCTGAATAAGCTAAATAAGAATCTCCAAGAACAAAAAAAAAGAGTGGGAACCTGACCACAGTTCATGTGGAACATTGTCACAGCAACTCTCCAGGCCAGTTCAGGCTGGAGGGGGCAGGAGCCTAACAGTGTGACCGCTGTGGATCAAGACAGGATCAGACTTGGGTTTTCCAGGGGCCCTGTCGGTGTGCCAGGGAAAACCAGAAAAGCCTGTGGCAGCACCACCCAAAACCAGATCAGAATGGCTGCCCAAAAAATAGCCCATAAAGCTGCGTGTATGGTCAGCACTCCTGAAACAAATGCAATGCTGGTTGGGCTGCTTTGCCAGGGGCAAACGTGATCTTCCTTGTGATTAGTTCAGATACTTGTCTTTCAGATACTAAAAGAACTCAGCTCCAGAGAGATTGGATATAGTTGTAGAAAGAAAAATGCCTGAGCTTTGGAAGGAAAGTCATACATGTACTTGACCCAGTTACAATTCACAATCTTCCTTTCTTTTTTTTTCTGCTTGTTCAGGAGCCTACCTCCTTCTTTACTTGAAAGAATTTTTATCCTTTGCAATGGGATTTTGATCTAAGTGTTAGATCGCATTCACTTTAATTTGCTTTTCTCTTATAACGTTTTGCTCTCTTAAAAAAAAGTCTATGAAAATAATATTAACCCATTATTAAAAATACAGGAAAATACAAAGAAGAAAATTAAAATCACACCTAATCCTTCTACCTGAATGATCATTGTTAATCTTTTTTATTATTAATTTCAAGTATTTTAATTTATCTTTATGCTTGTGTTTAAATACATAGACTATATGTATAAATGCATGTGTATAAATACATATAATTACATACCAACATACATACATATTACAAAACAGGATTATTCTGTTAAAAATAATCAAATCACAAAGAAATTAAAACATAGGGTTTATTTCAAGCAGTTGCTCTGTATGCATGCAGGGAGATTATTTTATCTCTAAAAATAAGTGGCTCAAAGTAGGCTAGTTGCAATTGTTAAAAAAAATAAACCTTTGAATTGTCTCAAAACAACAACATAATATTTGATTGCTCAGTGATTTAATAAACAATTTGCAAATTGAGGAAACACTTCTCCCTGCAAGAAATAAAAATGTTTCCGCAGACTGAGGTTTTACACAGAAGTTAAACACAGGTTATCTCTTCTTTTGCTTAATGAATACAAGTTTCCACATTGACAAAAGTACTTAACGATTATAAAGTAAGTTCTGAAAATTTGTCTCTTACATATTCGTAGCTAAGAGACCTCTTAAAATTAAGGAAGCGCACAGTCTTTTTCATTAAACCACAAGGTAATGGGTTTGTTATTGACTACCCTTTCTCAGCCAGAAAAGGCAAATTGCCAGTGCTGCAGAGTAGTTAGCAGTTCTGAGTTAAAAAAAAAACAAAAACAAAAACACATGTCAATAGTTTTGCAATTTTGGGTCAGGCTTTTACCGTTAATTTTGGACTCATGGGTAAGAGAAACCCCTTGAAATCAAAGTAAGTTGCCTGGTTTTAATTTCGTTCACAATTCCAAAATAGAGTTTTGTAATCTGCTCATCTACTCATTGTAACACGAGCATAGTCTCAATATTCTGAGTGCAGTATATTAAAATAGAATAATATATGGATATTTCCCCTTTTAATGTAAATTTGAGCCATTAGTGTTTGAATGCGCTCATCTTAATGCACTTCTCTATTGTTTTTCAAGCTGAGATACTTTAAGTGCAGCCAATTAAATGGGAAACACCAAGACCAAGAACATGCCAGGGAAGATTTATTGATGGATATAAACTGCTAGGAGTCCCTGGGTGGTGCAAACAGTTAAGGTTCTTGGCTGCTAACCGAAAGGTTGGAGGTTTGAGTCTACCCAGAGGTACCCTGGAAGAAAGGCCTGGTGATCTACTTCCAAAAAACTCAGCCATTGAAAACCCTATGGAGCACAGTTCTATTCTGACACACATGGGGTTGCCATGAATTGAAATAGACTCTATAGCAACTGTTTTGTTGTTGTTGTTTATAAATTGCTAAAAAAATACCTAAGCCAGCTGTATTTCTCAAAACAACCATGTGTATCTACAATCAAATAAAGTCTGCCTCTTATGAATAAATTGTTTCTTAGTATTTTAGGTGTTCCAACAAGCCAGCTTAATTGTGTTGTGAACTGTAATGACACTGTGTCCTCAGTTATTGGCCATTGACTCACAAACATCGGAAACCGTTTATTCTAATAGATGTTTGTTAACATCAGACCTTCTGGTCATTTAGAAAAATCTGGATAATTAACTGCGTTATCAGCAGGACTTGACTTTTGAACAGGTACTATATATCCCAATGTCTGTTTTCAAACTGGTTTTTCAGAACTCTCAAGAAACCTTCTCCTAGAGAAACAAGTAGTAGTAGCTAGTTGACCAAGAACCTGCAGCAGATTATGCCCTACTAGGAGTACCATGTAACCATGAAACAATAATACTGGGAGAAAATGAATCCAGAGTTTCCCTACTTTGGTGGGATCTGTGACTTTCTTTCTGCCTTTCCCCCCATCTATCCAGCAGCAGGAGTAAAGATTGCAGAAGTGCAATCTTGGGAAATTCAAAGAAGCAGAGTCATAAGAAGGTTCAGGGGCTCCAAGAAGATGGTCTGTGTCTTAGTCATCTAGTGCTGCTACAACAGAAATACCACAAGTGGATGGCTTTGACAAAGAGAAGTTTATTTCCCAACAGTAAAGTAGGCTAAAAGTCCAAATTCAGGGCATCAGCTCCAGGGGAAGTCTTTTTCTCTCTGTCGGCCTTCTTCTCTTTAGTGTTCCCCTGGACTAGGAGCTTCTCTGCTCAGGGACCCCGGTCCAAAGGACGCGCTCTGCTCCTGGCACTGCTTTCTTGATGGTATGAGATCCCCCTGTCTCACTGCTCACTTCTGTCTTTTATATCTCAAGAGATTGCCTCAGGATACAATCCAGTCTTGTAGATCAGGTCCTGCCTTACTAACACAACTGCCACCCATCCTCCCTCATTAACATCATAGAGGCAGGTTTACAACATACAGGAAAATCACACAGTACCAGGAATCATGGCCTAGCCAAATTGATACACACATTTTTGGGGGACATAATCCAAACCATGACAGTCTGATCCACAACCAATCATGGAGATGGTGCAGCACCAGTTAGTATTTTGTCCCATTTTGCATAGGTCATCATGAGTTGGGAGTCGACTTGACATCAGTTATAAGACTGATTTTTTTTGTGTTGATGGCATATGTTTTCAGTAGTGGAATGCATGCAGATTAATGGGCTGTGTTTAAAATTTTGGTTAGTAATATGGATTTTGAGAAATATTATCTGGGACTTGGTCACTGGTGGCACTCTGGTGCCATGATTTTTGTGGTGACAATGTCTTAAGAATCACTGGAGGCAGAATACAAACCATAAGTAACAATGCACAAACACCAGAAGAGAAACTAGATAACTGAGAGTTTCTAAAAATCAAACACTTATGCTCATCAAAAGACTTCACCAAAAGAGTAAAAAGACAACCTACGGAGTGGGAAAAAAATTTTGTCTACCACAAATCCGATCAGCGTCTAATCTCTAAAATCTACAAGATACTGCAAAACCTCAACAACAAAAAGACAAATAACCCAATTAAAAAATGGGCAAAGGATATGAATAGGTACTTCACTAAAGAATGTATTTATAGCATATCAGTAGGGCCCAATTTGTACCATTGCTTTACTTTATTCAATCACTAATAGTTATAACTTAAAATAATAAACCCTTACGTTTCATCATGTGTGCTTATTCACAAGGCATATTAATTTCAATGACTGTAATTTTCCTTTCTAAAGTTTTAAAATGAGTCTGCTCCCTTTTTTAATATTCTGTTGCATTGTGATTTCTTCTTATAATTTTATTTCTTCACCTTAAACATACTTATTTTATAGTATCCTAAATTTCATATTGATTATTCAATTTTGGGGTATTAATTTTCTTGTTTTTGGTCTTTTATTATTTCATTGTATGGTGCATGTTCGTGTATGTATGTGTGTGTATAATACACGTATGTGTGAATTTTGTATGTTGTGAATTGTAGAAATGTAAAGAGTGGTATTGAATGTTCCTATGATGGAAGCCCCAGGGATTTCATCAGTCTATGACCAGTTTATACATTTCTTTCTCAGTTTGGGATTCTTCAAGACACATCTAGTGTAAATTTGGATTCCACACCCATACATGGCACACATGTGGAATTTCTTCATCATGGAAGGTATTTTTTCCCACCAGAACCCAGGGTACACTCAAACTTCTTTGGAGCGTTCCTAGGCCAGTAACAGAGCTTTTAAAGTTCACCTTTTATTGAAAGGGCAGGCATCCATGGCCCGGGCTTTATGCTGGTATCTCAGCAGCTGCCAGTAGCCCAAGGACATATTTTTGGGCATTAAAACCCTACTCTCTACCCAGGTATTCAGGGCACAAATCAAGATCTAATTCTTACCTGGACCACTGTGGTATCTGCTCATGGGCTTATCGCTCTGGTCTTGAGTTCCTTCTTTGTTTCTAGTACTTACAGATTTCTCTTTCTTCCTTCTGAGTGCAACTTTTTATTTTTAATATTTTACATGTTTTTTCTTAATTCATTACTTCTATATGTTTGTTGTGTGTGGAGCTTTCACAGTAGCTTAGTCTGCTATGTTGCTGGGAGCAGAAATCCAAAGAACTTTTATATAATTTTCTCATTTGCTCATCAAAACAGTAAAGTACACAGAATCTATTTTTCCAGTTTTACAGATGAGGAAACAGAGGTTCAGACATATTAACTGACTGATCCATAGTCACAGAACTAGTGCACGACGGAGCAAGGTCAATGTCCTCTAGCCTTTCGTTCTTTCCACTCTGCTAGAGATTTCTAAACAGGAAGCAATGGAGTCCTCAAATCCTTCTGGCACTGAGCTTTATCTTCAGGCTGAATAATCAATGCCATACACATGTATATCCTACTCTGTTTTAAATGTATTTAGATTTTGTGATTAATAAAATGTAAATTCATTTAAAAGCACATTTTCCAGCAAGTCTACTTCTTGGTTATCAGTCTGAGAGAAACATTGGCCACATAGTCATAAGTAGGCATTCAAAGGATGTTTTTTGCAAGACTTGTAATAGCAAAAATGTGAAGGAGAAACATGTTGACCACCAGTAGGACAATGGCTAAGTAAACTGTGGTAGATCACACCGAGGGTAAAGAGTAAGTGTAGTTCTCTATGAACGGACATGAAATAACTTCTGAAACATAGTGTAGAATTGCAGGATAATACATACATTATGACATAGTTTGTTTTAAAAATACATATACCATGCATAAAAAGCAGTTCCAAATATTTTTACAGGTGCATATACATGTATATGAGAGCAGAGAAAAGGTATGGAAGGACACACGCTATACTACCAATAGTGGTTCCCCCCAAGGAGGGGCCTGGAATTAGAGCTGAGGTCAAGAGGTGAAAGGAGGAGCTTTATAGGTTATGTCTGATTTATATAATGAAAATGTAGATTTATATTAATTGTATATTCAAAAATGAATAAACAATTATACTTAAGTACATTTAACAGAGACCATGTAACTGAATTCACACTAGTTTCTTTTTTACCTTACATAATTTCTCAGTTAATAGATATTAAAAAGATATGTGTTGATCTATGAAAATTGTTGCAGTACAATGGGCCTCATAATCAATCACATGTGCCTTAGCCATGTGACTCTTTACATAGCCAATGGCTATGTTGATGATGCTGGAAAAGCAAACTGACATTATTGTGAATCTCTAAATCTGAGATGTGTGAAGTCCATGATCAAGGTAGGTAGACAACATTGCTGCCACAAAAGTTAAGAAAGACAATGTGCCAGAGACTCTCACTGTGAAAGCTGCCTTTACTTGCACATCAAGCCGTAAAATGGACCAAACATAAAGATGAAACAACCAAGAAAGCCATCTTATGTCTTTCTTGTGTCTTTGTCACATCTTATTCCCGTCTCTGGAAATTCTTACCAATTGGTGTAGGACAGGCTTGCAAAGCGACAAGCCAGAAATTTCTATTACCAGTGAAATCACTATTGTTATCTTGGTTTCCCCTTAAATTCTCTGAGCTTTTCTTTAAACAAAAAAAAAAATGGTAGCCCAAACATTGAGACCTATGTCTCCTTCTGGTAGGAATTTCTATGGATACAGACTGAAAGACCTTTAGATTCAAATCACTTTTAGCTAGTAAAGACCCTGTGGTGTTCCTGGAGGGCTTGTGGTGAAAAGCTCCAAGGATGATAGGGAAATGGGAGCCTAAAAGAATCAGACATTGGCTGTGAGACTGTCATGCATGAGCCTATACACACTGCTGCTAACTGGTCTCAGCCTCCTTCAATCCAAAAAATTCTTTCAGACTCCATGAATACACTGTTGCCCAGAGTAAGCAAGGAGCATCTGTCAACATGTACCTGGTCTGTAAAATGGGAAGGTCAAATTCTTCCATCATCAGATCTGGAATCAGCCAGGAAGAAAGTGTTCTACAATGCTGAGCCGATGTAGTCATTGTACAACTTGACTCTCGGAAACAATCCTGAAGCTGGCATCCTCTTCAGTTCTTCATGTCAGTTCACAGAAACCTGCCCAAGGCCACAGAGCTAGTATGTGATAGACCCAATATTTCGATCCAGGACTGTAACTTCCAAGCACACACTTTTAATTAAGAGATCTCAGGGTCATGCAAGAGTCTAGCCTATCTGAGAAAGTGTCATGGACAATCACTTCTCAGTTTTGAATCAAACTATCTAAAAAACAAAACAAATCTATTATAATGTCAATGGAGAGGTCAAAACACTAATGGATATCCATACCTGCTCAGTGAGGGTTAGAGTCATGTTGCTGAGAGGAATTCCACCACACAGGATTTAGAGAAGGCAGTACTCACTCAAAAGAAAGAAAGAAACTTGTTCAGAAGTGAATGAGAGGAATTCTCCAAATGCTTGCTTTAGGAAACAATTTCTCATCGCTTTTTAAAAACACATTTCCTGGTACATAAACAGTTGCATACAGATTTAAGCACTTTATTCAATTTGCAAATGCATCAAAAGTAACTTCTCAGACACTGGATAAAAAACACAAAAACTCCAGAATCCTGTAGGGCCATGGCACGTAGGAGCTCTGTTTTTTAAGATGTATTAGCTTTAGAAATGCCAACTGGGCGGAGCCCTTAGCTGTTTCTTCAGTTTCTTCATAATAAGTTCCATTGTACACTTTGTCTACGCAAAGTTTAATGAGTTTTAATATTATCCCTGCAAGCAAGGCAGAGTCTTGTATCCACAGAAACATCCTTATGAATCCACACAGAATTATCTCATTTACTTTACTTTCCCTGCTAGATAGAATCTTGGTTTAAAGGTTGCAATGAAAAGTTGCATTGCATGGGAAATTAAACCTTGAGTTCCCATCCTTTCAGTATGGCTTAGTTGTTCTCAGCCCTGCATTAACATCTTCACTGGATGTCAAATGGGTTGGCAGTTTGGGTGGGTATAGCTAAGTATAAACAGGGAGTGAAAATCAAGTCCAAGATTCCATTAAGAACATGTGTCATCACACAAGTCAAAGACTAAGAATCATAGGAGTGTTATTGCTGCATAGGTCCTTACAAATTTGTTTAATTTTTCCATCCGAAAGGGAAGATAATAAGTATAGCTACCATCAATGAAGCATATTACTTTAATGCATTCTCTTGTTGAATTCTCAAGATTACCTGTGAGAGAGATAATATCATTATCCCAAGTTTAGAGATGAAGAAACTGAGCTGGGAAAGATTAAGAACTTCCTTTAGCTCTTCACTCAGATGTCAACTTATCTATGAAATCTTCCCTTTTTAAACTAGCAACCCCCACCCCAGCACTCCTATTCCCCCTCAACTTGCATCGTTTTCCTTCCTGTAACTTATTTCTGTCTGATGTAACATTTATTTACTTTTTTATTGCTTCCATCACCCTTTTAGCATATAAGCTTCATGGCGGAAAGAACTTTGTTTTTTCACTGTTATATCCTCAGCAGAGAGTACCTGGAACGTAGTATATGTTCAATGAATATTTGCTGAAAAAAGAAATTATTGAAGAAACCTGCCCAAGACCACAGAGCTAGTATGTGGTGGACCTGGTATTTAGATCCAGAATTGTAACGCCTAAGCACACATTTTTAACCATTTTGTTGTCACATGAGGGCACTTAAGTTATTCATTTTCTCTACCTAAGAGTAAGGAAGACCAAAGAAGAACTAATGCATTTGAATTATGGTGTTGGCGAAGAAGAATATACCATGGACTGCCAAAAAACAAACAAACAAATCTGTCTTGAAGAAGTACAGCCAGAATGCTCCTTAGAAGCGAGGATGGTGAAGACTTCATCTCACTTACTTTGGACATGTTATTAGGAAGGATCAGTCCGTGGAGAAGGACATCATGCCTGGTAAAGTAGAGGGTCAGCAAAAACAAGGAGGTCCCTCAATGAGACAGATTGACAAAGTGGCTGCAACAATGGGCTCAAGCATAACAAGTATTGTGAGGATGGCACAGGACGAGACACTATTTCGTTCGGTTCTACATAGGGTTGCTGTTAGTTGGAACACGATGGCACCTAACAACAACAACAAGGATTCACACATGTGATAAGGCTTATTCTACATCAAGATCTTTTGTAAGAATCCCAAGCCATCCTTAATTTTCTCTGGTTTCCTTCCCTGCTGTGACTGTGCTATGAGGATACTTATTTGAAGGACACGCTTATTGGGGAGTCCTAGATGAGGTACTAAACCCAGATCACTGGGTGACTTGGAGCAAGTCACTTAATCTTTCTTGATCAGCAATAAGTACCATACTTTTAAGCAAATAATACACACGTTCTATGTTTTTTTGCCAACCTTGTACGCCCCCTGAAAGGTATTTTTATAAGCATGCTATGCTAATTTTTAACATTGATTCAATGCTACAGTAAACCATGGATCTTGATCAGACGGTGGACACTTTTCTAACTAATACAGTGTGAACATTTTCAGTTTGGAATTCTCCCCCTTTCCTTTATCCCATATAGTGGCCCTCCTGACCCTCTCACTCTCTTGGTACCTGGAATTGCTGCACACTCATTGTTATTTTCTTTATCAACCAGTGTTGTCAGCCATATCAGTGGCCATCTTCATTGTGTCCATCCTCTTAGATCTGGCCAAAGTAGAACTTCCCTAACGAGAGAAGAGGCAAAGGAAAGCAGCCTAGTCACCTAGTCTTCCAAAAACAATAGGGCAGTAATTAGCTTGGCTTGTTCAGCCATTCAGCCCACAATAAAAGGCAATGAATGGCAATAAATGGAATGACACACAGAAAAATAGGTTTACAAGCAACATACCTTTAAACATTTTATTATCATTTTAAATGAGAAGGTTTAGACATTTAATTACATAAATGATAGTCCAAGAAGCTACTTGTCTGGACAGAAGGCATACCAACTTCAAGCACCAGAGTTAGGGTGCCTAGGAGCAACTTGGACACAGAAAGGTGCAAATTATAAATTCTTTTACAAAGCAACAATGTCTCAAATCTTCTGATCTTCCTCATGAATCTGCTTCCAAAGAGTAGAAAGTGTTCTGCTATCACTGAAGGAGCCACCATGACCGACAGCCCAGGAACCTCACAAGCAATCAGTAGGTACTTATTTACCTTCAGTGAAAGCAACCCTGTTTATTTCTGGACTTGCTTCTTACTTCACAAACAACCCTGAACCAACCACAGAGCAAAACACAAATGCCTCTAAAATTTAACATCAGTGCGGGATTTCCAGTTATATTTTTCAGATTTTCACATGGTCATCTCGCGATGTTATGATGCAGTGTTGAAGAAGCTCTAGATGTATTTGAAACCAGAAGTAAGAAGAGTTGGGGGTCTTCTCGCCACCATTGTTCAGTTCATCTCCAAATCTGTTTCCTCACCAGCTAACATAATGTCACCATTGTTATTAAGAATGACAATCAGGAAGGCATTGTTCCCATGCTTACATTTGAACAGGTTCTACGCTATTGGGCGTAAGAGGTTATGAGTTATGCTGAGACTTAATGCCAAACCAAAGAAAGAAAAGAGGAAGGAGTGAAGCTAGGAACATGGCCAAGTAAGATAAGAGACCCTAAGGAGTGTGGCCAGCAGTTCAAACTACAGTGTGTAAAGTGTCAAGATGGTCTCAAACTCAATCCAGACCAATATATATGGTGGTCTTAGCTGCTGAGTAGACACAGATCCTAGGGACCCCAGACAGACAAGTAGTATCAGCACACTAATTCTAGGTAGTCCTGGTTTAAAGCAGGATCCTAGCCCAGAAAAAAGTTTCTAGGAAGGGTTAAGGAGCATGTGTAGACTCCCGCCAAGCAGGCTAAGGTTCAAACCAGAGGGTAAAAATAATAAGGATCTAGGAGAAAGGCCACAGCTTCTACAGCAGTGGCCTGGCCCACCACCATCCCAAGTGCACAGAAAGCCAGGTCTAAGGCAGAAAGAAGAAATGGGGCTCCTAATATCTTCCAAGCTTTGATCAAGATTGGCTTAGGATCTGAACTGGCTAGTGGAAAGCCCTTATCCAAGAGAAGACCTGTGAGCGTTGGGGGAAATGAGGGACTGCTTTGAGATTCATTAAGATTCATCGATGAAGGTTCTTAGCACTCTGTCCTGAGGGCCTGAGGAAGTCCCTGAGAGGTCCCAATGCGAAAGAAAATGTAATATAATAATCATGATAGCCATTAAAACTAAATAAACATCTAGTCTAGCCTGAGGATTGGTGGAAAACTTTTTAAACCTTTTATGTTTCCTGAGTAGGAGAAAGATGTGGCAGCCTGCTTCCTTAAAGATTTACAGCCTTGGAAACCCTATGGCACGGTTCTCCTCTGTCCTGTAGGGTCAGGATGGGTCAGAATCGACTCAACGGCATTGGGTATGTTTCCTGAAAATTATCATTTATGTGAAAACCAATACTCCAAATTCTGCAATTCTGCCTATTTCCACTGTCAATAGGCAGAGAGTATGGCTTCTCGAAGGCCAGGCCTAGATACTGTCTCCTTAAAAAAATAAAAAAACCAAGCCTCTGGCTGGCAGGTGGGTGCCTTATACTTCTCTATACCCCCATACCTAGTACCCAAAAAAGAAAAAGACAGAAAACCAAACCCACTGCCATCGAGTCAATTCTGACTCATAGTGACCCTACAGGATAGAGTAGAACTTCCCCAAGGGTTTCCAAGGAGCAGCTGGTAGATTCAAACTGCAGACTTTTTGGCTAGCAGCCAAACATTTAACCACTGCACCACCAGAGCCCCGTATTACTGTCTCCTTAAGATAACCAAAAAGATTAGGGGCAAGGACAACAGTATTCCATGCCCTGTTCAGATCCACTCTGCAAGAATTTGGCTCCCAAAAATTTTAACCAGCTGCCATCTTGACACTTTCAAGTGAATCCAGTGATTACGTCTGTTCTTGGCCAGGAGCTTCATAACCAGCTTCTGCATAAAGGCTTAGTCATCATTTTCACTCTGTCTGGGTCTATGGCTAAAAGGTTAGTGGTGTTTTGTTTTACAACATGAGGGGAATTCGGTGCTTTGGGAACAGAATGGCTAACCCAGAACACAGGCCAGTGGTTTTCAACTCAGGTTACACAGAGAATCATCTGGAAAGCTTAAAAAATACCAGTGCCAGGGCTCCACTCCTAGAGATTCTGGTTTAATCGGTCTGGGGTAGGCAGTATGCCAGGGTATGTTTTAAAATCTCCACAGGTGATTCTACTGTCCAGCTAGCTGGAGAGCAGTGCTGCTTAAACACTAATGTGCATTTGAACCCCTGGTGATCTTACTGAAAACACAGATTCTGATTCAGTAGGTCTTGGGTGGAGCCTAAGATTCTGCATTTTTAACTAGCTCCCAGATGATGCCCAAGCTATTCGTTTGTGGGCCACATTGTGAGGTGTTTAGAGAATGGAAAAAGGTGTCAGGAAAGAAGGGCCCACACTCATTTCCTCTCACCCTGCTTGGAAGGTGAGGGCCCGCTGACCAGGGCAGCCCCCACCCCCACTCCCAGACCTGTGGCTCTGCCTGAGCAGTCTGTCGAGTTGAGCAGATGTTCTCAGAGCTCAAAGATGACCTTCTGAGTTAGCTGTGAAAACAAGCCATCATCCAAATGTACAGGGCCTCCAGTAAATCAGGGTGACACTAATGGGACGAGGGAGAGCAAATAAGAGTCAAGCAGTGAACTTTAAAAAAAAAAAAAAATGAATCTGCCTTTGTTTCACTTTGGCTCTGTACTTGCGGGGAAAGTCCATAAGCAGAAGCTTGTATTGCCCTATTAGTCAGATAGTGAGCAAGGGCCAGGACTGAGAGAGAGGGGGAGCGGCTCCAAGGAGGACGAGCTCCATGTACACAGCGTGGCCTAGTAGAACACACCTAGACAGTCCAATAATCTCTGCACACCTAAACCTGGGCCACTTTGAGAATGAACCCTGTGAGGTCCTCCTGCAGTGACTGCCATTGTCATCTACCTTCCTCTTCCTGACATACTACTTTCCTCGCCTCCCTGCCCTAATCAGATACATCCAGCAAGATGAACTCCAAA
Source organism: Trichechus manatus latirostris (assembly GCF_000243295.1). Taxonomy (NCBI): domain Eukaryota; kingdom Metazoa; phylum Chordata; class Mammalia; order Sirenia; family Trichechidae; genus Trichechus; species Trichechus manatus. The sequence goes on from NW_004444010.1 coordinate 9,395,124, forward strand.
CTCTGTATGACCTTCAGGACCCTCCAGAGTCTGAAGGCTATCCTTCAACCTTACCTTCCAGGACATTCTTCTTTTCTCTACTCCCAAGTTCAGGGGCCATCTCATCACTGGGCCTCTAAGTATGGCACCCCCCACCTGGAATAGTCTCCATGTCACTTTTCCAATAACTGAAATTTTACCACCTTTAAGGCCCAGCTCAATTCCTCTTTCCCTTCAAGCCATCCCTGGCCCACCTGCCCCCATACCTTCCCGGGCACTTCTAGAGGGTTCCCTTATTGTCTGTGTTTTACATGCCCTATTGGTCCTGACTTGTCATCTTTTCATAAGAATGGTTTATCTCCCTAATCACATCAGAAACTTCTGGCTGGCACGTGGGTGCCTTTGACTTCTTTGTACCTAGTACCAAAAACAAATAAACAAACCCACTGCTGTCAAGTCCATTCTGACTCATAGCAACCCTGTAGAACAGAGCAGAACTGCTGCACAGGGTTTCTAAGGCTATAAATCTTTACGGAAGCAGACTGCCACATCTTTCTCACGCCAAGCGGCTGGTGGGTTCAAACTGCTGACCTTTCAGCTAGCAGCTGAGTGCTTTCACTACTGTGCCACCGGGGCTTACTGTATCTAGTACAGTTCTTGACAAATAAGAGATGCTCAGTATGATGTGTCACGTGTGTCCCAGAGAGCTCACCACAGTTGATGAGACTGAGATTCCCAGAGGCAAGATTCTCAGCACTTTCACTCACAAACGTGGCTTCCCACCAATAATAAAAGCACCCTTCCCCTCAGTGACTTAGGCCCTTCTCTAATTCAAGTCCATTTTGTTATTAGTTGGCACTAAACAGTCCCTGTTCTGGATTTCCTCAAAGCCCTACACTTTCTACTCCAACGGCCCTCATGCCCAAGCAATCCTTGTGCTGAGATGTGCATCCAATCAATAGACAAATCTTCAGGCCAATGCAATGTTCTCTCCTTGTACAAGGACAGGTCCTTGGATGATCAGGTCCTCAGTCTGTTCCTCTGGAGAGGAAAAACAATAGGGTGTGGTAGGGAGAAAAGTGTTAAGTCCCAGCCAAACATGTGTCTCCTGGAAAAATCACTCAGGCAGCTAGAGCAAACAGGTATGGCCATTCCACTAGCTCTGGGCAGGACTTTGCACCCATGCAAGGCTGCATAGTACACAGGATGCCACCCGGTGCCATCTGTCCAGGAACCAGCATTCATTTGGGAGCGCTTGTACAAAAACATGCAACAAAGCATAGCAAAAGCAATGGAAACTATGATGTGACCATTAATATGCATCCACAGGAATACTTTGAAAAGGGAGCCTTGTTGAGGGGTCTTACTCAAGGAATGTCTTAGTGTACTGGCAGCCCCTGATACAGTGTCAAAGAGCAATGAGACACATTTGCTGTACATTTCTGTTTCTGCCCCAGGGCTCTGTGCACAATCACCCCCCTCCTTTCTCTCCCAGGACACGCAGCCAAAACTGTAGCCCTCGGTTCTGCACGTGACTTGCCTTAGGTTCTTTGTTGGCCTTGAGCACTGGAGGTTGCTCCGAAAACTCCCCCACCATCCACAGGCTCCTCTTTTGTTCATTAAGTCCAACTTCCACGTTCTATTCCTTATGCCTTATGGAGAGGGAGGAGAGCTACACTCAGTCAAGGTTGAGGAGGGAGGAGAAGATTTTGCAATTCAACTGCTAATTAAGGAAGTAGAACCACCCTGAAGAAGCTAGTTTGCACTGACCTATTTAAAATATCTAGCCTCAGACTGTGCATGAGTTGAGGTACAGCCCTTTTACACATTAGCCAACTGGCTTGCTTTCAGAGCAGCAGCTATCAATAATTCCATGCTGAGGACCATCTGATAGGAAATCAGCCACTGGCCTCTGGAATGCCGGCCTTCCCCACTGCTCTGTTTTCCCAGTTGTCAGCTCTGTTTATAAATTGTCCATTTATAGCAAATCCAGCACCTGCTATGAACACCTCATCCTGCCAAGTGTTGGAGTGCATCTCAGAAAGAGCCACTATAGACTTGGTCCGCTCCTTTTAAACTTTTCCCAACCCAGGAGTTTGAATATTTGCATAGGAATTCTGAGGGAGGACTTATTCTATACCAAAAAGGCTATGCAGTCTATTAAAAGTTAGCATTTTGCTCCACTGAAAAAAAAAAGAGCAAATGATCATTCTCTTGGGAGACACAATGCTCTCTTTCTGAGCAAGTCTGACTTTGGGATGCATTTAAAATAACCCCTGAAAAATTCAGCTGGGTAAAAAATGCTCTGGAGGAGAGTTAAGGAGGGAGGTTTTCTTTTTAACTCTATTATGTAGCTTTTTAGCTCACGGTCAACACCACCACTTAGCAGATAATGCTGCCTGCTACTGAAAAGCATTGTGTAAAATATATTTAAAGATACCCTCCCAATACTGGAAACCTAATATCTGACCTAGATTTTTGTTGTGCTTGTTTGTTTTTTTGGTTTTTTTCCCTTACCAATAATCATTTGCAAATTGCCTGGAATGAATTTTCAAAGTTCCATCTCTCTTCCCCACACCTAAAATATTTCTGTTAGTTTTGTTCTTTAAAAAATCAAATAAAATCATTCATGGAGTAGGGGTTCATGGTTTCTGGAGGATTGTCAAGGTTAAAACAGAATGTTGTGGTGGACAGAAACTTGCTGAGTAACCTTGGGAAGATTTGGCGACCCCTTGATGCTTCAGTTTACACATTCCCACAATAATCCTTCTCATGCATAAGATTGTCACCCTTTAAAGCCTCAGAACGAGACCCTGATTAAGACCAGAAGCAGCTGAGCTGAGCCAGTGGCATTCCAGATTCCCAGCCCTGCATTCAGCCAAGCAAACACCCAATGAAGTCTCTGGGTGGCACAAATGGTTAAGCACTCAACTACTAGCCTAAAGGTTGGCATTTTGAACCCACCCAGAAGCATCTTGGAAGACAGTCCAGGCTATCTGCTTCCAAAAGATCACAGCCTTGAAAACCCTATGGAGCACAGTTCTACTTTGACACTCATGGGGTCACCATGAGTCAGAATCAACTCAATGGCAACTAACACCGACAGCAACAGGACCTAATACTGCTAAAAACGTTGGGGGGTCTCTGGATAAAAGACCATCGATGTGAAGTTATTGTCACTAGTGGGCCACCAAAGTCAGGTGGTCTTGATATCAGAAAAAGCAAACGTGATTCAAGAAATGGCATTAGAAGGGATGTGATAAAATGGCCTTCACAAACACGTGCTCCAGGCAATGAGTTTTCCCTTGCACACAGGTCATGTGTCCTCAGCAGGCCAGTTCGGGATGGCTTGTAGTTTTTTGTTGCCATTTATATAGATCAAACTAACTTTAGATTACCTAAAAAACCAAAAACTAACTCAAACTCATTGCCGTAGAGTCAATTCCAACTCAGATTACCTAGTCATCATTTATTTTTTCCAAAATGAAATTGTCTTTAATCAATTACATACTACTGCAGTGTAAATTACTCTCGCCTGTTTTGTGGCCATTCAATGGCTATCTGGTTTACCAACCCGGATCTTTCACTCATCATGAAAGTCAGGCCTCATGACTTGAAATGATCTCTGAGGTACCCCTGCTGGAGAAAGACATGCGCAAATTAAGAGACTACAAGCCAGTTTGAAAACCCAGTGATTCCTTCCCGTAAATCTGTGTCCTTAATATTAAAAATCATTTGGAGGTGCTGAAAAGAGAACTCATAGCTACGAAAAACTACTCTCCTCAGGGAACACATTCATAGACGAGAGGGGTTGTGCAGATATAAATCCATATTCTGCTACCAAAAATAGAAAAGAGGAAACCTTTGAAGCCAAAGAAGTTCTAAGAATAACTGTCAGCAAAGAACTAGAGCCACATGGACAGGAAGCAATGCTCAAGTGGCAGTTTTGTGCCGCCTTTTTTTCTCCCCGGTAGCGTTTTGCATTCATCCTGTTAAAAAGATAGCTTTCAAAGGCTTCCCTTCAACAGAGACACATACGCCTTCACAGCCGGCCTCTCCACAGCAACTCGGGGGCCTCAGCACTGACCTTAGCTTCCACACAGCCCTTCGGTTTGGTATTATTTCCCCCCACGGATCATTTCAATCTGTTTAAGGGTGAACAGTGAATCCTTCATAGACAACATTACACAGAGAACCATCAATAGGAAATGGTTGGCTGAGCAAACACTCGTTTCCTGTTTTGCTTTTAATAATTTTCCATTTCAACTCAACCTCGCTTTCATCCTTTTTTTTTTTTTCTTTTCTTTTTTGGTAGTCGTGAAAATCAATGCACCAAACCAATGAGGTTTGTTTTACCTTGTGTGCCTTAAATGAGGCTATTTGAAGGTACACGTGAATATATCTTACATAATACTTTCGAGTTATAAGAGGTTCTTTGGAAACAAGAGGGTGAGCAGCCTTGGAGAGGCCTGTTGGACAGCTGGAAAAAAGCAGAGGGTGAGAGGCTTACTAGATGGAGATCAGGTTGGTGGGTAGTGATGAGGCAACCAAAAGGTGACAGAATGGGAAATAGGGTATGGAGGATAAAGGCGATAAATAAGACACTGAGGAAGATGGGGCAGAGCTTCTGCTAGTCCACAGGTGCCTTTATGCGAATTAGGAGGAGGCACCCCTTCTTCTGAGCTCACATAAACCTATGTGAGGGTGCATGCTAGATTTCAGCCCCCCTATTCCCTTTGGGGCGCCCTGGTAGCACAGTACTAGGTGCTATAGCTGCTAACCAAAAATTCAGCAGTTCGAATCCACCAGCTGCTCCTTGGAAACCCTCTGGGGCAGTTCTACTCTGTCCTATAGGGTCGCTATGAGTCAGAATCGACTCGATGGCAACGGGCTTGATTCCCTTTGGCTAGCTGCCCTTCTGCAAGGCAAAACCTGCACCATAGCACCTGACGAGGCCCTGGAAGAATGCGGGTAAGAGATTTAAAGGCCCAAAGGTAGGGGGAGCTTTAGAAGTACAGTAAGTCCCCAGAGTTACGAACTTCCAACTTACGGAAAACTCACTAGTACTTGCCCTTGAATGTTATGTAAATATGCCCTCACTTTGAAATGATTGAACCAACCCCTACTTGCAACAAATTCTTCATCACAATCCCCTTCACTTGCTGCACGTGCAGCCCTGAAATCACTGAAAAGGCTTCGAGCTTTTTCTTGCACTAAAGTAAGCTAAATAAAAATCCTAGGCACCTGTTCCGACTTACCTGCAAATTCAACTTAAAGGCACGCTCAGGAACTGCCTGTAGTGGAAAAAAATAAAATAAAAGGAGTCTCAGATGTTTCTGGTAGCGTACAGGAAATCCTGTTTTGAATCATAGAACCTTGCTGGTGGCTGGGGGTAGGTCAGGACCGTTGACAAAATTGATTTCTCCAAAACTGTTGTTTCGTTTGCATCAAAACACCCCAGTGGTGCAATTTATCCTCTGTCATATTTCATATGATGCATGTATCATTCATTTTTAGGGAGCTTTGTGTTAAGCACATTCGTGAATATCTTCCAGGATTACCACAATTTATATATATATATTTATGTCAGGATCAAATCTGTGCCTAGACACAAATTGCCCTGACCAGTTATAATCAGAGCACAGCCCTCAACCAAGACACAGAGAACATCTGAATTTCATAGGATGAGCAGTTAGGGATACTTAACTGCCTTTATCTCACTATTTGTTTTACTGGAACAACTGGTGAAATTCAGCCAAAAGAAGAAAAATAATAATCCTCACCATCCAGACAGATTGTGTTTTCAAGGTAATGGCCTTGACTTATACTATAACCCCTCACCAACTTGCTCGAGTCAGGCCCATGAGTTACATCATGGTCAACAAAATTGAAGGTGACAAAAATCAAAGTCTCATATACAATAGAGATTTAGGATCCCTAGTGGTGCAATGGTTAAGCACTTGGCTACTAACTGAAAGGTTGGGGGTTTGAACCCATCCAGCGGCTCTGCGGGAGAAAGACATGGTGATCTGCTTCTGTAAAGATTACAGCCTAGAAAACCCTATGAGGCAGTTCTACTCTGTCACTTGGGGCTGCTGTGAGTCAAAATCAACTCCTTGGCACCTAACATCAACAAGGGAAGAACAGGAAAACATGGCATTGCATTATCTCTCTTTAAAACACAATTGATAAAAGTTCTAAATGGTTTCTCTTCCAAAACAATCAAATTCATGGGCTTTAGAACTAGACCTGGTAGGGCAGTGTTCTTTTCAGAAACACTGTGGCCGTTTTACCTACTTAGGCAGGTTTTCCCCCACATTCACACAGTGCAAACTGTATTTATTTTTTAATGTTTTTAAACTAGCTTCAAATGTAATATCTATCAGGGACGGATTACCTAATAAGCAAGGTACACACGGGTTTATTTGTGTTCACTTACTAATCTGCAGTGAACAATTTCACCTGTTTTTCACTGTGAAATTGTGCACTACAGATCAGTAAGTAAACACAAGTAAGCCCATGTGTACCTTGCTAACTATAAACTTAGGCATACCTTGCATACTGGTTCATCTATCCCTGAATATCTTTTGCATTTAACGTTCGTCATTGCTTCAGTTTTTGAAAGTTTCAGCTAAATACTTGAGTAACCAGCAGCCTGGGTTTTTCACTAATTACTGCCGTGCTTAACTCAGGCATGCTTTGCTGGACCTTCCATTCTTATGTGGAGAGAGTGTCATGAAAGTAAATCACCTCTCACCACACTTTTCGAGAACCAGTCATGTTGTCTATGGAGCAGGGGGCAATGATTATGGTGCTTTCTGTTTTTCTGCTTAAGGAAACTACCTGACTGGTATGGGAAAAAAAAAAAAAAAAAAGTGCTTCAAAGTTTTGGTATGCAAACGTTAAAACTATATTAAGTCAAAGCCTCAGTTGGCAAAACTAAAGGTAATGAAATATAGTAATTGTGCGAATGCTTTTTGTTGCATTTTAAATTGCAAGTTCTCTAGTAGTGACTGGAAAAAAAAAAAACCCTCTAAGTGCCCTTTCTGAAGGGTTTTTTTAAGCAAATCTTTCTTCAGTGGCAAACAGAGTCTGGCCCAGCTTTTGCTCAGGCGCTGGATCTTCATTCAGTGACTGTGAGAGAACAAATTAATGTTTAAGTAGCAATTTACAGATTTTATAGTTCATCAACAACTCTTACATGCACCATCTCATTGAATCTTCATAAGAGTCCTTTGAAGTAAGTATGATTTTGTCATCACCAATTTGTTAAATGAGGAAATTGAGAATTCAGAGAATCTGAGTGATTCACCCAAGGCCAAGGAAGTAACAGAAGCAGGACTCAATCCTAAGTTTTCTGGCTCAAACCAGTGATCTTGCTAATATACTAGCTTTCTGGTTCAAACTGAGACATCTCCTTATAACCTTTTGTCTTATGGACAAGTCTATTTCTAGGATAACAAGCATTCAGTCATCTTGACTGATGATAGAATTGGGAATGATTTATTCTAGCAACCTCAACGACTTAGTTTTTTAACTGTATTTTATATTCTAAAGATGCTGGTCTATAGATCTATATTCTCTGTTGCTATTGACCCATGTGTGTAATAGTCAACTTAAAAGATCAATCACATCCATGGAATTATAAAGCCAATAGCAATATTATTAAAATCATGCTTCAAACAGGACAGATTTTGCTTGGTTTTGTTTTGGTTGGCTTTCGCTGGTTTGGAGAGTTTGGGAGTGTGATGTTTATTTTAATATGAAAGCATTTAAGGAAGTTTAGGTAGTCTTGCGAAGTACTCATGGTCTTAACCAACCAGTTGCCATGGAGTCGATTCCAACTCATGGCAACCTCAAGTGTGTCAGAATAGAACTATGCTCCATAGAGTTTTCAATGGTTAATTATTTGGAAGTAGATTGCAGACCTTTCTTCTGAGGCACCTCTGGGTGGACTCAAACCTCTATTTTTTCAGTTAGCAGCTGTGATGGTTAAGATTGTGTGTCAACTTGGCTGGGCCATGATTCTCAGTGTTTTAATGTAATCACTCCCATGATTGAATATACTGTGAGTAGCCAATCAGATGAAAGGGAGTCACCTTGGGGTGTGGCCCACATCTGAATATAAGCAGACATTCTGGCTTTTTGCTCCCTCTGGATCCTGCGTCTTTTTCCTGTTGTCTCATCTCCTGTTCTTGGGACTTGAGCCGTCAGCTTATCTGCTGAACCTGGGATTTGTCAATCTGCACAGCCTGTGAACGGGAGCCTTGCTCTCCAACCTGCCAATCTTGGGCTTGCAGCTTCTGCAGCTGTATGACTTGGAATAGGCCTCTACCCTGATCCATGGGCTTGGGACGTTTTAGCCTCTACAATCGCGTGAGTTGTTTCCTTGATATAATCTCTCTGTATATATATATATTTATACACTTTACTGGTTTTGCTTCTGTAGAGAACCCAGCCTAAGACAGCAGCGAAGAATATTAACCATTTGTACCACCCAGGGACTCCACTCTTGGTCTAGGCCAATTGTAAAGATGGGTCTGTAGTGGATCAGTTTTCATTATTTGAGCACCAAAATCCAGGGGAGAAGATAGTCTAGTGTCCTGGTTCCCCAGCTAGATCAAAAACTTGAATGTTTAAAGCATAATGTCCTTCTTCATGCAGTTCCTCTGCCAAATTCATTTTGGAGAACTAAGATCTTAACTGATTTCAGTTAGTAACACCCTCTGAGTTTTCTGCAGGCATAATAATACATGTCTCTCCTAATTCTAATTCAGATTCCTGATTAAAAATGAAACGATTTTTAAAAATTAATAATACCTTGCATTTACCATTTCAGGTGCCTGAAACCAATTTAATGGGCTCCAGAATATCATAGTCTCAACTTGTCTAATAACTGATAAAATACTTCGGGAAGTATCTTAGTTATCTAGTGCTGCTATAACAGAAATACCACAAGTGGATGGCTTTAACAAACAGAAGTGTATTCTCTCACAGTCTAGGAGGTTAGAAGTCTAAATTCAGGACACCAGCTCCAGGAGAAGATTTTGTCTCTCTGTCAGCTCTGGAGGAAGGTCCTTGTCAGCAATCTTCCCTTGTATCTAGGAGTTTCTCAGTGCAGGGAACAAGAGTCCAAAGGACCACTCTGCTTTCGGTTCTTCCTTCTTGGTGGTAGGAGGTCCCTCTCCTCTCTGCTCACTTCTCTCTTTTATATCTCAAAAGAAATTGACACAAGATACAACCTAATCCTGTGATTATGTCCTGCCTCATTAACATAACATTTACATTTTTAATGCCTCTAATCCTGCCTTATTAACATCATAGAGGTTAGAATTTACAACACGTAGGATAATTACTTCAGATCACAAAATGGAGGACAATCACACAATACTGGGAATCATGGCCTAGCCAAGTTGACACACATTTTTGGGAGACACAATTCAGTTCATAACAGGGAGGTTTTAAGACCAAGACTAGCAGGATGGCTTCCTAGAAGAATCAGCCATGTGAACAAAATGATGAAACTAGATGGTCAAACTCATTTGTCGTTACATCTTTACAATAAAAAACGGCAGCACTTAAAATAAATCTAGTGTAAATGTCACATATAATCTAACAAAGTAACTAGTGATAGTTCCAATAAGAAGTCCCTTACTGCTTATATTCACCTCAGTCATGAATCTCTAGGTTATATTGTTGAAAGCTATCACTTCCCAACCCACTCCATGACACCAGCAATTCCACTTCTAGTTATCTACCTTAGAAAAATTCTTGCATGCATGAGACGTGTACAGAAATGTTTGTGGCAGAGTTGTTTGTAATAATAAAAAGGTTAAGAAACAGTCTAACTTCCCTTCATTGGAGAAAACGATTTGAATACTATAAATCCATCTGTATACAGTTGAATGCTATACAACAAATAAAACAAATGAGTTAGATGTACGCCTTTCAGAATGGATAAATCTCAAAATATATTGTTGAGTGAAGAAAAGCAAAGTGAAAAAAAGGCTATATTTAGTATGATAATATTTACATCAAAACTTAAAACACATGAAATATATTATAAAAGGATGCATACAAACATGTAATACATGTATTCGATCATTCGTGGAAATTATGTACATCAGCTTTACCTCTGGGGAAGGACAGAAAGGAAGGATGATCTTTTCTTTAATTTTTAGACAGGTCTAAATTAATTTTTTTCAATCTTGAGAGAGAAAAGGGGAGAGAGAGACAAAGCAAATACGGCAAAATGCTAAAATCTCTTTAAACCCAGTGGTAGGTATACTGATGATTTATTATATTCACTTCTGTACTTTTCTGTATGTTTGAAATGTCCCAGCTTAATTTTTTTTTTATGTTATAAATTTTAAAGGAAAGATTTTCTCTTCTTAAAATTATTCTGACCCTCACTGTGAAGTAGAATGGTGAGAATATGGGGTAAGGTACTTAAGGCTGAAGGAGGTCTCTTTGATTCTTTGATTAGTCTCCTGTAATCTAAAACAGGGCTTCTTACATCTAATACGCATATTAATTACCTGAGGGTCTGGTTAAAAGGTAGAGTCTGATTCAGTAGGTCTGGAAGAGGCCTGAGATTCTCCATCTCTAACAAGCTCCCATGTGATGCCAATGTTGCTGGTCCACAGACACGCTTTGAGTAGCAGGGTTCTAATGAATGATAGAAGTCTACATATATTATCTTTTCTGTGAATTTTATTCTGTAATTATGGACTACTAGATAATAAAGGGCTAAAACCAGCCTTGACCGCTCTTAAATGAAAAAATCAGTCATTTTAAAAGTGATTTGATAAAGGATACTGTAAAGCAAAATCACAAACAAACCCTAACTATTAGTGAGTATCACAAAGACTGCATCTCCTTTAAAAATCCTAATTGGAAACTTTGGACTCAACTGTCAAAATCCTGAATAAATGCATAGTTTGGAACATATCAATCCCTTTTCCCAAAATGAATTTTGAAATAAGAATTGCTATAGCACAAATTTCTATTGATGACTTGACAGGTTGCTTCATCTAATTATATAGTGTCTTAGTCATCTAGCGCTGCTATAACAGAAATACTGCAAGTGGATGGCTTTAACAAAGAGAAGTTTATTTTCTCACAGTGTAGTAGGCTACAAGTCCAAATTCAGGGTGTCATCTCCAGGGGAAGGCTTTCTCTCTCTGTCAGCTCTGGAGGAAGGTCTTCGTTGTCATCAATCTTCCCCTGGGCTAGGAGCTTCCCTGCACAGGAACCTCATGTCCAAAGGATGCACTCTGCTCCTGGCACTGCTTTCTTGGTGGTATGAGGTCCCCAACTCTTCCTTTGCTTCTCTTTCCTTGTATCTCTTGAGAGACAAAAGGTGGTGCAGGCCACACCCCAGAGAAACTCCCTTTGCATTGGATCAGGGATGTGACCTGGGTAAGGGTGGTGTTACAATCCCACCCTAATCCTCTTTAACGTAAAATTACAATCACAAAATGGAGGACAACTACACAATTCTGGGAATCGTGGCCCAGTCAAATTGATACACACATTTTTGGGGAGACATAATTCAAACATGACATATAGTCCTTAAATAGTTTCTACTTATCTTGTAAATTCCAGGATAATCCTAGGTCGGGAGCTCATCATTTCACCTACTGCACAAATGATGTATTGCATTGGGCAAATCTTCTGCAAAAGACCTCTTTAAAGTGTTCAAAAGCAAAGAACTCACTTTGAGGACTAAGATGTGCCTGACTCCAGCCATGGTATTTTCAATCGCCCACCTCATGTTTATTCAAATGCTACACATTGAATAAGGAAGACTGAAGAAGAAATGATGCATTTGAATTATGGCGTTGACGAAGAATATTGAATATACCATGGATTGCCAGAAGAATGAACAAATCTGCTTGGAAGAAGTACAGCCAGCATGCTCCTTAGAAGCGAGGATGGCGAGACTTTGTCTCACGTACTTTGGACATGTTATCAGGAGGGACCAGTCCCTAGAGAAGGACATCATGCTTGGTAAAGTACAGGGTCAGCGAAAATGGGAAGACCCTCAACGAGATGGATTGACACAGTGACTGCAACAATGGGCTCAAACATAGCAACGATAGTGAGGATGGCACAGGACCTGGCAATGTTTCATTCTGTTGTACATAGGATTGCTATGAGTCAGAACCTAATGGCACCTAACAACCTAACAACAAAATAAATGACTGATTAATTGCTCAAAATTGAAAAAGTCCATAGGGAAGATTTCTTGCCATAATTGTTTAGAATCTGTTTTGTCTGGTAGGATCCAGGGTGTGCCAATCTAGTTAGTTGAATTAAAGTTTTAGGAGGTATAGTTCTCCTATAATGCACAAAATGTATCTACCCAGTTGCCAAAAAGGGAGAAATCTCTTATCTCCCCACAGTTATCAACCACCAGACCACCAAACTTCTGTCTGAAATTGCATGATAGAATTCTCTAAATGAGTAAAGTTGAAAAGTAAGCAGATTTCAGGCATAATTATCCCACTGTTGAGCTTGTTTTATCCCATCCAACGAAGTTTTAAATAACATAAGGCTATTTGCAGCATTCACTAATCTTTCATCAGCCTGTGATTTCAGAGGCATGAATTGTCTTTAGTCCAAACTGAAAATTTTGACACATGTACCAGGTCAATGCTTCTTTGGAATGTGTACTCTGCTCTTTCAAACAGAATAATAGTCATCAGAATGATAAATACAGATAAACTTTATGGTGCCCCAACTCAGTGCCAAGCCCTGTTCTAAATGCTTTACCTGGATCATTTCACTGAATTCTCACAACATCCCTGTGAGGTAGGTATTTTTATCATCTCCAATTTGCAGTTAAGGAAGTGGAGACTCAGAAATTTTTTAGTAGACAAGAATTATCTTAGGTGAAGGGAAAGACAGCATACGCTACAGGGGAAGTCAGCACAACTGGACTAAACCAAAACTAAGAAATTTCCTGAATACAACCAGACACTTTGAGGGACAGAGTAGCAGGGGTGGAGGTCTGGGGACCATGCTTTCAGGGGACATCTAGGTCAATTGGCATAACAAAGTTTTTGAAAGAAAATGTTCCATATCCCACTTTGGTGAGTGGCATCTGGGGTCTTAAAAGCTAGCAAGCAGCCATCTAAGATGTATCATTTGGTCCCAACCACCTGCAATAAAGGAGAATGAAAAACACCAAAGACACAAGGAAATTATTAGCCCAAGAGACAGAAAGGTCCGCATAAACCAGAGACTTCATCAGCCTGAGACCAGAAGAACTAGATGGTGCCCAGCTACCACAATGACCGCCCTGACAGGGAACACAACAGAGAATCCCTTACGGAGCAAGAGAAAAGTGGGATGCAGAACTCAAATTCTAGTAAAAAGACCAGACTTAATGGTTTAATTGAGACTGGAGGGACCCTGGAAGAAGTAGCCCCCAGGCTCTCTGCTAGCCCAAAACTAAAACCATTTCTGAGGCCAACTCTTCAGACAAAGATTAGACTGAGCTATGGGACATAAAATGATACTCGTGAAGAGTGTGCTTCTTACCTCAAGTAGATACGTGAGATTAAATGAGCAACTCTCATCCGGAGGCGAGATGAGAAGGCAGAGAGGGTCAGGAGCTGGTTGATTGGACATGGGAAGTCCGGGGTAGAAAGGAAGAGTGTGCTGTCACAGTATAGGGAGAGCAAGTAGGGTCACAAAACAATGTATGTATAAATTTTTGTACGAGGGACTAACTTGAATTGTAAACTTTCACTTAAAACACAACAATAAAAAAAACGAAAGAAATTTTTTAAAACGTGTCCAAAACCACAAAGTAACTGGTAGTTTCTGACTCCAGAACCCTGTTCTTCATCATGATGATAAATTGCTCATTTTAATTGTAATTGTTAATCCCAATCATTTGTTTTTGTTGCTAGTTGACATCAAATAGACTTGGACTCATGGGGGCTTCATGTACAACAAAACTCGAAACGTTACATGACCCTGCACCGTCTTCTTGACTGTTGGTATGCTTGAGTCCGTTGTTGTAGCCACTGTGTATTTTGAGTGCCTTACAACCTAGAGGGCCCATGTTCCAACACGATATTGGACAATATTCTATTGTGATCCACAGGGTTTTCATTGGCTAATATTTGGAAGTAAAAATCACCATGGCTTTCTTCCCAGTCTGTCTTAGTTTAGTTCCACTGAAATCTGTCCACTATGGGTTACCCTGCTGGTATTTCAAATACTCATGACATAGCTTCCAGCATCACAGCAAAACACAGGCTACCATATTATGACAAACTGACAGGTAGTAGAATCCCAATCATAAATAGGGCCACACAGGGCTGCTCCAAGCTGATTGAAAGAACTAGGATAAATTGGAAGAATATCCCTTTCTTATAGTAAGCATGTTCTTCTATCCTGCTGTCATGGAGTCTATTTCGACTCATAGTGACCCTATAGGACAGAGTAGAACTGCCCCATAGGGTTTCCAAGCCTGTAATCTTTACAGAAGCAAACTGCCACATCTTTCTCCCTCCTAGCAGTTGGTGGGTTCAAACCACTAACCTTTTGGTTAGCAGCTGAGCACTTTAACCACTGCACCTACCAGGGCTCCTCTCCTATAATATGTCTTTATTCACTTTCACTTGGAGTAGTCATTAGAAACATGTGGAGTTGCTAGTGAATTGCTGTCAAGGAAAAAACATTTTTCTATTTGGCAGAATCTGCAATATTTAAATGGAAGATCACTAATGCCTCTATTCAATAGTTCAGTTCATTTTAGTTACTTAGGGTAATTACTGTTAAGAGGGTTAAAACCTAGGGATATGCTGAGGTTAATTTTTAAAAAAAAGGCTAGTTGGGAATGCAGGCCTGAAAATAAAAAGCTCAGGCCTGAATTAACATCAACACATTGTCATTTCTAAGGCAATTGAATTCCCTTCCAAATGACTTATTTCTCTCAACAAAAACTAGGCTGTAGTGACTAGAAAGGCTGTATGTATATACGAAATATTAATAGCCAAAAAGAGGTCACACTGACTCAAGCGTCATCTATCCATTGTCAAACGCTGCGCCAAAGTTCAGAGAACTCTTACTCTGGGGAGGTCAAAGGAGGGAAAAGGAGCTCAAAGGAGGTACTGTAGTATCAAGTCAGAAAACAGAAAACCCAATCCACTTCAATCCCAATTGCAGTTTTAAATTACAACTTTTACTGATGAAGTCACTATTTCAAAAAGACAGTTCTCAATAAAATGTAATTCAGAGACAATTTACCAGAGGCCAAATGGCTGTCTCATTCCTCTAGATTCCCATAGCATTTTCCTCAGGACCTGCAGGCACCGAGATATATTTAACTTAAGAAAGGGGACCAAGAGATCAAGAGACTTCCTAAAGGTATAGAAAAGTGAATGACGGCTCTTTTCATGTTATCAACTACAAATTAAACACTGCCAAAGAATCAAATAGAAGAAGAGCAATTATATCATTAATCAATGCGATTAATTATACAGACCTTAAGCATATTCCTTCTAATTATTTTCTCCCAAAAGTGAGGAGGAACTGGCAAAGCTAACAGTTGCATCATGGGTGAGGTCAAAGTTATAGTGTGGACGTTAAGTCTGGAACACAAAAATATTCTTTCATTTTTTTTCACATATTGAACCCCCTTGACTACTTCTTTGAGGTTATCCTAAAGGCATAGATTTAGTCAGCAAAAACCAGAGTCACAAACCGTCTGAGGCCACTCATCACAGATGTATGTGCAGAGATGGATGGAAATGCACCGTTAATGTACCATGCTCATTGCAATTTTGCGCAGAGCGCTAAACTATGCATTGCTAATAAGGGACAACACATAGAATACATCATATGTTGTAATGCAATACAAAAATAACTTATTATGCATATTTGCCACATTTCCGGACTTTATGGTTACCCAGGGTATTTCAACCAGTTGTTTTATATAATAGACCAGTGTGTTGCTAAATATTTTGGTCTTGGGACTGCTTCACACTCTTAAAAATTATTGTGGACCCAAAGAGCTTGTTCTTATAAAGTTTCTGTCGATCAGTGTTTACTGTATTGGAAATTAAAACAGACATTTAAAAATAACAATAATAAACCCATTATATGTTAATATAAATAACATTTTTATCAAAATAGCTATATTTTTTAGAACAAAATGTGTTTAGTGAGAAGAGTGGCATTGTTTCACATCTTTGTCAATCTCTTTAAATGCCTGGCATAAGAGAAGAGAGCTGAATCCTCATATCTTCTTATGCACTCAATCTGTTGAAGTATATGAAGAAAATTCACCCTCATAACATATGTAATTGGAACAGAAAGGAATATTTTAATAACCATTTCAAATAATTGTGGATATTTGTCCTTCATACCATACCAAAACTCACTTAGTGGTTGTTTCTTGAAGATTAGTTGCTATGTGGAATCTAAAACCATATCAAAGAACTTTTGTACTGTTACATTAAAATCCATTGGTCTATGCACTTTGAATGCATCTTTTAGCCATGTTATTCATGTAGCACCATGGATTATGGTTATTTCACTTAGTTATGAAAATTGTTCAAATGTCAACAGATTTCATTATACAATATCAAAAAGTTAAATTTGTTAATATGTACTGTTAGTATTACTAGCATATAATATTACTGTTTGTATGCTCAAGTATATTGTTAAAATAGTACTGATTTCATCAAAAAAAATCTGTAAATATTGAGAAGCTGTCAAGCTCATGGCGGTAGATACAAGTTTTCTAAAATTTTAATTTTTGCTTGAAAGGTCAGATTTTATCATTGACAGCAATGACATCACAGGCTCACTTTGTTCATTTGGAGAAAATGTTTGCCAAATACCCAAATTTTAATATCCATAGTTCATCTGTCAGTCATTCCTTCAAGTAAAAATACGGCATTCCAAAAATAAAATTCCAACTCAAACAATTGCATATGTTCTTTTCTTTGAGACAACAATCATACTTCAATTGGCAGCAGAAATGCTTCATGCATACTTCCCATATCATCACACAGAATATTGAAAAACTGTACCGAGTATGTGGTGGTGAAGAATACAATGACAGCTAGAACAATTTGGTGCCACTACCTTGATTTGCGTTAAGGCACGAGCAGCTTTACCCACCATTGCTTTTGCACCATCAGTGCAACAATGACATTATTTGGAATAGTTTGACCTTGCAGACTTAGGGACCCCCGGAGTCCCTGGGTCACATTTGAGAACCACTGGAATAGGCTACAGCTCACATAAAAACTCAATAGAAAGAATGTCTAAAATGTGTTCTGCTGAGACAAAAGCTCTACAATTCTGTAGTGTGTGATAGCAGAGGCAGATGGCTTACCAGGAGGAAGACTCTTAACTAAGAATCAAATGTTATGGGTTGAAATGTCATTTTTTCCACTTGAAAATTTTTATTGCTCTTTTTGTATGTCATCATATGGTAGATGATACTTATCATGAGCTGGGAAGGGGAGAATTGCAGTGAGAGGTCAGGGAGATGATATTAGAAGGGCCCAGGAAATCTCAATGACAGACCTGACCTAGTTGATCGGGAGTCAGTGCCAAGTCCCCACACCTGGCAGGCATTAGAAATGCCCAGAAACACTGAGAGGGAAGAGAGGCCCGGCATCTGGGCATTTCAGACAGCCTCAGGCAGGAGGGAGCTTGGGCAGAGATTGCTGGCATCTGCGAGTTGGACATTTCCATTGGTGGTTATGCCAGAGGCCACTGGGGGGTCCCCTCTCTGCCTCTGTAGCTTATTTGGCAGGACTTCTTTTTCAACACCCTCCTCCTTCCTCCAGCACCCTGTCAGCACAGACCTCCATGTCCAAGTTCCATATTTATAATGAAGTTTCAAGAGAGAAACTAAGTAGCTCCTTGCTTCCCTCTCCCTCCGAAACTGGACTTCCAGATCTTGAATATCTTATGATACGGCTCCAAGAATTCATGTTTATTGCAGTTTTAATTTTTTGGTGTGAATCACTTATTTCTTTTGGGATATTGTGCTTTTTTAAATTCTCTTTCTTGTTATTAGAGGTGGCATCACTCTTTCCACTGATTCTGATTACGTTTTCGTAGCTACTGTTTTGGTAACAAGCAGAAACAGCTAGGACAAGGGGTATACAAAGTCTTTTGGGCTGTGTAGAGAAAATACTTCAAAGCAATATATAAACATACTCCCATATACCATATATAATTTTCATCTGTAAGAAATTCTTATGATAGTCATAATATCTGTAAGTAATTCCACTTTAGAGATGGAGAAATTGAGGTACCCAGCATTTAGGTGACTTGGCTCAAATCAATGGACATATATAAGGTTTGAACACCTTGCAGCCCAGTGTTTTTTCTATTAGGCCAGTGGTTTTGGGAGATTTCAGGACCCAGGTTCATATCCCACCTCTTTAACTACTGCCACCTCTACCACAACCCTACCCCTCCAAAATCCAGTCCCATTTTTTATCCATATTGTTCATAACATCTGAGATATTAATGGGGAGAAAGATAATGACAGTGAATGCTGAATACATATCAGTCAGGAAACAAGTAAAAATTTACTAGCGCCTTTCCATGGTGGCTTTTAGTTACAAAAATATGTTCTAATACACACTGTTATTTTTTTATAAATAAAAAATTTTTTTATTGTGTATTAATTGACTAGCCTATTCTACCCTACTGAGCATTCTGCAGGTATCACCTTTAATGAATGCCCAGAAGCAGATCTCTTCTTCAATTTTACTGCTGGGTCTACATTTGTATTATAAAAAATGCTTTATGATTTAATACTTATTTTAAAAAATTTGCTGCTTTGAATTGATGTGTGACCTCAGTTGCCTTGTTTTTCCTATCTTTGTAGTGTTTGTTCTGTAAGAAGAGCTTCTGTTGGATTTTGATTTATGGTACTACATATACTTTGATAGAAGCATAACTCAAGCTCCAGTGTTCTTCAGGCTTAATTCAGTTAAAGGTAGAAATTAAATTAAGACGCTTCTTGCAGTGCAGAGAACATTCATATTGGATGAAGTGTTTTATTGGAACAGTGGTAGTTTCTACTATCGCCTACTTCTACCTTTGTCATTGGACCCTCCGTCTCTTGCCCAGATGGTCAGGTCATTATGAATAATTATTGACAATAACTAATTGGCTCTTAATTAAAGAATTGTGGTAATGAGGCCAAAATTGCAGATGCATGTCTGTTGATTTCACTGGTTTTGCTTCACTAACCCTAACCCCAGCTTGCCATCTTGCATAATGCTTTCCCCAGGTTCACAAAGGGGACTCAACAAGTAATCAAAGTTGACTCAATAAAAATCCAACACTACTCTGTCAAACTACTTCCAAAATACTTATTCTATTGATATGGATTTAAAAGCATGATCTAAAATTTGTATATAATTCTTGCTACATCTTGAATTTGTACAGGGCACTTCTACGGAGGAAATAAAAACACTACTGAAGGTATATCTTAAAGTAGCTTAACAAATAATTTAGTGAGTGCCTATAATGTTCATGACATTATGCTAGCCACTGTGGGGGCATAAAAATGACTAAAGCTTGATCCCTTCCTTACTGGAGCCTAAAATAGAGGTAGGACAATAATAATAGCAATAGTGTATACGTCATTATTAAGCCTTAATATATTGAAGATATTATTCTAAGCACTGTAGATATACATTATCTTATTTTATCCCCAACCATTTGGGTAGGCATTATTATTTCCATTTTACTAACAAAGAAATGAGACTCAGGAGGAGTAAATAATTTACCAAAAGGTATTAAGTACCTCACTGCGAAACAAACTCATGCCTCTTTGATTCCAAATCCTTAACTCTTAACCACAATGCCATAAAGACTTAAACAGTAAGACAAACAAAGATAAAATTAATACAGTAAAACCTGTGAAAGCCAGAAGCTGTATAAGCCAGAAACCTATCAGAGAAGGAAAATTCAAATATTTTCCACAAATAGAAAGCGATAGAAAAGTGGTAAGGTGCACCCTGTCAAAGGCAGAAAACTTGCGAGACCCAGAAAAACAAGGCAGTCCTGTCAAGTTCCAGCTCTCACAGATTTCACTGTATAACTCAAATATTCCTATACTTTCCCAGTCTATGGATACAAAAAATCAAATGTTATAGAAATAGCAATAATACACATATCCTATTTTTGCCTCACCTGCACCTATAGGGTGTCTTGACATTCCCTCTGAAATGTATACTCCTCCCCAGTTATTTTTGGGAATAAAAGAGGGCACAATCTCATATGTGCTTCCAAACCACTCTATCAGCTGCAGTCATCAGGAGACATCTAACTGAGGCTTTAAGGAGCTAGAACTAGACCTTGAACGACAGGGAGTCTTACCCTAGGTAGAATGGAGGAAAAAAAACTCTCAGCTGGTTACAACAATGGTGTTGAGAGGACACAAATAATTCAGTTAATCTCTGTTAATTTTGAGATATCCTCAGAGATGGTCATTCACACATATACACATTCAACAGACTGAACCCGGTCTCTCAAATACCTCAGTCATTACTAAGGTCATTACAAGCGTGATGTCTTTGGAGCTTAAATCAACAACAAGAGAAATATATGCAAATGTGGGATTGGGGAAGTTGCTATTTTTTAGGAAAACAGGGAATTTGGGGTTTGGTTTCTAGGACAGAGACAGTGCCATGTGTTCACCACATCACTTTCTCTTCCTGGACCCACAGGAAGAATGCATTGCTCAGATTCTTTTGGATAGTGGTTAGGAGCCAGTGAAATGTGGATGAAAGTAATTAAGCCAGTTGTTAGTCTGTCATTAAAAATATCTCCTTAATTCTCCCATACCCTTTTGTGGTGACCTTGGACACCAAGTGTCCAGAGAGCATAGTCAAAGAATTGAAGAAGGAGGCAGAGCCAACATGGCACCCTAGACAGACGCATCATGCTGTTCCTCTGCAGCAAAAACCCAAAAAGCTAAAACAGATTCAAATGTCAATCCTAGAACTCTAAGCATCAAATGAAGGGATAAAGAACTTGATTAAACACTGAATGGAAGAATAAACTGAAGGAAACAGAGAACAAAGAGATACGGAGTGGAGTTCCCCTGCCAACTAATACAGCAGTGTTGCCATCTTGGAGCACAGCCAGCAATGGACAGGGAGTACGAGGAGGCAACTTCACAGAGCTCCCAACAGGAGATAGAACAAGTCGCCAGAGAAACACGCTTTCCACCCCTCATCTGTCTGCCCTGTACGCCATCCCAATGGGCCACCGCCATGCTGCTTGGCTAGAGAGACTACAGACCACAGTCACCCCAGGTCTGCCCTGTCCCCACCCATCGGCTCCAGCTGCACCCTTTTTCTCTATTTTTTTTAACTTTCTTCTTTTTATTTCTCCCTCTCACGTAGCTCCATACGCCACATCTACCCCTTCCCAATGGGCCACACCACACCACCGTGGGTAGAGAGCTACCGGCCTGCCACCAGCCTGGATCCCCCCTGCCACCACCCACCAGCTCCCACCTCACCATTTTTTCCCTTTTCCTCCTTTTCTTTTACCCTCCTGCCTAGCCCCATACCCCACCTCTACCCTTTCCCACCAGTCCATGTAACGTTGCCTTGGATAGAGAGCTAGTGGTCCACTGCCACCCCAGGCCCACCCCACCCCTACACACCAGCTCTCGCTGAGCCTTTTTTTCTCCTTATTTTCTCTTTTTCTCCTTTTTTCCTTTTCTTTCTCCCTCCCACCTAGCCCCATACACCACCTCTACCCCTACCCACCCCACCATGCCATGCCACACCACCAAGGCTAGAGAGCCACTGGCCTGCCACCACCCAAAGTCTGCCCCACCCCCATCCACTGGCTCCTGCCATGCCATTCCTTCCCTTTCTTCCTTTTCTTTCTCCTTCCCATCTAGCCTTACATGCCACCTCCCACTCCTTCCCACCAGTCCCTGGGTCCATGCAGCCCCCACCACTGGCTACTCTTTTTTTTCTTTCTCTCTCTTTTCTTTTCTTTGTTTCTCCCACCTAGCCCTGTACACCACCACCCCTTTCCTTCCAGCCCTCACCATGTGCCATGGCTACAGCATCCCCAGCTCAGGCCTGCCACTGCACTGGGGCCACACTGCCCCTCCCCTCTTGCCACTTGACCAGCTCCTGAATGGAGGGAAGTGAGCCCCTACTATTCTCCATCCAGTACCCCCGCCCATCTGGAGAAGGGCTGTGAATGCCCCTACACTACGGGACCAACATCAGGAGGCAGGCAGCACCCACCCAGTCTGCCCTCAGTCACCTTGCCAAACCAGGGTACAGTGAAGCGGGCTCACCCTGTTTGCTGTTACCCTGCCCACTCAACAAAGTGGTGAGAGCTATCAAACCCACAGACAAACAAGCAGCAAAGAAACCTGCCCTGCCTGACATATCAAAACATATCAAAACAAAACAAAGAAGCAGCATGAAACAAATGAACGCACAATCAATAAATACAGAAAATAATACCTTAATGTCTCAGAGACAGCAGACAATATCAAAGCACATAGAAAAATAGGACAAGATGTCTCCAGCAAGTGACCAAAATAAAGAAACAGATGACCTTCTGGTAAAAGAAAAGGCAGTGGAACTAGCTAATATGAAATTCAAAAGACTAATATTTAGGGCTCTCCAAAAGATCAGGAAAGCAATCAAGAAAAACGCAAACAAAACCAAGGACAAGACAGACAAAATCATGGAAAAAAACAGGCAAAACCAATGAAAACATAACCAAAATCAGGAAAAACACAGACAAAGCAATAGAAGAATTCAGAAAAATAATACAAGAATGAAATTTTAAAAAATAATAATAATAACATTAGAAATTGTACACAAACAGCAGTTAGAAATCCGAAAGATAAACAACAAAATTTCAGAAATGGACAACTCGGTAGAAGGTTTTAGGAGCAAATTTGACACAATGGAAGGCAGAATAAGTGAGATTAAAGAAAAATCCAGGATGCCACTTTGCTTGAGGAAAAATCAGAGAAAAGAAGGAAGAAAATTAAGAAAACCTAAGAATTATATGGGATACAATTGAGCAAAAATTTGCACATGATTGGAGTTCCAGAACAGGGGCAGAAAATGGAAAACACAGAGAAGATTTTTGAAGATTTTGCTGGCAGAAAACTTCCCAAATATCCTGAAAGAAGAAAAACTGACCATCCAAGAAGCTCAATAAACCCCATAGAGGATACACCCCAAAAGAAAGTCAACAAGACATATCATAATCACACTTGACAAAGCCAAAGCAAGAATCCTGAGAGCAGCTTGAGAAAAATGAAGTCACTTACAAAGGGGAAACAATAAGACTAAACTCTTGATTACTCAGCAGAAACTATTCAGACAAAAACGCAATGGGATGACATATATAAAACCTTGAAAGAAAAACACTGCTATCCAAGAATAATATATCCTGCAAAACTCTCTCAAATATGATGGTGAAATTAGGACATTGCCAGACAGACAGAAATTAAGAGAATTTGTAAAAACCAAACCAAACTTACAGTAAACACAAAGGGAGTCCTTTGGTTAGAGAACCAACAACATCAGACAACAACCTGAGTCTAGGACACAGGACAGCATCAGCCAGATACCATCCAGGTAACGAATTCTCAATAATAAAACAAAGCTAAAGACTTAAAACAGGAAAACAGAAGCGTCAATCTGTAAATGACGACAATGTTGAAACAATAAAAAGGGGAATAAATGGCATAGGTATAGAACTTTCAAATGGAGAGGAAGTCAAGGCAATATCAAGTAATAAAAGACTGGTTCAAACATAGGAAGATAAAAGTAAATTTCAAGGTAACCACAAAGATAACTTAAAAAAACTACTAATCAGAATTAAAAAAGAAAAACATAAAGACTCAATAAACACAAAATCTATAATAACGAAAGAAAAGAAAATCCACAAACAAAATGAACTCAGCACAGGAAGTAAGAGGAACAAAGAAAATGTCAGCACCACACACAAAAAAAAAGTAGAATAATATGACAGCAGTAAGCTCATACCTATCAGTAATCACACTGAATGTAAATGGCTTTAATGTGCCTGTAAAGAGACAGAGAGTGGCACAATGGATTTTTTAAAAAGTACCATCAATATGCTGTCTATAGGAGACAAATCTTAGACACAAAGACATAAATATATTAAAAATCAAAGGATAGAAAAAATACATCAATTAAACTGTAACCAAAAGAGGGCAGTAGTGACAATACTAATCTCAAATAAAATAGACTTAAGGAAAAAACAACCATAAAATACAAGGAAGGACATTATATAATGATAAAAGGGATAATCCACCAAGAAGACATAACCTCAATAAATATCTATGCACCCAACAACGGGGCTCCAAAATACATAAAACAAACTGCCAGCACTGGAAAGAGAAATAGACAATAGGAGATTTTAACATACCACTCTCAGTTATGGAAAGAACGTCTAGAAAGAAACTCAACAAAGATACAAAAGATCTAAAGACATATATAGAATACTTCACCCAACAGCAACAACATATACATACATTCTTTTCCAATGGACATGGAACATTCTCCACGTCTTAGGCTGTGTTCTCTAGAGAAGCAAAACCAGTGAAGTATATATATAGTGAGAGAGACTTATATTAAGGATATGACTCATGTGACTGTAGAGGCTGGAACATC
This sequence comes from Trichechus manatus latirostris, assembly GCF_000243295.1. Lineage (NCBI taxonomy): Eukaryota > Metazoa > Chordata > Mammalia > Sirenia > Trichechidae > Trichechus > Trichechus manatus. Next base: position 9,419,804 of record NW_004444010.1, read on the forward strand.
CCAAGTCCATGGGTCAGGATAGAGGCTTCTCCTGATTCACGTAGCCAGAGGGGCTGGCGAACTCAAGATCAGCAGGCCAGACAGCAGGGGTCTTGCCCACAGGCTTCAAAGGTCGACAAATTCCAAGATCGTCAGGCAAGACTGCAGGTAAGCTGCTAGCTCAAGTCCCGAGAACCAGAGGTCAGATGAACAGGAGCCAGCTGTAGGATTAAGAGTGAGCAAAAGCCCATCAGCCTTGCCAGAGAGTCCACTTGTATTCGATGCAGGCCACACCCCCAAGGAAACTCCTTTTCAACTGATTGGATACTCACACCAGACCCCATCATGAAGGTGATCACATTACATCAAATCTCATCACGGAAGTGATCACATCATCATACAACTGCCGAACAATATCATAACTACCAAACCACCAAGAATCATGACCCAGCCAAGTTGATACATAATCTTAATGATAATACTCCAGAATAGACCACATTTTAGGCCACAAAGCAACCCTCAATAAAATCCAAAACACCAAAATAATAAAAGTATTCTGTCTGATCGCAATGCCAGAAAAGTAGACATCAATAACAGGAAGAGCAAGGGAAAAAAATCAAATACATGGAAACTGAATAACACCTTGTTTAAAAACCACTGGGTAATAGAAAAAATCAAACAGGTAATCAAAAAATTCCTAGAATCAAATGATAATGAAAACACATCATACCAAAACCTTTGGGACATAGCAAAGGCAGTGCTCAAGGGTCAATTTATAGCAATAAACACACACATCAAAAAAGAATGGGCCAAAATCAAAATGTTAGCCCTACAACTAGAACAAACAGAAGGAGAACAGCAAAAGAAACCCACAGCCACCAGAAGAAAGGAAATCATAAAGATTAGAGCAAAAATAAACGAAATAGAGAACAGAAAAACAATAGGAAAGAATCAACAAGACCGAAAGTTACTTCTTTGAAAAAATCTACAAATCACTGGCCAAACTGACAAAAGAAAAACAGGGGAGGAAGCAAATAATCCAAATAAGAAATGAGATGGAGGAACATTATAACAGACTTAACTGAAATAAAAAGGATCATTAACAGAATACTACAAAAAAATGTATTCTAACAAATTTGACAATCTAGAGGAAATGAACAAGTTTCTAGAAACATACTACCACCTAAACTAACACAAACTAAGATAGAAAATCTAAACAGACCTATAACAAGAGAAGAGATTGAAGAGGAAATTAAAAAAAAACAAAAATCCCAACCAAAAAAAGGCCTGGCCCTGATGACTTCACTGGAGAATTCTAGCAAACATTCAGAGAAGCACTCATACCAGTACTATTCAAACTATTTCAGAGCATAGAAAAATAAGGAATACTCCCAATTCATTCTATGAAGCCAGCATAACCCTGATACCAAAGCCGGGCAAAGACACTATGAAAAAAGAAAACTACAGACCAATATCTCTCATGAATATAGATGCAAAAATTCTCAACAAAATTCTAGCCAATAGAATTCAGCATCATATCAAAAAAATACTGTATCACAACCAAGTGGGATTCATACCAGGTATGCAACGCTGGTTCAACATTAGAAAATCAATCAACGTAATCCACCACATAAACAGAACAATCAATCAACACAGGAAAGGCATTTGATAAAGTCCAACACACATTCCTGATAAAAACTGTCAGCAAAATAGGAATAGAAGGGAAATTCCTTGACATAATAAAGAGCATCTATACAAAACCAACAGCTAACATTATTCTCAATGGAGAGAGACTGAAAGCATTCCCCCTGAGTATGGGAACAAGACAAGGATGCCCTTTATCACCACTCCTATTTAACATTGTTAAACATTGCTAAAAGTCCTAGCTAGAGCAATAAGGCAAGAAAAAGAAATAAAGGGCATCCAAAGTGGAAAAAAAGAAGTAAAATGATCCCTCTTCGCAGATGATATGATCCTATACATGCAGAACCACAAAGACTCCACAAGAAAACTATTGGAACTAACAGAAAGATTCAGCAGAGTAACAGGATATAAGATCAACATACAAAAATCAGTTGGATTCTTGTACACCAACAAAGAGAACTTGGAAAAGGAAATCAGGAAAACAATATCATTTATAATAGTCTCTAAAAAGATAAAATACTTAGGAATAAATCTAACCAGGGACGTAAAAGACCTAAACAAAGAAAACTACAAAACCTATTGCAAGAAACCAAAAGAGACCTACCATATCATGCTCATGGATAAAAAGACTCAACAGTGTGAAAATGTCAATCCTACTCAAAGTGATCTACAGATATAATACAATCCCAGTCCAAATATCAACAGCATTCTTTAATGAGATGGAAAAACTAATCACCAACTTTATATGAAAAGGAAAGAGCCCCTCAATAAGTAAAGCATTAATGAACAAAAAGAACAAAGTAGGAGGACTCACACTATCTGATCTCAGAACCTACTAGACAGCCTCAGTGGTCAAAACAGCCTGGTACTGGTACAATGACAGACACAAAGACCAAAGGAACAGAATCGAGAACCCAGGTGTAAATCCATCCACCTATGCTCAGCTGATCTTTGACAAAGGACCAAAGTCCATTAAATGGGGAAAAGACAGTCTTTTTAACACACAGTGCTGGCAAAACTGGATGTCCATCTGTAAAAAAAAATGGAACAGGACCCATACCTCACACCACACACAAAAACTAACTCAAAATGGATCAAAGACCTAAATATAAAACCTAAAACGATAAAGATCATGGAAGAAAAAATAGCGACACTGCCAGGGGCCCTAATACATGGCATAAATTCAATACAAACCATAACTAACAATACACAAATACCAGAAGATAAACTAGATAACTGGGAGCTCCCAAAAATTAAACACTTATGCTCATCAAAAGACTTCACCAAAAGAGTAAAAAGAGAACCTACAGACTGGAAAAAAAATTTTGGCTACAACATATTCCACAATAATCTAATCTCTAAAATCTATAGAATACTTCAACACCTCAATAACAAAGAGACAAATAATCCAATTTAAAAAATGGGCAAAGTATATAAACAGACACTTCACCAAAGAAGATATTCAGGTAGCTAACAGACAATGAGGAAATGCTCAAGATCATTAGCCATTAGAGAAATGCAAATCAAAACCACAATGATATACCGTCTCACTCTGACATTACTGGCATGAATTAAAAAAAAAAAAAAACAGGAAATAATAAATGTTGGAGAGGTTGCAGGGAGATTGGAATTCTTACATACTGCTGGTGGGAATGTAAAATGGTACAACCACTATGGAAAATGACACAGCACCTCATTAAAAAGCTATAAATAGAAATACCATACAGTCCAGCAATCTCACTCCTAGAATACATCCTAGAGAAATAAGAGCCATCACATGAGTAGACGTGTGCATACCCATGTTCATTGCAGCATTATTCACAATAGCAAAAAGATGGAAACAACCTAAGTGCCTGTATTGGTTATCTAGTGTTGCTATAACAGAAATACCACAAGTGGATGCCTTCAACAAACAGAAGTTTATTCACTCACAATCTAGTAGGCTAGAAGTCCAAATTCAGGGCATCTGGAGGAAGGTCCTTCTCATCAATCTTCCCCTGGACTAGGAGCTTCTCCACACAGGGACTCTGGGTCCAAAGGATACACTCTGCTCCCGGCGCTGCTTTCTTGGTGGTATGAGGTCCCCAACTCTCTGCTCACTTCCCTTTCCTTTAATCTCTTGTAAGATAAAAGATGGTTCAGGCCACACCCCGGGGAAACTCACTTTAATTGGATCAGGGATGTGACCTGGGTAAGGGTGTTACATCCCACCCTAATCTTCTTTAACATAATCCAATCTTGCCTCATTAACCACAGGCAAAGATTAGGATTTAAAACATATAGGAAAATTATATCAATCACAAAATGGAGGACAACCACACAATACTGGGAATCATGGGCTAATCAAGTTGACACACTTCAAGGGGACACAATTCAATCCATAAACAGTGTCCATCAACAGATGAATAAATACACACAATGGAATACTAGGCAACAATAAAGAACAATGATGATTCAGTGAAACATCTCAGAACATGGATGAATCTGGAGGGTATTATGCCGAACGAAATAAGTTAATCACAAAAGGACAAATACTGTATGAGACCACTATTGTGAAAACTCAAGAAAAGGTGTACACATAGCAAAAAAAACTTGGATGGAAATGAAAGAGGAAAGGGCTGGGGAGGGGAAATTATTAACTAGATAGTACACAAGTCTTAACTTTGGTGAAAGGAAAGACAATATACAATACAGAGAAAGTCAGCACAATTTGACCAAGGCAAAGCAATAGAAGCTTCCTAGACACATCCGAACATCTTGAGGGACTGAGTTACTGGGGCTGAGGGCTGGGGACCATGGTCATGGGGGAAATCTAGGTCAATCAGCATAACATAGTTTATAAAGAAAATGTTCTACAGCCTACTTTTGTGAGTAGCGTCTGGGGTCTTAAAAGCCTGTGAGCAGCCATCTAAAATACAACTATTGATCCTATCACGTTCAGAGCAAAGGAGAATGAAGAAAACCAAAGATGAAAGGAAAATATCAGTCCAAAGGACTCATGGACAACATGAACCACAGCCTTCGCCACCCTGAGCCCAGAAGAACTAGATGGTGCCTGGCTACCACCACCAACTCCTCTGACAGGGATCACAATAGAGGGTTCCCGACAGAGTGAGAGAAAAATGTGGAACAAAATTCAGATTCACAAAAAAAGACCAGACTTACCGGTCTGACAGAGACTGGAGGAACCTGTGAGACTACAGCCCCAGACCCTGTTAACTCAGACCTGAAACCACTCCCGAAAGTCTACCTTTCAGCCAAAGATTAGACAGGCCTCTAAAACAAATAATAACATGTGTAAGGAGCATGCTTCTTATTTCAAGCAAGTATATGAGACCAAACGGGCAACACCTTCCCAAAAACAAGGAAGAGAAGGCAGAAAAGGACAGGAAACCTGGACAAATGGACAAGGGGAACCCGTGATGTAAAGCGAAAGGGGGAAAATGCTGACACACTGCGAGGATTGCAACCAATGTCACAAAACAATTTGTGTATAAAAGTTTTGAATGAGAAACTAATTTGCACTGTAAACTTTCACCTAAAACACCATTCAAAAAAAAAAGAATTGAAGATGTCTGGATCCTTGAGTCAAACCTTGAAGGCAAGCTGCTGAGAAAACCCCCTGACCTGAGTTGGATTCTGATGTGCACAGAAATAAATCTTTGTTCTCCTAAGCCAACGATGTGGTCCCTTAGTGGAAGCTCTAGGACTGTTAGCAAATTACAGCAACTTTTTTTGTTTGTTTTTCAGAGAAATCATTGTTTGTCTTTGACAGGATAGTAAATAGCTGGAATGGGAATTATGGGAGACATGAAGTTGTGCCACCCAGCTGCCCCTTGCTGCTCAACTGGGGAGAGTACTGACCCTGATAATGGAGGAAAGGGACTATATCACAAAAAAGCATCAAGACCCAGCTGGCATGTGCTAGCAGGAGCAAGGGGAGAATATGTAGGACTAGATTCCAAGGCTGCTTGAACAAGGGGGCTGGAATATAAAATTGGATAGGGAAGAGTTTGTTGACTTAGGGGTGCTTTCCTAAAATACAGATTTAACATCTTGGAGAGGACCCCAGGAGATGATGCAAATTCGACTTCTAACCAAAAAACCAAACCTGTTGCCATCATATAAATTCTGATTCATGGCGACCCCATGTGTTACAGAGTAGAACTGCTCTATAGGGTTTCCTTAGCTGTAATTGTTACAGAAGCAGATGGCTAGGCCTTTCTTCCTGGTGCCTCTGGATAGGTTTAAACTGCCAACCCTTAGGTTAATTGTCAAGCACACACCATTTGCACCACCCAGGGACTTTGTACAGGGTCAAGTAGGCAAGAAATGGGATTACTGTCTTAGACCCTGATCATAGTTCTTTCCACTAACTTCCCTCTTCTAAGTTTTTCCTCAGGAAATGAGGCTCAACATAAGCCTTGAGTAGCTGCTCCACAAACATATATGGAGCAGTAGATCCAGGCAGCACAAGAGGTGGGCTGTGGTGGACATGGAGGTGCACTTCTCCCTCCCAGGAAGAACTTGCTGCTCAGCTTCTGGGTGTGAGGTCAACAGACAGCCTCTTGCTGTCAGCTCCTTCAATGTTTGTCTCAGCTACATGTGTAAACCTCTCTGTCTCAGTGTCTGCTTCCAGAGAACCCAACCTGTGATAAAGGCACATAGGATTCTTCTAACATTGTCATGCAACAAGTGTGTAATGTAGAAAGAGATAGAAATCAAGCATACAAACTCCATAAGAAGCACATTTTGGATGTATCTATATGATGTTTCTATATTTCAGGAAGGGCAATTGCCCCACAAACAAGCTATTCATTACCATCAGCATGAAAGATGTTCTGAAATGTATTGCCAAGATCCACTCAATGTATCTTTCAAGGGAGGAGGCAACTGTTCTTTATCTTTCTAGAGTCATGTATGAACACTCAAGGACCAGTGCTAAAGCTCAGTCCTTGGGTTCCCTGATACAGACATACAAGGAGTCATAGAATGACAGAATGTGAGAAATGGAAAGGACTTTGCATCTTTATTCTTACTGATAGACCCCAACTCATACATGGAGGGTACATATTTCTGATAGCTACTTTCCCAGCTTCCTTTGGGACTATGGCATGTGTCTTAGGCTGGATTCTCTAGAGAAGCAAAACCAGTGAAGTGTGTGTATATATGTGTATATATATATATATATATGAATAGAGAGAGAGATTTACAGCAAGGAAATGGCTCACGTTGTTCTGGAGGCTGGGAAGTCCTGAGTCCGTGGGTCAGGTGTCAGGCTGGAGGCTTCTCCTGACTCATGTAGCTGCAGGGGCTGATGAACCCAAGATTGGCAGGTCAGATAGCAGGCTGCTGGCTCAATTTCCAAGAAGTGGAGTTTAGATAATGACGAGCCAAATGCAGGATCTAGAGCAGAACAATAGCCAGTGAGCTTTGTCAGAAGGTCCATATGTATTGGATGTAGGCCATACTCCCAAGAAAACTCCCTTTCAACTGATTGGCTGCTCATAGCAGATCTCATCATGGAAGAGATTACATTATATTAGATCTCATCATGGAGGTGATTACATCATTGCATAACTGCCAAACCACTGAGAATCATGACCCAGTCAAGTTAACATACAACCTTAACCATCACAGCATGGGACCTATAGAGAAGTGTGCTAGGATCTTCCAGGAAAGGTTTCCTCCCTAATAAAAAGACTCACAAGGGAATAATCCTTCTCTTCTTTGATCTGATGTCATGGTGTCCACTCTTGATGCCGGGAACTATGGCAGCCATCTCACAACCATAAGGAGAGACATCACCAACATGCTGAAGATGACAGAGCAGTAAGACAAAAGATCCTGTGTCCTTTGTTATATCAATGAGCTGCTGAACCAACCCCTGAAATTACTCTGAGTCCAGAATTTCAGTTTTGGCATAATAGATGCCTTATTTGTAAAGCCATTTTTAGCTGAGTATTCTGATTTGCCACTGAAAGCAGCCTAACTAGGAATTATCTAATCCAAGAATTTTGTTTCACAGATGAAGAAACTGAGAGTTAGAGTGGGTAAGTAACTTCCTCAACAGCCCACAGTAATTAAATGACAGAGCTGCAATTCAAATGCTTGTGTCCTGGTTCTTGGACTAAAGCATTTTCTACCAACTCTTACAGAACATTCTACCTGGAATCAAAAGGAAACAAGAAGACCAGAGGGAGGCCTGGTAGTCTCTGCAGGGCAACAATCTCAGGCACTCAGAGAGGAGAAGGCTCTTGCTGGTGTGCACAGACCAACAGGACAGAATTCTAGGCAATTGTGAGGGACTCTCCTGCCTTCATTCTGACCTCTTAGCCCACCCTTTCGTCCTCAGAAAGCCCATTAAAAATAAGCATTGACCATATCTCTGTCCTAAATACATAAAAATAAAATTACTGTACATGTCTAAAAGTGAACCAGATTCTCTGAATTTTTTTTCCAACTTCCAAAAATAGTTAGGACTCACTGCCAAACAGCGGGCCAGAATTCCATGAAAAAACATCAGTCCATGGCATTTGCTCCAGTGTAGAAATAATTAAATACACACTGACAAATGAAATTCTCAGTGCCCTTTCACCCTACCAGCCTGTTCTCTAAAAGTAAAGGAAAAGAATTTTTCAATAATGGGGCAATCACAATGTAGTGAAGAAAGCACTTGATTTGGAATCATAAAAATTGTATTCTATTCTGTAATAAGCATTTGCTTTTTTTTTTTTTTTTTAGTCACCCAGTAACTGACCCCTCCTTTACAGGTTTGGGGAATTCTTCATCTTAAGGCACAGAACCCACCTTTCACTATATAAACTGAAGGGACCAGATAATTGCTTTCCTAGACTCCCTTGCAGCTAGGATTCAGGTACATGACATAAGCTTCACCAATCAGAAGTTCCATCCCTGGACTTTGAAGTGGAAGCCAGTGTGGCAAAGGAGGGTCATGCACGATCTATTCTGACAAAGGTAGTGGCAGTAGTAGAAACTCTACCCTTAAAAAGTTGAGAACCTCTTCCTTAAGGCGTTTTGAAAAGCATACTGTTACACAAATATACCAATCCAAAACTCGTTGCTGTCGAGCGATTCTGACTCACAGTGACCCTATAGGACAGTGTAGAACTGCCCCATAGGGTTTCCAGGGAGCAGCAGGTGGATTCGAACTCCCAGCCGTTTGGTTAGCAGCCTGAGTTCTTAACTACTGCACCACCAGCGCTCCACACAAATATGCAGCATTCAATTAATTTAAGGTCTAAGTATAAAGATGAGAATTTGAGGGAAATTAGCTTTTCAGATTGTCCCAGAAAACCAAGGATTTCTTTAACAAACATTTACTGAACACATTGTTTGCACATTCTTCTAAGCACTAGTGGCAAGTCTGAGACAGGTATCAAGTCCTTGATACTCAGAAACTCATAGTTGAGTAGAGACAGACAGATGCATACACAAATAATTCCAAAATTAGGGGATCGATTGTTAATCTGAAGGAAATTTGAACACAGCACCTTAAAAGTACAGTGGAAAAAGCCCCTAACCACTAAGGGAAGCAGCAGAATCCTTCACAAAACAAGGGACATTTGAGCTGGGAAAAGCTGGGTGGTACAAACAGGTAAAGCACTTGGCTACTAACTGAAAGGTTGGAGATTCGAGTCCATTCAGAGGCACCTCGGAAGAAAGGCCTGGTGATCTACTTCCAAAGGGTGATAGCCATTTGAAAATGCTATGGAGCACAGTTCTACTCTAACACACATGAGGTCGCCATAAGTTGGAGTTTGAGCTGTGAGTTCCTCTCTAGAAGTACGCAGCCGTTGTAGAAGATCAGCCCACAGGCTGAGTGGCTCAGAGAAGTAGAACATCCTGTGACTAAAGTGTGACTGGAAGCTTCTTCAAAGCCATCTAGCTAATGGCTGCTCTTTTTCAGGAGAATCCAGCCAGCTTTGGGTTTGAAGATCATCTGTTCCAGAAAGCTTTTCTGTTCTCAGGGAAACCATAACAGAAACATTAATGTATCCTGGAAGAATGTCAATCATCTTATTTGGTTCCTCTTTATTTTTTCTACTTTTTTCATGAATTCAATATCTTTTAAAATCTCATTGCTTTAAAGTAAGACAACAAATGACTCCAGAGATTTCACATGCATGTAGGGTGAAATGAAAAATTCTAACTTGTTATATATACAATGTTCTGTAAACAATAAAGAGAGAAACGAGGAAGCAATATCCATGCTCTTCATTACTCTGTACATTTGATCTATTGATTGGAAGAATGGCTCAGGTTATGACATTCAGAAATCTGATAAAAATAGCTGACATTTTTATGAAGCCCTTTTAAATTTCAAAGTGCTTTCATATATACTCTCATTTGGCTTTCATTAACAGCCCTGTAAGGTAAAGTAGTCTTACTCTTGGCCACATTTATAGATGTGGAGGGATCAGAGATGTCAGCAGATTTTCCCCTAGTTATCCACCTAGTAAGTATTAGACCTGGAACACAAAGTCAATTCTTTTCTCTCCCAGTCCTGTGCTCATTCCACGCAATCTCTTCTGTAAAGTGCTAAGCTTATTGTTGTTAGTTGCTGCTAAGTGGATTCCAACTCACGGTGACCCCATGTGTACAGAGTAGAACTGCTCCATAGGGTTTTCAATGCTGCAACTTTTCAAAAATAGATTGCCAGGCATATCTGTCAAGATGCCTCTGGGTGAGTTCAAACTGCCAACCTTTCAGCTAGTAGTCAAGCACGTAACTGTGCCACCCAGGGATCCCCAAGTGCTAAGCAAAGGTGAGGAATTGCCCTCCCAGTTATTAACTCTGATGAAAATAGGAAATGATAGCTACATTACAGTGTGTCGGAGGGGTAGAGATACTGTATATATAATTCAGTGTTTGACAGAGGGCTATTCTGTTGGCTAGAGCCTTACTGTTAAGCTGCTATAACAAAAGTCTCAACAGTAATTCAATAGCTTAAAGAATACGGAGTGTATTTTTCTCCCATGTGATGGCTCTGCCATCATCAACATGTGGCTTCCAAGGTCACTCTAGCTGTAGCCATTCCAACCAATGAGATGGAAGAAAGAGCATGGAGGAGCCAGAGGCCAGCTTTGGAGGTCAGTCAGAAAGTGGCCCATGTTAGCAAGAACTTAAGTCATAAGGAAGCTGAGCTGGAAAAAGGGATCATTCGATTTTGGTGGACATAGTGATGCTCACAAATAGTGGCTATTTTTATAATAAATATCAACAAAGAGAACCATGAGGACAGAGACCTTCACTGGCCTGTTCACCACTATATGCTCAGCACCTAACTCAGTGCCTGGTGCCTAGCGTTACTGTCGTTGCTAGTTGTCACCAAGACAATTTTAACCTATGTGTAACAGAGTACAACTGCTCCATAGGGGTATGATTTTGTTTTTTTCACTGTTAATCTTTATGGAAGCAGATCACCCTGCTTGTCTTCTGCGAAGTCTCTGGCTGGGTTCAAACCTCCAACTTTTAGATTAACAGTTGAGCACAAACTATTTGCGCCACCTAGGACCTGCTCAAAAATATTTGTTGAAGGTATGAATGAAGTCTGCTCCGTATAGAAAAACGTCAGCCATTTCTTGCAAATAAGATTGTTTTATCTTGTTTTTGAGATTTTTATACTGACCAAATCAAACTTTTCAATCTAGGAACTTCAAGGAAATTCCAGGCTAACAGAAGTATAATAATAACCAAAGACATTTGGACTTGGGTTTAACTTCAGGTTTGACTTAAATGGGAAGAAGTCATAATATTGCACATTTCCCTAATGATGAGGGATCTAGTGATTGGTGCCTCGGCTGAAAGGATGATATCCTCTAATGTGCGTACACTCTCAAACCTTGTGCCAGAAATGAGCTGGAATACAGGATGACAGGACCTAAGGACCACCTCCAACCAGGCCCTTTCGGCAATGGCTCAACTCTCATTTCAATCTCTTTGTTGTATTTCACTGTTGCCATTGAAGAGTGGAAAGGGGATCAATGGAGCAAACAGATTCCCTCTTTGACGATTTAGCTTGTACTCAAATCTTTAAGTCTTTTATTATTTTCTTGATGGATTCATTATGTTACAACGTATGGATTATTTTAGACCAAAAAGTAGCAGAGGCCTGAAAGTTAAATTTGTACAAAAATTGAAAACGCAAAATTGTACTTCTCCAGACTAGTATGTGGGTGTGGAAGTAAAAGAAGCAGGACACAAACAGGACTTCAATAATTCTTAATTGGAACAGAAACTTCTCTGGGATGATTCTGAATGTCCCAATGGACTTTAATGTACAATCACAGAAACATAAAATAAGAAGGGCTAACACCTTTGAGCACTTATTTTGAACGAGGCACTAAGTAAACTGGTTTTAGTAAACCAGTTGCCTTGGAGTTGATTTCAACTCATGGTGACCCCAGGTGTGTTAGAGTAGAATTGTCCTCCATAGAGTTTTCAATGGCTGATTTTTTGGAAATAGATCACCAGATCTTTCCTCCAAGACACCTGTGGGTGGACTCGAACCTCCAACCTTTCAGTTAACAACTGAGCTTATTAACCATTTGCACCACCCAGGAATTCCAGACACTAAGTACTTTACATGAATTAACTCAGATAATCCTCACAAATCTCTATGAGGTATGTTACCATCATCATACCTATTTTACAGATGAGGCAATAGAGGCACAGGGAAGAAAGAAATTTGCCCAAGTTTACACAACTAGGAAGGCAGGAACTAAGATGTGGACCCAAGCATTCTGGCTCCAGGAGAATAAACATATCAGTCTTAGAAAAAACAAAATTGTAATGTTCCTTAGAAGTGAGGGTAGCGAAACCTCATCTTGCTTACTTTGTTCACATCATTAGAAAAGGCTGATCAGTAGAAAAGGACATCATGTTTGATAAAGTAGAGGGTAAGCGAAAATGAGGGAAATCCTCAATGAGATGGATTGACACAACAACCACAACAATGGGATCAAACACTTCAAAGGTCATGAAGATGGAGGAGGACTGGTAATATTTTGTTCTGTTTTACATAAGATCCCAATAAATGGAACATGAGTCAACAACAACAGCGACAACAACAAATTCTCAGGCCAAAGTCTGTGCTCTTAATTACTACCCAAAGTGAACAGTGGTTGGTATCCACCAACCACTAAGGCCAAAGATGAAGAAAAGGAAGATTTTACTGACGTCTACAGCTGGAAATTGATCAAACATGTAATCAAGACACATTGATAATTACTGGCAATTGGAATGCAAAAGTTGGAAACAAAGAAGCATTTCTTGTTGCTGTAGTTCTGTGCCATCCAGTCGATTCCGACTCATAGCAACCATACATGTACAAAGTATGTGAGATGAAGTCTTGCCATCCTCGCTTCTAAGCAGCATTCTGGCTGTACTTCTTCCAGGATACATTTGTTCATTCTTTTGGCAATCCATGGTATATTCAACACTCTTCGCCAACACCATAATTTGAAGGTGTCAATTCTTCTTCGGTCTTCCTTATTCATTGCCCAGCTTTCACGTGCATATGAGGCGACTGAAAACACCATGGCTTGGGTCAGGTGCACCTTAGTCCTTAAAGTGACATCTTCGCTTTTCAACACTTTAAAGAGGTCTTTTGCAGCAGATTTGCCCAATGCAATGCAAAGCAGGATTGGTAGTTGGAAAATACAGCCTTGGTGATAGAAATGACAATGAAAATCACATGACAGAATTTTGCAAGGTCAATGACTTCTTCATTGCAAATACCTTTTTTCAACAACATAAACAGTGACTATATACGTGGACTTCACCAGATGGAATACACAGGAATGAAATTGACTACATCCGTGGTAAGAGACCGTGAAAAAGCTCAATATCATCAGTCAGAACAAGGCCAGGGGCCCTCTGTGGAACAGACCATCAATTGCTCATATGCAAGTTCAAATTGAAGTAGAAGAAACTTAGAAGAAGTTCGTGAGAGCCAAAGTACAACCTTGAGCATATCCCACCTGAATTTAGAGATCATGTCAAGAATAGAATTGATGCATTGAACACTAATGACCAAAGACCAGACGAGTTGTGGAATGACATCGAGGACATCATACATGAAGAAAGCAAGAGGTCATTAAAAAAACAAGAAAGAAAGAAATGACCAACATGGATGTCAGAAGAGACTCTGAAACTCGCTCTTGAACATAGAGTAACTAAACCCAAAGGAAGAAATGAGGAAGTAAAAAAGCTGAACAGAAGATTTTAAAGGGTGGCTGGAAAAGACAAAGTGAAGGATTATAATGAAATGTGCAAAGACCTGAAGATAGAAAACAAAAAAGGAAGAACACGCTCGGCATTTCTCAAGCTGAAAGAACTGAAGAAAAAATTCAAGCTTCAAGCTGCAATGTTGAAGGATTCTATGGGGAAAATATTAAACGACACAGGAAGCATCAAAAGAAGATAGAAGGAATACACAAAAGTCACTGTACCAAAAAGAATTGGTCAATGTTCAATCATTTCAGGAAGTACCATATGCTCAAGGACCGATCATACTGAAGGAAGAGGTCCAAGATGCACTGAAGGCATTAGCAAAAAACAAGTCTCCAGGAACTGACAGAGTACCAGTTGAGATGTTTCAACAAAGGGATGCAGCGCTGGAAGCACTCAGTCATCTATGCCAAGAAATTTGGAAGACAGCTACCTGGCCAACATACTGGAAGAGATCCATATTTATACCCATTCCAAAGAAAGGTGATCCAACGGAATGCAGAAATTATCAAACAATATCCTTAATATCACACACAAGTAAAATTTTGCTGAAGATCATTCAAAAGCAGTTGGAGCAGTACATGGACAAGGAACTGCCAGAAATTCAAGCCAGATTCAGAAGAGGACATGGAACAAGGGATATCATTGCTGATGTCAGATGGATCCTGGCTGAAAGCAGAGAATACAAGAAAGATATTTACCTGTGTTTTATTGACTATGCAAAGGCATTGGACTGTGTGGATCATAAAAAATTATGGATAACATTTCAAAGAATGGAATTCTGGAACACTTAATTGTACTCATAAGGAACCTGTACATAGAACATGAGGCAGTCATTTGAACAGAACACGGGGATACTGCATGGTTTAAAGTTAAGAAAGGTATGTGTCATGGTTGTATCCTTTCACCATACTTATTCAGTCTGCACACTGAGCAAATAATCCCAGAAGCTGGACTATATGAAGAATGAAGCATCAGGATTGGAGGAAGACTCATTAACAACCTTCAATATGCAGATGACACAACCTTCCTTGCTGAAAATGAAGAAGACTTGAAGCACTTATTGAAGAAGATCAAAGACCACAGCCTTTGGTATGAATTACATTTCAACATAAAGAAAACAAAATTCCTCAGAACTGGACCAATACGCAACATCATGATAAACGGAGAAAATATTGAAGTTGTTAAGGATTTCATTTTACTTGGATCCACAATCAACACCCATGGAAGCAGCAGTC
>NW_004444010.1:9435860-9438853 GCF_000243295.1 Trichechus manatus latirostris
ATACATTCAAAATATTATTTAAAAACTAATAATATGCTCATTGGAGAAAATGCAGAACACTCTAAAAATACATAAAAAAATAAAATAAAAACCTCACCTGTGTTTGACCCCTTTCCACCCATCCACGTGCTTCATTCATTCATTTGCCCATCTATCCTACCCATTAAAAAAAAAAAAACAACAGTTGCCCACAAGTCATCTCTGACACATGGCAACTCCTTGTGTTTCAGAGTAGTATTGTGCTCCATCGGGTTTTCAGTGACTGATTTTTTTTTTTGGAAGTAGATCACCAGGCCTTTCTTCGAGATGCCTCTGGGTGGACTCAAACCACCAACCTTTCAATTAGCAGCCAAGTGCATCAGCTGTTTGCACTACCCAAATATATTCGGTATATATTTGTCAAGTGCTGTGTTTGGTGCTGTGGAGCAAATAAAATAGTACAGCTCACATAGACTAACTCAGCTTTAGTTAGTTTAGAAGATGAAATAAAGCATATGTAAGAAATACTTTCCATTATCTACAATTCCATAAAAACTGTAATAAAGAGTGTTACAAAATTAAAATAGCTAATGTCTTTGGAATATTCACTGTATGCTACATATAAAAAATGCTACATGAATTAACTCATTCAATGCTCACTACAACCCAATGAGGTAAGACTATTTTTAAGCTCCCTTTTACAGATGAAGAAACTGAGGTGCAGAAAAACTAAGTAACTTACCAAAAGACACCAGTTAATATGTGGTAGAGCCAGAATATGAATCTGGGCAAGAGGCTCTAGAAACCTCATTCCTAAGCAGTATGTGTCCTGCCTCTGTGGAAGTTTAAGACAGCTAAGGATGGAGGGATGCTTCCATTGGATCGGGAGGGACGTGTAAAGCTCAAGAGTAGTATTACAAGAGGGGCAGGGGAGCATTCAAGGCAGATGAAGAATGAGTAGTAGTCCTCCTTTTCCTCATTCCTGAAGTAATACAGAGCCTTGAACAGCTTATAATCAAGTTTCTACAGGGGCAGAATGCTAGATTTCTAGTAGTTCACACCAATTGAAATGACAACCCCTCCCAGAAAGACTAGTACTGGTAATTGTTGCTATATGCCCAGCAATATTAAGCACAATGGATAGAATGCAACTACAAGCCTGAGCTGGAGATCACTATTGTCTCCAGTTAGTTATCTGGTCCTATGCCTCCCTCCTCCCTCCCCTCACAGCCTCTATCTCAAATGGCTTCTCAGCAATGGTTTACCCTTCTCCCTACAGGGCTGCCTTAGGACACCACCAGGCCAGCATTCCCCACCCCCTCCCTCCTGGCACCTCTACCAGGTTGTGGTTTGGCCCTGGAGCTCTGTACTGGGTCTCAGGGAATGAGAAAGATCAGAGTTTGCCTGAGGCACGACAAGTCATCTGCAGTTAGTGACTCTCATTAGTTACTGCTCCATCCTAGCACTGACCTTCTTGTGCATTTAGGCTTATTGAACAAGACCAGCCTTGATAGGCCTGCTTCCCTCACTTATCCTCCTTCAAGGGGCATTAGCAAGATTTCTTTCTGGCAGAAATTAATTTCTGTGGAATTTTGTAAACATTCGGCCACTTCACAGGTGTGCTTAAAACTATGCCAAACTACTTTACACATTTTTATAAATGATCTGTGGTAGCTTATCTCCAGAAATAACTGCTATTAATTCCTACCCTCAATTTAGGGGCATGCCACCACTCCATACAGAGGTGGATCCTATTCCTCCACACCCTAGGCTGGCCTTTGACTGCTCTGATCAATAACAAATTGTGGAAGTGATATTGGGCCAGCTCTGGGCCCTGTCCTTTAAGAACACTGGCCATTTCCACTTTCTACCTCTTCGATACCTGAGCAAGGAAGCCCAAGACCAAAATGGATATCAGAAGAGACTGAAATTTGCTCTTGAATGTTGAGTAGCTAAAGCAAAAGGAAGAAAAACTGAAGTAAAAGAGATGAACACAAGATTTCAAAGGGTGGCTCCAGAAGACAAAGTAAAGTATTATAACGAAGTGTGCAAAGACCTGGAGATAGAAAACCAAAAGGGAAGAATATGCTCAGCATTTCTCAAACTGAAAGAACTGAAGAAAAAATTTAAGCCTCGAGTTGCAATATTGAAGGATTCTATGGGGAAAATATTCAACAATGCAGGAAGCATCAAAAGAAGATGGAAGGAGGTGGGGCCAAGAAGGCAGAGTAGTCAGATGCTTCTGGTGGACCCTCTTACAACAAAGACCAAAAAAAACAAGTGATTCGATTATATATGGCAGTCTGGGGGCCCTGAACATCAAAGGCAGAGTTGAGGAACCAGACTGAGTGGCAGGGGAGGGAGAGACAGTTCAGAAGCAGCGAGGAGTTGCCAGACCTGACACAGCGAGAGCTTGAGCCCTTCTGGCATGAGCAGCTCGGGGGTGAGTGGTGAGGCAGGCAAGTAGCCGTGTGCGGGAGGCGCGTTTTCTGCACCAGGAGAGACCCAGGGCCAGCGAGTCTGAATGGCTACCCAGAACTAGTGAGAAGCAGCCCTCATTGGTGAAAGTTAAGTACTTGCGTACAACTTACTGTGCAGATCAAAAACACCCCCCTTAGGGAAAAGCCTCTCTCCCAATTACCTCCCCGCTCTGTACTCTATACTGGGTCCTGGACTGGCTTCAGCAATTGCCGAGTGGCCTGGGCCAGAAGTAGGATCTGTCACACGCCCAGAGCCATTCTCCCTGCCATGGAGAGTAAACAAATTAACACACAGGAAAAAATAAACTGCCAGGTCACCTAAGCCAGGAACCCAGGGTAGGCACAGCTTTTTAGCCTAGGCACAGCTTCTTAGCCTAGGCACAGGCATAGGGGATAGATGGACTTTGAGTGCCTTTCCCCCTTCATAGACTTGTGTGGGCCCATCTCAACAGCAAAAGCCCTCATTACCAAGGTACAACAGGGTATGTACTGGAACTCTAACTTCAACTGTTTCAGCTGTGAAGTGGCAGGTTC
>NW_004444010.1:9439662-9441296 GCF_000243295.1 Trichechus manatus latirostris
CAGAAATCCAGAAGATTAACAATAAAATTTCAGAATTAGACAATTCAATTGAAAGTCATAGGAGCAGAACTGAGGTAATGGAAGTCAGAATTAGTGAAATTGAAGATAAAGCACTTGACACCAACTTATTTGAGGAAAAATCAGATAAAAGGATTTTAAAAAATGAAGAAACTCTAAGAATTATGTCGGACTCTATTAAGAGGAATAACCTACGAGTGACTAGAGTACCAGAACGGGGGGGATAACAGAAAATACAGAAATCTGTTGGCAGAAAACTTTCCTGATATTGCAAAAGATGAAGAGACATCTATCCAAGATGCTCATCAAAACCCACATAAGGTAGATCCCAAAAGAAAGTCATCAAGACATATTATAATTAAACTTACCAAAACCAAAGATAAAGAGAGAATTTTAAGAGCAGTTAGGGATAAACAAAAAGTCATCTACAAAGGAGAGTAAATAAGAATAAGCTCGGACAACTCAGCAGAAACCATGCAGGCAAGAAGACAATGGGATGACATATATAAAGCCTTGAAGGAAAAAAAACTGCCAGGCAAGAATTATATATCCAGCAAAACTGTCTCTCAAATATGATGGTGAAATTAGGGCATTTCCAGATAAACAGAAGTTTAGGGAATTTGCAAATGCCAAATGAAAATTACAAGAAATACTAAAGGGAGTCCCCCAGTTAGAAAATCAGTAACATCAGATAACAACCCAAGACTAGAACACAAGACAGAGAAACCAGGTATCAAACCAGATAGGGAAGTCACAAAAGTAAATCAAAGCTGAAACACTGAAAATAGGTAAACAGATGCCAATATATAAAAGATGACAACATTAAAACAAAAAAGAAGGACTTAAAAAATGTAGACATAGATTTTTCATATACAGAGGAAGTCAAGGCGACATAAAGAAATAAAAGACTGGTATAAACTTAGAAAAATAGGGGTAAATATTAAAGTAACCACAAAGGAAACTAACAATCCTACAAGTCAAAATGAAAAACTAGAAAAACATAAGACTCAGCAAACACAAAATCAACAACAACGAAACAGATGAAAAGAAAATACATAAAGAAAAACGACTCAGCACAGAAAATGAAGTGGAACAAAGAAACTGTGAACAACACACAGAAAAAAAGACATCAAAATGATAGCACTAAACTCATACCAATCAATAATTACACTGAATGTCAATGGACTAAATGCACCAATAAAGAGACAGAGAATGGCAGATTGGATTAAAAACCCCATCCGTCTATATGCTGCCTACAAGAGACACACCTTAGACTTAAAGACACAAAGGAACTAAAATTCAAAGGATGGAAAAAAATATATCAAGCAAACAACACTCAAAAAAGAGCAGGAGTGACAATATTAATCTCTGACAAAACAGACTTTAAAGTAAAATCCACCACAAAGGATGAGGAAGGACACTACATAATGATTAAAGGGTCAATACACCAGGAGGACATAACTATAATAAATATTTATGCACCCAACGACAGGGCTACAAAATACATACAACAAACTCTAACGGCACTGAAAAGAGAGATAGACAACTCCACAATAGTAGTAGGAGACTTCAACACACCACTTTCGGTGAAGGATAGAACATCCAGAAAGAAGTTC
>NW_004444010.1:9444841-9466930 GCF_000243295.1 Trichechus manatus latirostris
AGGGGTAGGGGTCTGGAGACCATGCTTTCAGGGGACATCTAGGTTAACTGGCATAACAAAGCTTATTAAGAAAATGTTCTGCATCCTACTTTGGTAAGTGGCGTCTGGGGTCTTAAAAGCTTGCAAACAGCCATCTAAGATGCGTCATTGGTCCCAACCACCTGGAGTAAAGGAGAATGAAGAACACCAAAGACACAATGAAAGTATTAGCCCAAGAGACAGAAAGGGCCACATAAACCAGATACTTCATCAGCCTGAGACCAGAAGAACTAGATGGTACCCAGCTACCACCAATGACCACCCTGACAGGGAACACAACAGAGTCTCTGATGGAGCAGGAGAAAGGTGGGGTGCAGAACTCAAATTCTAGTATGAAGACCAGACTTAACGGTCTGACTGAGACTGGAGGAACCCCGGAAAGCATGGCCCCTGGATTCTCTATCAGCTCAGAACTAAAACAATTTCCAAGGCCAACTCTTCAGGCAGAGATTGGATCGGAGTCTGGGACATAAAGTGATACTCATGAAGAGTGTGCCTCTTAGCTCAAGTAGATACAAGAGACTAAACAGGCAGCTTCTGTCCAGAGGTGAGACGGGAAGGCAGAGAGGGTTAGGAGCTGGTTGAATGGACATGGGGAAACAGGGGTGGAAAGGAGGAGTGTGCTGTCACGGTATGGGGAGAGCAATGAGAGTCAAATAAAAATGTATGTATAAATTTTTGTATGGAAAAAATTAAAAATAAAAAAAAGAAGATGGAAAGAATACACAGAGTCACTATACCAAAAAGAATTGGTCGGCATTCATCCATTTCAGGAGGTAGCACATGATCAGGAACCGATGGTACTGAAGGAAGAGGTCCAAGCTGCACTGAAGGCATTGGCAAAAAAACAAGGCTCCAGGAATTAACAGAATACCAGTTGAGATGTTTCAACAAAGGGATGCAGCAGTGGAGGTGCTCGTTCATCCATGCCAAGAAATTTGGAAGACAGTTACCTGGCCAACCAACTGGAAGAGATCCGTATTTATGCCTATTCCCAAGAAAGGTGATCCAACCAAATGCAGAAATTATTAAACAATGTCATTAATAGCACACACAAGTAAAATTTTGCTGAAGATAATTCAAAAGCGGCTGCAGCAGAATATCAACAGAGAACTGCCAGAAATTCAGGCCAGAATCAGAGGAAGAAGTGGAACCAGGGATATCACTGCTGAGGTCAGATGGATCCAGGCTGAAAGCAGAGAATACCAGAAAGATGTTTACTTGTGTTTTATTGACTATGCAAAGGCATTCAGCTGTGTGGATCATAACAAATTATGGATAACATTGCAAAGAATGGGAATTCCAAAACACTTAATTGTGCTCATGAGGAACCTGTACATAGATCAAGAGGCAGTCGTTCAAACAGAACAAGGGCATACAGTGTAGTTTAAAGTCAGGAAAGGTGTGCTTCAGGGCTGTATCCTTTCACCATACCCATTCAATCTGTATGCTGAGCAAATAATCCGAGAAGCTAGACTATATGAAGAGGAATGGGGCATCAGGATTGGAGGAAGACTCATTAACAACCTTCAATATGCAGATGACACAACCTTGCTTGCTGAAAGTGAAGAGGACTTGAAGCACTGATGAAGCTCAAAGATCACAGCCTTCAGTATGGATTACACCTCAACATAAAGAAAACAAAAATTCCCACAAATGGACTAATAAGCAACATCATGATAAATCGAGAAAAGATTGAAGTTGTCAAGAATTTCATTTTACTTAGATCCACAGTCAACACCCATGAAAGCAGCAGTCAAGAAATCAAAAGACGCATTCAGAACATCTGCTGCAAAAGACATCTTTAAAGTGTTGAAAAGCAAAGATGTCACCTTGAAGCCTAAGGTGTGCCTGACCCAAGCCATGGTGCTTTTTATTCAATCATCTAGTATGCATGTGAAACCTGAACGAGGAATAAGGAAAACCGAAGAAGAATTGACACCTTTGAATTGTGGTGTTGGCAAAAAATATTGAATATACCATGGACTGCCGGAAGAACGAACAAATCTGTCTTGGAAGAAGTACAGCCAGAATGCTCATTAGAAGCAAGGATGGTGAGAATATGTCTCACACACTTTGGACATGTTATCAAGAGGGATCAGTCCCTGGAGAAGGACATCATGCTTAATAAAGTAGAGGGCCAGTGAAAAAGAGGAAGACCCTCAACAAGATGGATTGACACAGTGGCTGCAACAATGGGCTCAAGCATAACAATGATTGTGAGGATGGTGCAGGACTTGGCAGTACTTCATTCTGTCATACACAGGGTCGCTGAGTCGAAACCAACTGGACAGCACCTAACAAGAACAACAACAACAACCTCTTGGATTCCTGAACAAGGAAGCCCAGGCCATTGAGAAGTCCAGGCCACTCTACTAGAGAGACCACTTGTGTGCAAAAGGAGCAATGAGGCAACAGACATGTTAATGTAAAAGCCACCTTGAATATCCAGCCCAGTCAACTCTTCAGATGATTCCCCAGGCCCCCATCTGACTACTTAAGATCCCATGCAAGAACTGCTGAGCTGGACCCATTCAACCCACAGAACCATGAGAGGTAATAATATTGTTTTAAGTCACTAAGTTTTATATTGGTTTATTTTGTAGCAATAGAGAACTAAATCATGATTCTTCACAGTAAACCAGTAATTCTCCTTCTAGGAATCTAAAATGTGGGCCAATATTCATGAACAAAGATGTTTAATACATCATTAATGACAAGTTAAAAAAAAAAGAAAAAACATAGTGGAATAGTTAAGTAAATTATACGTAAGATGAAATATATTTAGCTATTAAAATAATGATCAAGAAGTGTTAATATCATCATAAAATGCTTAAACATGCTAATCAAAAAAAAGAAAGAAAATGAATCCTCAGATTAATAATACCATATGGTCACAATCATGTAATATGCACGTGTATAGAGAAGATTTGAAGTACACTTGCCAAAATGTTATCAATATTTTTAACTGGGTCATAGGAATGGGATGGTTGTCATTTGGTTCTTTATACGTCCCTGGATTTTCCGAATTTTTCCATAGTGGCATGTATTATGCCTACATTATGCTGAAAGATTTTAATTTAGGGAAAAAAAATCAGCAGGCAGTAGGCTTATACATTATATATTATGTGTATCATCATAATAAAATCAAATAATGCCCATAGTCTATTAGCATCCAGTGGTAGGCATTAACAAACAGAGTTTGGAAATGGGAAGAAAGATTACTTTTAGGGTTTTTACCTACTTTGTCAGGCACTTGCAATAAAAACAACAACAGCCAGAAGAAGAAGAAAAACAGATGGTCAGATACAATTTTTGCATGCTTTCTGTATGCCAAGCAGCATACTCAGGGCAGCACAAATGTTACACAACTGAATCCTCACTACAAATATTATTACCTCCATTTTACCAATGAGGAAACTAAGGCTTAAGAAAATTAAGCAATTTAGCCTTAAGCCTAAAGTGACATAGCTGGTATGTGACTGAACCAGGATTTGAACCCAGTATGCTTGATTCCAAGCCTCTGAGCTCAACCACAACTAGCATCTTTCCAGCAATCCCATGAAATACGCTTGACCTTGAGAGTTACACCCAACGATATCTTTCAGGAGGATTTCCATGCCGGAATTCATAAAATCTTTTCTGGAATGTTCGCTCCCTTATACTCCACATATATTATTTCCCTGCTAAGAAACTGATTTTATGGCTGCACATTAAAATCATCTGGAATGGTTTTGAAATATACCAATCCTCTCTAATGGACTAAAAAGATTCTAATGGACTAAATCCATTAAAATTAATTTCCAGGCTAATCCCCAGGAAAATCCCCAGAACTAAATCCCAGACCCAACTTGGACTAATGAGCCAGCATTAAGAATCACTGCACTAGAGAGTGCCAGGGCACCCACTGCTGTCGAAGGGACTCTCAAATGAGCTGCCCCATCCCCCAGGCTTCCCAGTGATTCCTACTCCGAATACCTGCACCTACAGCTCCTGTCCTGGGTTTGCTTCTGTGTCTCCAGCTGACTCTGTGTTCTGTCCCGATGACTTTCCAGGTTCCTAGAAAACGTCAGTGAAAGCATATTCTGTTTCTCCATTTCAGTGAGCTTGGAAAGCCACTCTCTCTGTACTCAGCACCCCATTATCTTTAAGGGGATTTTTTTTTTAAATCCAAATACAATAAAAAGAAAATAAACCAAAAAAAGAAAGAAAGAAAAGAAAAAGAACCATCAAAATTCTCTAAAGCCAAATATTTATCATTCCTGGAACCTATCCTATCAGTGAAGTTTAAGAATAAAGGAAAATTTGTCAGACCCTTCCTCCCCGCAAGTTGCCTGATAGGAATTTGTGCTGGTCTCTTAGGAGTCACCTTCTAGTACCTTCTTGTATCTTGAGATAATAACTCCGTATCTGGGGGACTGGCTGATCCTGAGGAGCTGTAACGTCTGTTTTCTAAAAGTTATATTACATACAGTCTGTAGAAAACCTTTTTATGCAAATCATATTGCTCAAAGAGAGTTCACTTCTTAAAAATATAAGGCCTTCCAAAACACCAGAAAAGGAAAATCACACTGATTTGTTTACCAGTGAAACCATATTAAAATATGGTCCCAAACCAATGTATTTAGGGGTTTTTTTGCTCCAAATAATGCACCACTGCCATTTCTATTGGCCACTCCCTTCTGTGTGTTCTGTATTCACATACAGAGTAAAACTCTTAAACTACTAACTTCTTTTGACTTGCTTAAGTCTTTATCTTCCCATTTGAGTTGTTTATCTCCACCTTAAACAGCTCACAGAGGCACCAGTCCATGTAAAACTTTTAATACTTTTCACTGATAAGCCCACAAAAAGGGGCTTTTATTTGAGATGAATTGACTGTTCTCTGTCCCCATCTCTGACAGTTTAACAACTATATGGCTACAGGGAAAGCTTTAAATAGCTCAACCTTCAGCTCTGTCTCTGGTGGGAACAAGGAATAAGAATGATGAGCTTGTCTGAATGACCTGAAACTGATTCCAGCCCCCGCAGAGCGGTTTCGCAGTTTTGCATCCCAGAAGAATCTGAGAGTTTAAGCAACACGTAAGGCTGAAACCATGATATCGCTGTGCAGGCTCCTTTTGAAAAGGCTTTGGTTTAGATTCATCCACATCTCATTATTAATTTACCTTTCGCTGCGGCAGACTGAAAGAGAAGTGTAAAGGACCAAATCTCCTCAAAGAGGCCTGACTGAGCAAAACGGATGGACTTTAACCTGCTGTTTCCGAAAAGTAGTCCCTGACTAGAACAGAATTAAGAACACATTGTCCCAGCAACACAGGTCTGCTTCTTTTTCATATTGACCCTAAAAAATACATAGAAAAATAAGGGTTAAGCAATGCTTCAAAAAGTTACTAAATTAAGCAAAAGTGTTTATAATTGGATAAGTATTCACTCAGGGGTAACTTACCGATTTTAAAAAATAAAGTGACGCTCGAATAGATATATGCACACCCATGTTCATGGCAGCATTGTTCACAACAGCAAAAAGATGGAAACAACCTAGATGCCCATCAACAGATGAATGGATAAACAAACTATGGTACATACACACAATGGAGTACTATGAAATGATAAAGAACAATGATGAATCTGTGAAGCATCTCATAACATGGATGACACTGGAGAACATTATACTGAGTGAAATAAGTCCATCACAAAAGGATAAATATTGTATGAGACCTCTATTGTAAAAACTCATGAAAAAGTTTACACACAAAAAGTAACAGTCTTTTGTTGGTTACAAGGGATGGAAGGGGCTGGGGGGAGTACTAAACAGGCAATAGATAAGTGGTATCTTTGGTGAAGGGTGAGACAGTACAAAATACAGGGGAAACCAGCACAACTTGTACAAGGAAAGGTCATGGAAGCTCCATAGACACATCCAAATTCCCTGAGGGACTGAATTGCTGGGTGGAGGGCTGTGGGGACCATGGTCTCGGGGAACATCTAGCTCATTTGGCATAACACAGTTTATAAAGACAATGTTCTACATTCTACCTTGGTAAGTAGCCTGTGGGGTCTTAAAAGCCTGTGAGCAGCCATCTAAGATACTCCACTGGTCTCACCCTTGCGGGAGCAAGAGAGAATGAAGAGAACAGAATACAACGAACAAGTTAGTCCAAAGGAGTAATGGACCACAGCTACCAAAGCCTCCACCAGCCTGAGTCCAGTACAGCTAGATGGTACCTGGCTACCACCACTGACTGCTCTGAGTGGCATCACAACAGAGGGTTCTGGACAGAGCTGGAGAAGGATTTAGAACAAAATTCTAACTCACAAAAAAAAGACCAGATTTACTGGCCTGAAAGAGTCTGGAGAAACCCTGAGACTATGGCCCCCAGAGACCCTTTTAGCTCAGGGGTGAAGTCACTTCTGAGGTTCACCGTTCAGCCAGGGTGGACAGCCCCATAAAACCAAACGGGACTAATGAGGCACAGCAGTCCAGGGACAAGGACTAGAAGGCAGAAGGGAACAGGAAAGCTGGTGATAGGGAACTCAAGGTTGAGTAAGGACAGTGTTGACATGTAGTGGGGTTTTTAACCATTGTCATAGGGGAACATTTGTACTAACTGTTTAATGAGAAACTATTTTGTTCTGTAAACCTTCATCTAAAGTGAGAATAGCAGCACAACTGGAAGAACGTAATCCATGTCATTGAACTGTGCGAGTAGAAATTTTTGAAATGGTGTGTCTTTGGCTATGCATATTTTCACCAAAAAAAAATGTCGAGAAGGGAGAGGGTTGACATGTTGTGGGGTTGTTAACCAATGTCATAAAACAGTATGTGTACTGACTGTTTAATGAGAAACTATTTGTTCTGTAAACCTTCACCTAAAGTACAATAAAAATAATAATAATAAATAAAGTGATGGAGAATTCTGAAATAAAAGTCACTTGTGAAATCGTGTATATAATTATATATGTGTGTGTGTACGTATACACACACACACACACATACAGAAACCCTGGTGGAGTAGTAGTTAAGAGTTTAGCTACTAACCAAAAAAGTTTGGCAGTTTGAATCCACCAGGTGCTCCCTGGAAACCCTGTGGGGCAGTTCTATTCTGTCCTGTTGGGTTGCTATGAATTGGAATCAGCTGGATGGCAATGGGTTATGAACAACAGTTATGTTTAGTTTTCATTACGTGTTCAGTTTAGAGTTCTTCAATCGGACTCTTCAATAATATTCAAGTGACACTTTTTTTAATATAACAACTGTGTTATCTTGGCAGTGAGGATATAACCCATTTTTATTTTTTCTATATTCTTTTCTATATTAAAAGGTAATAAATGTTATTTTAACATTAAATATTATTATCCAATTAAAAAAATTGGAGAAGAGAAGAAAGCTATTACATTAAAGTTAGAGCTAGGAGAAAAACATTATGCAAGACATTCTCTAGGAAATCAGATTTTATTCCGTTAGTAGTTCATGAATAGTAGATTTTAGTTTTGTCAACAATCGTTTTGAGTTCTAGTTGATAAAAAAACAAAAACAAAAAAATCCTGTTCTGAAATAAAAAAAAAAACACCTAAAGGCACCACAGAATAGAAAGTTTCCTGAATGCCAACAAGTCATCATAGGGGCGTGTTTTATATACAGCCATGGACAAAAAAGATCTACAGTTTCATGAAGTCTACTGCAGATTTTGAGTATAGTATGCTCTTCCTCACAACTATGGGTACTTTTATACTTCTTTGTTCCTCACAAAGTTATTATTGTTTCATTCTTTTCATTTTCCTGCCCCAAAGAACCTTGACTGAAGAACCAGCAGTCTGTGCTGGGTTTGAATTCACCATTAGCACCCAGCGTAACCTCAGTCCACAGAATGTAAGAAGACAAGTGAGGCAATGTTTGTGGAGTCCGGTGGCTGAACCCGCTCCACTAAAGAAGAAATGCCCCAATTGTCTTTCCTAAGCAAAAATTGCCACGATTCCCCATAAACAATCAGTTGTCCGTTGACTGTTATAAATAGACTTTAATACACAACCAGCTGTCTGAGAGGGAGTTTATAACTGTTGACCAAAGACACAGTAGGGAAGGGAAATGAGAGATTTCCACATAGCAGGAGAATGGCTTGTCTGCAATAAATGAGGTTGCACACAGATCTCACATTTAAAATATGTCAGCATGCCTGGATTCAGGCTAAAATTAGAGGACCGCACAACGGGCTTCATATGTGAGTCTTTTCAATAGATACTGTATTCTTCTCTCGTGGGCACCCTGAATTCAGGGTTGTGAAATAAGTGGCAGTTACTAGCAGATAGCCTGTAAAGTGCTGGTCTAAGGAGATATTTTAGACGATACAGAGCAAGATGCACTAGGTTGGCTGCGATAAGAACTAACCCCTTGCCCCTATCTCTTCCCCATTTCCTGTGCTGTTCTCCATTATCTTTCTAAGACAACTCTCTTTCTTTCTTTTTTCTTTCCCAACCTCTCTAATTGATAGCCACTCTCTAAAAGAGAGTCTCTGAATAGTTTATTTTAACCAGACCCAGGCCCTGGGGCAAGATGGTGTCTCAAAAATCTGATTGGGTTTGACGGAGAACAGGGCACAGGCCTGGGTGTAGGGCAGGTAGGATCCTGCCCGCAGTTGCTCCATGTTCTGACCAACCAGCCAGAGATAACTGGATGTGACTGAGGTTGAAGTAGGTTGAAGGTGCTGTTGCAAGTCTCCATAAAACTAATCAGAAAAAGACAAATATGCCTTAGAGGAAAAAAAACCATGGAAATAAGGGAAGGTGGAGGAAGAATGCAAGAGGATAAAATTCTTAAGATTTACCAGAATGTCCTCCTTCCCATCCCCCACGCCAGTAAAATAAATAGGGATGAAGAAAGAACAGAGGGGCCAAATTTTAATAGAAGCTAGTACACCATGGGAGTTCCTGGGTAGCAGAAATGATTAAGCACTGGACTACTAACTGAAAAGTTGGTGGTTCAAACCCATCCAGAGGTGCCTCAGAAGTACAGCCTGGCAATCTGCTCTCAAAAGATCAGAGTTTTTGCAAAATGTCAGTGTGAAATATGCTTTGAGACACTGAAAATGTTTTCAAATGCATTCCTAGTTTGATTCCTACTCCCTAAAAAGTTAAAAGGTATAATATTTCCTTTAAAAAATTCAATTGAGGAATGAAAATAAGCTTAGCATGATTGTCTTGAAACTATGCAGAGCTGGCACCCACCCTATGATCCCAGCTTATGCTAAAATTAACATAAATGAGAAAATTTATAATCAAAGTTTAAATTAGAGAAAACTTTTTTTTCCCCCTTTCAGGTTGAGAGATATACAATTTAATACCAGGGCAGTTTTTTAAGAATTAAAAGTTCTTCTATTCTAAAGATAGAAAAATTTTAAACTGAGGAGGCAAAGGAATGTATTTCTAAAGATGTATAATCAGAAGTCTTCCGAGATATTTGAGATATCTCCTACAAATCCTTTCCTCACTAAACCTCTGTTCCTCAGTTTCCTCTTTTGTAAAACAGCACCTACCTCATACCATTGTAAGACGAGTTAATAGAGTACTTTGCACCTGGCACTAAGTAAGTGCCACCTGTTACAAATTAATTCACTTTAAAACTTCCCATTACATTCTTTTCTTTTTCTATAGAAACAAAAGAATTCTTTTCTATAGATAACTTTTCACTGAACTGTAATATACATACGGAAATGCAGATACGTATATAACTCGATGAAATTTCACAAACTGAACACACCCACGTAACCACTGCCCAAATTAAGAATCAGAACATTCCTAACACCTCAAAAGCCCCCTCATGCTCCCTTCTAGTCACTACTCCCTCTGGCACTGGTAACCATTATTGTAACAATATAGCTTAGTTTTACTTACATTTGTTCTCTATAAAGCTAAAACCATACAGTATATACTCTTCTGGGTGTGGCTTCTTTCCCTCAGCATCATGTCTATGGGATTCATCACTTCTGTTGCAAGCAATTGTCTTGTCATCATAACACAGTGTTCCTCTGGGTGAATATACCACAATTAATTTATTCTACTGGTGCTGGGTATTTCGGTATTTCCAGTTTGGGAATATTACATACAGTGCTGCTATATCTTTTGGGGAAATATGTACCTAGGAGGGAAATTGCTAGGCCATAGGCACACACGGAGTCCCTGGGTGGTGTAAACAGTTAACATGCCTGGCTGCTAACCAAACGTTTGGAGGTTTGAGTTTACCCAGAGGCACCTCAGATGACCTGGTGATCTACTTCTGAAAAATCAGCCACTGAAAAACCCTATGGAGCACAGTTCTGCTCCGACACACATGAGGTCGCCACGCGCTAGTCAGAATCTACTCAACAGCAATTGGTTCGGGTTTTTGGTTTGGTTCATATGTGAACAGTTTGGCAAGGTGCAGGTCAGATCTAACAATCACTACCTCAGGATAGAATTGGGAGTAGAAGGTGAACCTTTGATTTTGTACTATGATATTCTTTAAACTTAAAGCACAGGTTAATTCCATATATTTGTCAGAACTTCAGTCACAGAAGTACTAAAAATTTAGCAATCAACAAAAATTAGTTCACAAAATTCACCACACAGCTGAGACAGAGCTTGAGAAAGACAGAAGCCAGGTCTCCTTTCAGCCTTTTCTAGACTAACCCTCCTCCTGACCGCCATTCTTCCAGACTGTCTACTACATAGATACGCTGTCGAGACCCAGGCTAACATGGAGAACTAGGAACATCCGTTGAGAAGATTGGATATAGCAATTTTAAGATTACCTCTGAATGTAATTGATATATTCTTCCTCCATTTCTAGGATGTTATGACTGATACTGTAATATTATATGGTGCTGAGTAAATGCAGTATCGTTTTCATCTTTCAGTTTCTCTTCTGCACCAAGATCTAACAAATAATTTTAGCATTAATGTCCATGCTGGAGTACTTGCCTATATTTTGTTTTGTAGCTAGGTTTTAGAACTTAAAAACAGAAGTCATTTGAGAGAATGCTATAATGGACAGTTGTTTTAAAGAGCATTGAATTACTTATCTTTAATGTAATCTTTGACAATTCCATTTGAGACTCAATACATATTAATGCATTCTGATTTAGACAAGCAAGGATATAAAAAGATAAATATTCAATATAAGAAAGATCCACAGCAACTGGTACTGTTAAAGAATTTTATTCAAGAGAGTAAAAAAACTAATATAATTAAGTTAAATAGTCATTAAGTGGATAGGTCCTTAAATGATAATGAAACTTAATCATTCCAATAGGCTGAGGGCTCCCTCCACAGAGGATCAGTCTCTAACTATATCCCTATGCTCCCAGCACTTCCCATGCCCTCATCTGACACTCACTAGGTAGCCATTGCCCATAACAGAGTGCTCCCTGAAACAGAACCCTTACTCACTCTGAAGAGGTTGGGAATGCTAGCTAGGTGGGGAGGAATTGACATTACAAGGCCTAGGCCAGCTTTGGACAAGCCCCAGGACTATGGTACAGAGAATAACAAGAGCAGGAGATAACTTGAGATGGTCCAAAGCAAAGCCCTATTTGACACCAGTAACACACTCACGACAAGAGCAGACATGTTCCCATTTCAGCTCCTCCTTCGCCACCTGATTGGTGACCTCCGAGGTGACAGTAGGTCTGACCAACTCATGTGATCTAGGACAGAGCAATATGCTACCATCTGAGCACCTAATGGGCCTAGCTCCCCAGTAATAGGACTGATTGAGAAGATCACTAGAGGGCTCACGGGGCTGTTGTCCACATTAAAGAGAAGCTTCCAAGGAGGGGTTACTCCTCATAGCTCTATCCTTCTTACTGTGCTTTGAGAAACAGAAAATAAATCCCACCTCCCTTCAAAGAGCTCCATTCAGTATGAGGACCAATCCCAGCCCCTCACTAGAGACCTGAGTTCTGAGACTCAAGTGGCCAACAGGCAGCTCTAGGGTGTCTCAAAAGCAGCCACACTTTTCTATTACAGATGTGTTCATGTGGTGCACACTCATCTTGTGTTCGTCATCATGGACCATCAAGGAAAAAAGCCTGACCCTGGTGGGAACACAGACCTGGAAGAGCTGGCAACAGTTAGGTGTCTTCCTCTGTAGGAACAAAGGACAAAAGAGTGACTGCCTTTATAACCATAGCCTCATACTTATGAGTGTCAGTAGACTTTGCAAGGATAAATGGGAAAGGAGAAAGAGAGCATAGGGGAGAAGCCCTAGGTCAAGGCTTCTTCAGAACAATCTTTTGGAAATTGATGTTCCTTGTGGAGAAATATGACAAAGGATAAGGTCACAACGAGGGAAGATGGGGCATACTATTAAATGCATACTTCTTTGGCTAAAGAGGAGACAGGCCCAGAGATTTGAGTACTTACTGGTATCCCAATAACAAAAAACAAAACAAAACAAAAACCCGTTGCCCTAGAATTGATTCCAACCCATAGCAACCCTATAGGACAGAAAATAAAAATGCTCCATAGTGTCTCCAAGGCTGTAATCTTTATGGAAGCAGACTGCCACATCTTTCTTCCACAGAGCAGCTGGTAGGTTTGAACTGCTGACCTTTTGGTTAACAGCCAAGTGCTTAACCGCTGCACCACCAGGGTTCCTTACAACCCCAGGAAAGAAAGAACAAGGTTTCATGTCATACCTTACAGCACTCAATGTTACACTGACAGATTTCACTGTTGACGGCCAGGCAGATCCCCTGACAATAAGCGAAATTGAAAGTCTTAGGTGCAATGACACACTCGCCCCAGGCAGCCCTGTGAAGGTTCACCATACGATTCTACAAATGACATACCTTCTCTGCTGGAAACTTAAGCTGGCCAGGATCCATCTCCCAGTGACTCTGTCCTAGAGTCCCCAGGATCAGCTGCTCCACGTTAGGGATAAAGGGCTCCTGCACGTAAGGCAGGTGAAACAGAGGTGGCTGTGCATGAAATGAGGAAATGACCAGCAACACTATATCTCACCTGCTTGTAGTGTCTACACAGTCATTCAGGCTGGTGTTAGCAATATCAGTGGATGGGATCTTTTCTTCTTTTATGAAGGCAGGTACCACCTCCATCTGGTAGGTTAGTAAACAGTAGATCTCTAATAAGGATCCTCTCTCTGAATGATAGGATGGAAAGATGATACGGAAAGAACCCAAAAGGAATCTTTTGGTGCTCCTTGGAAGGTCTTCAAACTCTAGACCAAGCTCAGTGGCATGTGGAGCAACTGACACCCAGGCCCATAGCTGTATCAAGGGAATCCCCAAGAAGGGAGCTGCTTCAAAATGGAGAAGCCATGAACTATATAGGAACTGGGAGCCCCTAGGGAAGGAGAGAGGAAGCTCTAGGCAGCTGAGATCACAGAAAGTCCCATAGGGTAAGCTCAAAACACTCCCTCTCTTTCAACTCCTTAATCTCCCTTTACAGAGTAGGGCAATGACTTAGCCAACCTAGCTCATTTACACCAACCCACGAAGCCAGCTCTTGATATCACAATAGCCAGGACTGGACTGAGCTTCCTCTACTCCCATCATCCACCACTAGTACTAAGTGAGAGAATGACAGTTCTACCTAGGACTGAGAACCATCCCAGTCCTCATGACCTAGGACAAGCTACTTGCCCAGACATGTCTCCTAACACACTGTAGTTGCTCAGGCTACCAGTTGTACATGCCACTTTGGAATCTCCTTGCACACAAAATGTTAAGTTCATTAGCCACAAAGCTTAAGAACACCTCACCAATTAGACCAGCTGGGCTGAAACCAGGGAACAGATGCCTTTCGTGCTAGACCAGCTGAGGGAGTATTTCCTGCCTCTAACTCTTGTTCTACTCCCAAGAGGCACGAAATATCTGTGTTCATTTACATCCCATTCCCCTACCAGCTCCACAAAATACTATAGGCTGCTTCTGGAATATTCATTCCCTGGGGGGTACGAGAGATTTAGCTACTTGCCTTTGGATGTGAGAGTAAAACCACACTGCCTGACAGAAAAGATCTCATTCATATGGGAAGGCAGAATTCTGCTGGGACAGTCAATGGCTCTACCCAGCTAAAATGCATGCACCAAAGACCTAGAGCCAACAGCCCAGGAATAAACCAAATCTATCCCTCCTACTGCCACCATCCTCCATACTGCCTGCTCTCAGATGCTGGGTGTCTTAGTCATCTAGTGTTGCTGTAACAGAAATACCACAAGTGGATGGCTTTAGCAAAGAGAAGTTTATTTCCTCACAGTAAAATAGGGTAAAAGTCCAAATTCAGGGCGTCACCTCCAGGGGCAGTCTTTCTCTCTCTGTTGGCCTTCTCATCAATGTTCCCCTGAACTAGGAGCTTCTCTACACAGGGACCCCAGGTCCAAAGGATGTGCTCTGCTCCCTGCACTGCTTTCTTGGTGGTATGAGGTCCCCTGTCTCTCTGCTTGCTTCTCTCTTTTAAAGTCTCAAGAGATTGCCTCAGGGCACAATCCAATCTTATAGATTGAGTCCTGCCTTACTAACACAACTGCTGCCCATCCTCCTTCATTAACAACATAGAGGCAGGATTTACAACATAGAGGAAAATCACAGGATACCGATACCAGAATCATGGCCCGGCCAAACTGATACACACATTTTGGGGGTGACATTATTCAATCCATGACACTGTGCTTCCTCCTTCGCTGCCTTTAAATCTCCATCTGCCCAGGTGTGAGGCCTACTCTAACCCCAACAGCTTGGGACTGATCATGAGTCCAAGATAAACTGAATTTAGGTGAGTGAATCCTCCACTCACAGCATTCCAGGACAATTTCAATACCTACCCATCTTATGCAGGGGAAGTGCAAGAAGTGATAACACAGAATGTTTCTTAAATTTAGCCCCCAAAACACAAGCACAGTAATTAGTAGATGTTGTTGTGTGCCATCAAGTCGATTCTGACTTACAGCGACCCTATAGGACAGACTAGAACTGCCCCATAGGGTTTCCAAGGAGCAGCTGGTAAATTTGAACTGCCAACCTTTTGGTTAGCAGCTGAGCTCTTAACCGCTTCACCACCAGAGCTCCTAATTTGTAGACAGATGGAAGGTGTATATTGACAGATTATACTAGTCCAAATGCTAGCAACAAAGACAGATATGAACAGTTTCTAAGTTACAAACACTCTATTTAACCCAACTGTGTACCCTCCAGAGCAATGGTTCTTAAACTTGAGCAAATATCAGAATCACCTAGACAGATTATTAACACATAGGTAGCTGGGCCCCACTACTAGAGTTTCTGATTCCATAGGTCTTACCCAAACCCACTGCCATCGAGCTGATTCTGAATCATAGCAATCCTATAGGACAGAGTATAACTGCCCCATAGGGTGTCCAAGGCTGTAACTCTTTACGGGAGCAGACAGCCACATATTTCTTCCACCGGTAGGTCTTACAAAAAAAAACCAAACCTGTTGCCCTCGAGTGGATTCCAACTCATAGAGACCCTATAGGACAGAGTAGAACTGCCTCATAGGGTTTCCAAGGTTGTAAATCTTTACAGGAGTAAACTGCCACATTTGTCTCCCACTGGTAGGTCTTAGGTCTAATTTGCTTCTCTAACAAGTTCCCAGGTAATGCTGATGCTGCTGATCCTGGAACCACACTTTGAGAACCAGTATTCCACAGTATGACTGGGAAGTAAAAGATGCTCAGGAAGTGTATGTTGGTTCATACCTGTTGTATTTTGCAACTCTAGAATTCTTTTTTTTTTTTTTTTTTAATTCTTTCTTTTTTAAAGGAGAGAAATTTACTAAACCCGGAAGTTATCTAAGGAAGTACCAGGTAAGGAAAGTAACTAGTATTTGAGACTCATTTTCCTAACATTCTTTTGTTTTGTTCAGGGAAATGGAAGAATCTAGATCCTCACAAATAACAAAAACATAAGAAGCCAGTGCAATGCTCTTCACACTTCTCAACACTTACAGGTGATTATTAGGAGCATATTATATACATATTCATAAAAAGCAGTCTGCCAATTAAACCTGCAAGATGAGGCTTACTTCATTAACAAATTAGCCAGCATTTCACAATATCTGCTTTTCTTAAAAGACCAAATTACAATGACGCACACACAATCAAAAAAAGAGAAACTTGAGGTTTATTTGTTGTCATTAAAAAAATGCAGTGTGTGTCCCAAATTATGGAAATAATTATATTAAAATAATGATAATCAGTACATTCCATCTACAGAAATGCTGCACCAACATTCACTAATGAATTCATACGGGAATCTTGTGAGGCAGGCATTATTATCCTTGTTTTGTAGATGGAGGAAGAGAAGGGTAACGACTTGGCCAAGGTGGAGCATGAGTCAGTTCAAAATGCAAGTGACTCGTGTAGTAAGACAATCACTTTGGATTTTTGGCCCTTGAAAATCAAGAAACACAAAGCAAAACCAACAGAAAAAAACAACTCAGTTTAGAAAAACCAGCTTTGGTTAAAAAGGAATAGGTATTTTTTCAAACTGAAAACAGAATTTCACAAGCTAATAATTTGTATACTCCCAAGGTTCCCGCTAATTACGACCACCTGCTCTGTGTTCTCTTTCTAGTCAATGAGAGGTTGACGATAACTCTCTTTATAGCTTGTATTTTTTTTTGCTTTTTAATGAGCAGGTTTGTATGGAACCCCGGTTAATATGTAGTGAGCTTATGGAATTTCTAACAAACATGACTTTCCTTTTGTTTACATAAATTAATCTTCAAATTCTCAGCAAAAGATAAGGAGTAGCTCTAGTCTAATCCTCTAGGCCTTCCCTAACTGGCTTCAAAAGCTATATCAAGTGTGAATGTGTTAAGCAAAATCCTTCATGAATTTGTAAATCGTTTTAAATAAAGTCCTTCAATAACAATCTTGCATGAGAATCTTGTTTTGCCAATTTATAGCTAAGCAGCTGTTATTTTGTTAGCATCTTCAGCTTCTTTTACACAAGAAAATCTAAAAATGAATCATGTAGACAAGAGAGACCAGACTGGTTTATGGTAAATGTTTTTGTGTAATTGTCTCCTGAGACTTTTAAAGTTCAAAAACTAAATGCCAAAGAAGACCATTCGTTAACTATCACACTAGAGAAAACGCTAGCCAATACCCATTGCTGTGGAGTCAATTCCCACACATAGCAATCCTGTAGGAAAGAGTAGAGCTGCCTCATGGGGTTTCCAAGATTGTAATCTTTGTGTCCCTCGGACCTGCTGGTGGGTTTGAACCACCAACCTTTCAGTTAGCAGCCAAGCGCTTAACCACTGTGCCACTAGGGCTCTGCTGGCCAGTGATAGGTTCAATTTATATTCCAAGGGATTATGTATTTCACCTGTTACCACCACGCTATAGCTGAGTGTGTGAAGCGCATATGGTGGCGGTGGTTGCATGCCATAGAGTCGATTCTGATTCATAGTGACTGTATATGATAGAGTAGAACTGCCCCATAGGGTTTTCTAGCCTGTAATCTTTACAGGAGCAGATCACCAGGTCTTTTCACCCATGGAGCAGCTGGTGGGTTTGAAACGCTGACCTTTTTATTAGCGGCCGAGCACTTTAACCATTGTGCTACCAGGGCTCCTTGATGAGCATACAGGATAGCAATATACGAGCCAATTTCTGTGAGGCCTTGCAAAGCCTAGCAAATGCCTTATCAAAGGGGAAAGCTACTTACGGAGTGACTTCTCAAATCACTGACACTGTTATGCTTATGTCCTCACAATTCTGATCTATCCACTTGAATATGTTAAGAGTCAGAACCAGAGGAAAAATACATGATTAATAGTATGTTCAGCATCTTCCTGGCACTTTAGAATAATATTTATTCAGGTACTTTGTAAATGATAAATTACAAGTCTCTTCTGTGTATAACCCATTGCTGTGGAGTTGATTCTGACTCACAGTGACCCTATAGGACAGAGTAGAACTGCCCCATTGAGTTTCCAAGGAGCTCCTGGTGGATTCAAACTGCTGACCTTTTGGTTAGCAGCTGTAGCTCTTAATCCCTATGCCACCAGGGTCTTTGGATAAGAGTGTCATAAAATTCTATAATCCAATCATTTCTAAGCCTTTGATTAAGTATCCCTACCAGCAAAAAAATAATAGTAATAACCCCAATATACATATGTATGTACTCATTTATTAGTAAAATCTATATGTAAACTATGTTACTAATATGTTAAATATATTATAAGAGACAAATATAGAAACTAAAAAATAAATAGAAATAAGAGTTCTGGTATTTTCTTCCAATCTCCAATGAATTATCTTTGAAGACTACTGTTCTAACGGAATGTATTATGGATTGAATTATGTCCCTCAAAAATATGTGTTATAAATCCTAGCCTCTATGCCTGTGTTTATAATCCCACTTGGGAATGGGTGGTCTCTGTTATGTTAATGAGGCAGGATTAGTGTAGGGTGTATCTTGAGTCAATCTCTTTTGCGATATAAAGACTAAACAAGGGAGCAGAGCAGAGATGGAGGAAGAGAGTTATCAAGCAACATGAAGATTGCCCAGGAGCAGAAGCTCAAAAGGGACAAGGGCCTTCCTCCAGAGCTGACAAAGAGAGAAAGCCTTCCCCTAGAGCCAGCACCCTGAATTCAAACTTCTAGCCTCCTAAACTGTGAGGAAATAAATTTCTGTTCGTTAAAGCCACCCACTTGTGGTATTTCTGTTATAGAAGCATCAGATATGTAAGACAGAATGTTAAGTCCTTTTTGAAAAAAAGGAGTGATAATTATAATTAGCATTTACATAGTATATGTAAATGCTGCTAAATATTGCTAGGTACTACTATTCCAGTGCTTTACATATATTAATTTGTTTGACCTTAGTATCAGTGTTATGCAGCAGAGGCATAATTATTATCCCCATTTCACAGATGATGGAATTGAGGCACAGACTAGTTACCTAGCTTGTCCAGACCCACAAAATCACCAAGTTGCAGGGGAGGGATTTGAACCCAAGAAGTCTAGAGCTAGACTCTAGTTAATGAGAAACATTGAAAGCCTGACAAGTTATTATCATACTAACCAGTAAATAATTAGGGGTCCTATATGTTCGCTTCCATAACATCTGTCAGATGGCATGAATCTTACCATATTATAATTGTTGCTTTGAATGTTTTTTTTCTCACTAGAATGAAAACTCCTTGAGTTTGGGGACTATTTTTATTTTTGTATCTCAGCATTTAAAAGAGTGCCTAGTACCTAGAAAGCACTTGGTAGGCGCTTGTCAAGTGGATGATTGAATGAAAGAATAAGAGAAAAATTAAAAAATGGATGGAAGGGTGGATAGATTTACCCAAGATTATTAGACATCCACTGGAGTTTGAATACCCTTCCAATAGGGGCAGGAAGCTATACTGTTAACAAAGATACTCCAAGACTTTCTTCTTAATGGAATATTGCTCCATTCTAAACCAGCACAGAGAAAACAATAACCTACTTGTGTTATCCGAGCATCTTCAGGTGGGAATATTGTCCCACCCATGAGTCTTCCAATCCCTTGGCCCTAGAGACCAAAAAGTTGAAAGAAGAAAGATAGGGATGTTGTTTATGGAAATGATGCCTCCCGGTATCCTTACTCGTTTTCTCTTAAGAAAAGACTAAAACAATAAGAGAATTGGCCTTCATGCTCTGGAGTGAACAGGAAACATATTTCATTACAAATTTAGGCTGGATACCTCATGGAAAAAAGATAGGTGAATGAATGAATGAATGATGGATTTGCTTTCTGAGAAGTAGAATCCGGATCTCAATCCAGTTTTATTCCAATGTATGTGGTTTACACTTCCATCGGCAATGTGCTTTGTCACAACACAAGCTACTTGAATATTGACATTTACGCTCAAACCACGAGAGTTAATATGTCTTCTTCGTTTTGAGTGATAACAAACCAGTACTGGGATATGTTAGCCAAGGTGTGAAAATTTCCCTCCTATATTTGAAGCTGGCACTTTGACCCAAACACACATTCCAATAAAATGTGTCCATTTTTCACACCAGTTACTTCTGTGCTTAGCTTAACGTACATAAAAACTCTGAATCAAAACAATCACTATGGACCTGCTTTAACAAATCAAATGATATACCTAATGTAATGTGGTGGGTTTCACCTAAATGCTGTACGATTTTGTCTTTTCCGTTGCTTTATATTCTTTCAAATAAAAGAAGATTTTAGAGAAGTTGAATTCTGGATTTCCATGGTTATAATTATATTTAAAGAAGTGGTTAAGCATTTGGATGCTGTATTAGTCATCTAGTGCTGCCATAACAGAAGTACCACAAGTGGATGGTTTTAACGAAGAGAAGTTTATTTCCTCACAGTCAGAGTAGGCTAAAAGTCCAAATTCAGGGTGTCAGTTCCAGGGAAGGCTTTGTCTCTCTCTCGGCCTTCTCATCAGTGTTCCCCTGGACTAGGAGCTTCTCGGCGCAGGAACCCCTGTCCAAAGGACGTGCTCTGCTCCCGGCACTGCTTTCTTGATGGTACGAGGTCCCCCTGTCTCACTGCTCACTTCTGTCTTTTATATCTCAAGAGATTGCCTCAGGACACAATCCAGTCTTGTAGATCAGGTCCTGCCTTACTAACACAACTGCCACCCATCCTCCCTCATTAACATCATAGAGGCAGGATTTACAACACATAGGGAAATCACACAGTAACAGGAATCATGGCCCAGGCAAACTGATACACACATTTCTGGGGGGACATAATTCAATCCATGACAGATGCTAACCAAAAGGTTGGCAGTTTCAACCCACCAGCCACTCCATAGGAGGAAGATGTGGCAGTTTGCTACCTTAACGATTACAGCCTTGGAAACTGCATGGGGCAGTTCTGCTCTGTCCTATATAGTCACTGTGAGTCAGAATTGACTCGACAGTAATGGGTATATTTGGTCATTTTTACTTAGGCTGATTAGTGTTGCTTTTGGGGGCTTTTTTTTAGCAGTCGGATACAATTACCACTACTCTATAGCACTGTCAAAGGAACCCTGGTAGTGCAATGGTTAATCACTCAGCTGCTAACCAAAAGGTTAGCAATTTGAACCCACCTGCCGCTCCAAGGGAGAAAAGACCTAGAGATCTGCTCCTGTTAAGACTAGTTGGTTCTGACTCATAGTGACCCTATGAACAACAGAATGAAACTCTTCATGGTCATGGGCCAGCCTTACAATCACTGCTATGTTTGAGCCCATTGTTGCAGCCACTTCGTCAATCCACCTCATTGAGGATCTTCCTCTTTTTGGTGACGCTCTACTTTACCAAACATGATGTACTTCTCCAGGGATTGGCATGCCTGATAACATGTCCAAACTACATGAGACAAAATCTTACCATCCGCCTATCTAAGGAGTGTTTTGGCTACACTTCTTCCTGCAGTGGTTAAGCATTCAGCTGCTAACCAAAATGTTGGCAGTTCAAATCCACCAGCCGCTCCCTGGAAACCCTATGGGGCAGTTCTACTCTGTCCTATAGGGTCGCTGTGAGTCAGAATCAACTTGATAACAATGGGTTTTTTTTGTTTTTGTTTTTGTTTCTTCCTAGATAGATCTGTTTGTTCTTCTGACAGTTTAGGGTATATTCAAGATTCAGAAGAGCTCATGGAACAAGGGATCTCATTGCTGATGTCAGATGAATCTTGGCTGAAAGCACAGAATAACAGAAAGATGTTTATCTGTATTTGATTGCTACACAAAGGCCTTCAACTGTGTGGATAATAACAAATTATAGATAACATTGCGAAGAAGGGGAATTCCAGACCATTTAATTGTGCTCATGCAGAACCTGTACATTGACCAAGAGGCAGTTGTTCGAACCAGGACTTCAAACTTGTTCATAACAGGTCAGGAACGGTTCAGTGATTGCCAGTGTAAACAAGGGCAGCATACACA
The DNA here is from genome assembly GCF_000243295.1 of Trichechus manatus latirostris. Classification (NCBI taxonomy): domain Eukaryota; kingdom Metazoa; phylum Chordata; class Mammalia; order Sirenia; family Trichechidae; genus Trichechus; species Trichechus manatus. The sequence continues at coordinate 9,466,799 of NW_004444010.1, forward strand.
TTGCAGAGCAAAAAATCTGTTTGCTCTGGAAGACATTATGCTGAGTGAAATAAGTCAATCACAAAAGGACAAATATTGTATGAGACCTCTGTAAAAACCCATGAAAAAGTTCACACACAAAATGTAACAATC
>NW_004444010.1:9467991-9475850 GCF_000243295.1 Trichechus manatus latirostris
TGTTAACCAATGTCATAAAACAATATGTGTACTACTGTTTCATGAGAAACTATTTGTTCTATAAGCCTTCACCTGAAGTACAATAAATAAATAAATAAAAATCTGTTTCCTGTTAATTTTGACTCAAGTAGGTAACAAACAAGGAGCTTCGGTGGCATAGTGGTTAAGCACTCAGATGACAATTGAAAGGTCGGTGGTTTGACCCACCAGCTGCCCCCCAGGAGAAAGACGTGGCAGTCAGCTTCCTTAAAGATTGTTGTTGTTGCTGTTCTTGTTAGGTGCCATCGAGTCTGTTCCAACTCATAGCGATCCTATGTACAACAGAATGAAACACTGCCCAGTCCTGCACCATCATCACAATCATAGCTATGCTTGAGTACATTGTTGCAGCCACTGTGTCAATCCATCTTGCTGAGGGTCTTCCTATTTTTCCCTGACCTTCTACTTTACCAAGCATGATGTCCTTCTCCAGGGACTGATCCCTCCCTAACAGTACGTCCAAAGTACGTGAGATGAAGTTTTGCAATCCTGGATTCTAAGGAGCATTCAGGTTGTACTTCTTCCAAGACAGATTTGTTTGTTCTTCTGGAAATCCATGGTATAGTCAATAATTCTCACCAACAAACACCATAATTCAAATTCTTCTTTGGTCCTGCTCATTCATTGTCTAGCTTTCACATGCATATGAGGCAATTGAAAACACCATGGCTTGGGTCAGGCACACCTTAGTCCTCAAAGTGGTATCTTTGCTTTTCAACACTTTAAAGAGATCTTTTGCAGCAAATTTTCCCAGTGCAACACATCGCTTGATTTCCAGGCCTCTGCTACCACGGGCGTTGATTGTGGATCCAAGTAAAATGAAATGCTTTACAAATTCATTATTGTCTCGTTTATCATGATGTTACTTATTGGTCAAGTTGTGAGGATTTTTGTTTTCTTTATGTTGAGGTGCAATCCGTACAGAAAGCTATGGTCTTTGATCTTCATCAGTAAATACTTCAAGTCTTCTTCACTTTCTGCAAGCAAGGTTGTGTCATCTGCATATCGCAGGTTGTTAATGAGTCTTCCTCCAATCCTGATGCCCTGTTCTTCTTCATATAGTCCAGCTTCTCAGATTATTTGCTCAGCATAGGGATTGACGAAGTATGGTTAAAGAAAAAAACTCTAGTGCACAACTTCCTTGACTTTAAACCATACAGTATCCCCTTGTTCTGTTAGAAAGACTGCCTCCTAGTACAGGTTTTTCATGAGCACAATTAAGTGTTCTGGAATTCCCATTCTTCACAATGTTATCCATAATTGGTTATGATCCACATAGTGGAATGTCTTTGCATAGTCAATAAAGCACAGGTAAACATCTTTCTGCTATTCTCTGCTTTTAGCTAAGACCCATCTGACATCAGCAATGATATCCTTCCTCCCACCTCCTCTTCTGAATCCAGCTTAATCTTCTGGCAGATCCCTGCCGAAGTACTGCTGCAACCACTTTTGAATGATCTTCAGCAAAATTTTACTTGTATGTGATATTAATGATATTGTTCGATAATTTCTGCATTCAGCTGGATCACCCTTCCTTGGAATAGGCACAAATATGTATCTCTTCCAGTCAGTTGGCCAGGAAGCTGTCCTCTAAATTTCTTGACATAGATGAGTGAGTATATCCAGCACTGCATCTGTTTATTGAAATATCTCAATTGGTATTCTGTCAATTCCTGAAGCCTTGTTTTTCTCCGTTCCCGTCAGTGCAGCTTGGACTTCTTCCTTCAGTACCATTGGTTCTAGATCATATGCCAACCCCTCAAATGGTTGAACATCTACCAATTCTTTTTGGTACAGGGACTCTGTGTGTTCCTTCCATCTTCTTGCCCCCACCTTTATTTTTTTTTAATTGTACTTTAGATAAAGGTTTACAGAACAAATAGTTTCTCATTAAACAGTTAGTACACATATTGTTTTATGATAATGGTTAACAATCCCACAATATGTCAACACTGTCCCTTCTCAACCTTGGGTTCCCTATCACCAGCTTTCCTGTCCCCTCCTGCCTTCTAGTCCTTGTCCCTGGACTGTTGTGCTCCTTAGTCTCATTTTGTTTTATGTGGCTGACTAATATTTGGCTGAATGGTGAACCTCAAGAGTGACTTCATTACTGAGCTAAAAGGTTGTCTGGGGGCCATACTCTTGGGGTTTCTCCAGTCTTTGTCAGGCCAGTAAGTCTGGTCTTTTTTTGTGAGTTAGAATTTTGTTCTACATTTTTTCCAGCTCTGTCCAGGACCACCTGTTGTGATCCCTGTCAGAGCAGTCAGTGGTGGTAGCCAGACACCATCTAGCTGTACTGGACTCAGTCTGGTGGAGGAGGCCGGACACCATCTAGTTGTACTGGACTCAGTCTGGTGGAGGCCATGGTAGTTGTGGTCCATTAGTCCTTTGGAGTAATCTTTTCCTTGTATCTTGTTTCCTTCCATCTTCTTTTGACACTTCCGGTGTCATTCAATATTTTACCCATAAAATCCTTCAATATTGTAACTCGAGGTTTGAATTTTTTTTTTCAGTTCTTTCAGCTTGAGAAATGTTGAGCTGCCTTCTCAAAGTAGAGTCGACCTTAATGACACCTCATTTGTTGAGGTGGCATGACTCAAAATGAGAAGAAATAGCAGTAAACATCCATTAATAATCAGAATGTGGAATGTATGAAGTATGAATCTAAGAAAATTGGAAGTAGTCAAAAATGAAATGGACTGCATAAACATTGACACCCTAGGCATTAGCGAGCTTAAATGGACCGGTATTGGCCATTGTGAATCAAATAATCATATGATCTACTACGCCGGCAACGGCAAATTGAAGTGGAATGGCATCACGTTCATTGTCAAAAAGAACATATGAAGATCTATGCTGAAGTACAGTGCTGTCAGTGATAGGATAATATACATAAGCCTACAAGGAAGATCAGTTAATACGACTATTATTCAAATTTATGCACCAACCACTAATGCCAAAGATGAGGAATTGAAGATTTTTACCAACTTCTACAGTCTGAAATTGATCAAACATGCAATCAAGATGTGTTGATAATTACTGGTGATTGGAATATGAAAGTTAGAAACAAAGAATAAAGATTGGTAGTTGAAAAATATGGCCTTGGTGATAGCAACGACACCGGAGATCGCGTGATAAAATTTTCAATGACCAACGACCCATTCATTGGAAAAACCTTTTTTCAACAACATAAGTGATGACTATACACGTGGACCTTGCCAGATGGAATACGCAGGAATCAAATCAACTACATCTGTGGAAAGAGACGTTGGAGAAGCTCAATATCATCAGTCAGAACAAGGCCAGGGGCTGATTGCAGAACACACCATCAATTGCTCACATGCAAGTCAAGTTGAAGCTGATGAAAATCAGAACAAGTCCACGAGAGCCAAAATACGACCTAGAGTATATCCCACCTGAATTTAGAGACCATCTCAAGACTGGATTTGATGCACTGAACACTAATGGCCCAAGACCAGGCAATTTGTGGAATGACATCAAGGACATCATACATGAAGAAAGCAAGAGGTCATTAAAAAGACAGGAAAGACGAGACTGCAGGGGCACACCAGCCCAGGGGCAAGGACTAGAAGACAGGAGGGGACAAGAAAGCTGGTTATTGGGAATCCAAGGTCCAGAAGGAAGAGTGTACTAATTGTTTAATGAGAAGCTAGTTTGTTCTGTAAACTTTCATCTAAAGTACAATTAAAAAAAAAAAAGAAGGAAAGAAAGTGAATATAGGAGACCTAATTTGAAGAAAAAAAAGTTTATAAAAAAAAAAGAACTTGGCTAAGAGAGAAGAATGGAATAGAAGTATTTACATTACAAAAAAAAAAAGACAGGAAAGAAAGAAAAGACCAAAATATATGTCAGAAGAGACTCTGAAACTTGCTCTTGAACATAGAGTAGCTAAAGCCAATAGAAGAAATGATGAAGTAGAAGAGCTGAACAGAAGATTTCAAAGAGCACCTCGAGAAGACAAAGTAAAGTATTATAATGAAATGTGCAAAGATTACAGCCTTGGAAACTCTATGGGACAGTTCTACTCGGTCTGAAAGGGTTACTATGTGTCAGAATCAATTCAATGGCAACAGGTTTGTTTTTTTTGTTTGTTTGTTTGGTTTAGAAAACAAACAGCAGTGCTACACTCAAAGATGGTGACCAACCGCACCGTTTTGAATGTGTGTCACTCTCCGAATTCCTGCCAATAATCCAGTCTCCCACATGGGATCCTGATGCGGGAGACTGTATTATTGGCAGGACCGCAGAGATGGACACACATTCAAAGTGGTGCAGTTGTCCACCATCTCTGAGTGGGGCACCACTGCTTGTTTCCTACTCAGGTCAAAATCGAAGGACAACAGATTTGGTTGCTATGCAATGCCCTTTTTACATGGCAATGACTGAACCGTTCCTGAATATTTCCAAACCCGTTCAAAGCCCTGGTTCAAATAGAACAAGGGAATACTGCCTGGTTTAAAATCATGAAAGGTATGCATTAGGGTTTTATTATTTTGCCATACTTATTCAATCTGTATGCTGAACAAATAATCCAAGAAGCTGGACTATACAAAGAAGAATGTGGCATCAGGCCTGGAGGAAGACTCATTAACAACCTGCAATATGCAAATGACACAACCTTGCTTGCTGAAAGCCAAGAGAACTTGAAGCACTTACTGATAAAGACCAAAGACCACAGCCTTCAGTGTGGATTACACCTCAACATAAAGAAAACAAAAATCCTCACAATGGACCAATAAGCAATATCATGATAAATGGAGAAAAGACTGAAGTTGTCCAGGATTTCATTTTACTTGGATCCGCAATCAACGCCCATGAAAGCAGCAGTCTAGAAATCAAACGATGTAGTGCATTGGGCAAATCTGCTGCAAAAGATGTCTTTATAGTACTAAAAAGCAAAGCTGTCACTTTGAGGACTAAGGTGCATTAACTCAAGCCATGGTATTTTCAATCACCTCATATATATGCAAAAGCTAGGTGATAAATAAGGAAGACTGAAGAATTGATGCATTTGAATTATGGTGTTGGCAAAGAAAAATGAATATATCCGTAAAGACTGCAGTACAGGAAACCCTGTGAGGCAGTTCTACTCTGTCCTATAGGGTTGCTATGATTTGGCACACAAACAACAACATAGCACTACCTACCAAATCGTTGCTTCACTTTTAGAGCTGTGCCTGTCTCCTCTTTATTTTTCCATCTTCAGAACAATGTCCAGATAAGTCTTTACTAAATTGAATCACTATTGAACTGTTTTGCAAATTTAGCATTTTTCAAAGATATTATTCATTTATAATGAGTAGAGAGGGGAATAGAGCCCTGTTACTTAAAGCCTGGTCAGTGGACCAAAGAGCAGCATCACCATCGCTTGGGATCTTAGAAATGCAGTCTTTGTTGTTGTTACTTGCAAGTCAAATAGAACTACCAACTTTTAATGTGCATTTGAACCAACTGGGGATTATGTTAAAAAGCAGATAGTGAGTCAGTAGGTCTGAGATAGGCGGGAGATTTCACAGTTCAGTGAGCCCCAGGTGATATCTATAGGCTAGTCTTCAGACCACATTTTGAATAATAACGAGGTTTAGGAAAAGCCCTTGATGATACCACTCCTACCAGGTCTTGTGCCCAAAGCCAACAGATTTAATGGGATAAGTAAGTAGTGGATAAATAAGAATTTACTTAACATATAATGTGGGACTAGCCCTTTTTATGATAGAGTTTCTCTCCTTATTATCCTATTTAATGAAGGTAGTACTTAAATTTGTTTTGTTTTGCGATAATGTTTATATTTGATCCTTGGAAGCATTTTATACATACTAATTGCTAATATTATTCAGACAAGACAACTTTCTTTTAAAACAGTTATTTTTAAGAGAGAATCAGAGATATAAAGATATAATTTTCAAATAAAAGAGAACTGGTTTAAATTTTAAATGGTTTAAATTTTGTTACAATTTAATATTAGTTAAATTTTGTAGCAACCAAAACTAAGTAAAAAAATCCACTGATCTACAGTTTTAACTTGTTAGTATAATTTGGCCTCATCTCATAACATCATAGACAAAAATTTTATGCTGGTTAAAGATGTAAGTGTAAAACACAAAAGTCTAAAACTTTTTTAAAAATGACTAAATTAAAGTTAAAAATACCTAGGCAACAAGAGAAATCGAACACAAAGTTAAAAGACAAACAACATATGGGAAGAAAAGCACAATGTAAATGTCCTAGAGTCCAATATTCAACGTAAAATACTCTGAATTCTACAAATCAATAAGAAAAAGACTAATTACCCATTTTTTTGTTGAGCAAAGGGTAAGAACAGATAATTTCACACAAGAATCAAAAAACCAAACTTGTTGCCATGGAATCAATTCTGACTCATAGCAACTCTATAGGGCAAAGTAGAACTGCCTAATAGAATTTCCAAAGCTGTAAATCTTTAAGGAAGGCACATCTTTCTCCCATGGAGTGGCTAGTGGGTTTGAACTGCCAACCTTTCAGTTAGCAGCTGAGTACATAACCACTGCGCCACCAGGGATCCTTAATTCACGTAAGAACGGTCAATAAATATATGAGAAGATTCTCTTCTCATCAGCAATCAGGAAAAGGCAAAGGAAAATAACATTATTTCATACCCAGAAGATTAGCAAACAAAGTAAAAATCTAATAATATAAACAACTGAGGAGTATATGGGGAAGTGAGAGCCCTCAGTATAAACTGGTAAATTTTGGCAATGTCTAGAATAATTGAAAATACTTCTACCCTACAAACTAGCAATTACACATCTAGGAATTGATGTAGAGTCCTTCTCTGACATCCTCACAGGAAAACAATATAAGGATATGCAAAGTAGTATTCTTTGTCTTAGGGAAAAATTGGAAGTAATCTAAATGTTCATTGATGCGCCAATAGCTAAATAAATTGAAGTACATGCATACAGTGGAACACTGCAGAGTCTTAAAATATATGAAATAGTTCTACGTGTATCAACATGATTAAATCTCAGAAATAACATTTCAAGGTAGATTTACATAAATGTTTGCAAACCATAAAACAATATTATATTTTGTTAATGGATATAAACATTTGGTGTTATTGTTATGTGCCACTGAGTCTATTCCGACCCATAGTGATCTTATGCATAACAGAACAAAATGTTGCCCAGTCCTATGTCATCCTCACAATCATTGCTATGTTTGGGCCCATTGTTGTAGCCACTGTGTCAATCCATCTCGTTGAGGGTCTTCCTCTTTTTCGCTGACCCTGTACTTTACCAAGCATGATGTCCTTCTCCAAGGATTGGTCTCTCCTGATAATATGTCCAAAGTATGTGAGACATAGTCTCGCCATCCTTGCCTCTAAAGAGCATTCAAACATATGTAGTAAGAGCATAAAAATATGGATAAGAAGGATGTACATCATCTTCAGGATGGTAACTACCTCTGTGAAACAGGGAAGGGAATAGGAAGAAGACACCTTCATTTATATCTGTAACATTTTGTTTCTTCAAAAAAAATACTTGAAGCAAAAGCAGCAAAATATTAACACACATTAAAACTGGTTAGTGAGTATGTAACTCTCACCTGTTGTCAGTGCTTTTTTGTAACTTTGTATGATTTAATAATTTTTTTAAAAAATAAAATATTGAGGAAATGCTTGCGATCACTAGCCATTAGAGAAATGCAAATTAAAACCACAATGAGATACCGTCTCACCCCAGCATTACTGGCACGAATCAAAAACACTGGAAATAACAAATGTTGGAGGGGCTGCGGGGAGATCGGAACTCTTATGCACT
>NW_004444010.1:9477337-9480385 GCF_000243295.1 Trichechus manatus latirostris
GGGGTTGTTAACCAATGTCATAAAACAATATGTGTACTACTGTTTCATGAGAAACTATTTGTTCTGTAAGCCTTCACCTGAAGTACAATAAAAATAAAAATAAAATATTGTAAGCCTCATTCATTTCTGTATTCCTAAAATTTTGTTTCAAGTAAGGTCATCACAGCTAAATTTCAATCTCCTTAAGCACTGTATTAGTCAGGGTCCTACAGAGAAACAGAAGCAGTGAGATATGTAGAGAGAGAGAGAGAAATTTATTTTAAGGAGGTTGCTCACGCAATTGTGGGGACTGGCAAATTCAAAATCTGTAGATCAGGTGACAGGCTGGAAACTGGCAAGAAGTCTATGTTACAGTTTTGAGGCAAAATCCTTCTTCCTCAGGAAACCTCAGTTTTTGTTGTTAAAGGCTTCATCTAATAAAATGAGGCCCACCCAGATTATGGAGGATAATCTGCTTTATTTAAGGTCAACTGATTTAAATGTTAATTACATGTAAATACTTTCATAGCAACATCTAGACTAGTGTTTGACCAAATAACTGAACACCATGGCTTAGCCAAGTTGCTATATAAAATTAACAAATACAGAGGGAAAAAGCATTCTTTAAAACTAATCATGAAAAAGTAACACAGTTTATTTTTTTCAGTGTCACTATAGTGTAAAATATCTAGAAAATTATGAAGCAAATGAAGATGTTATTAAACAAAATTGTAAAACCTTGTTAGTTGTTATTGGAGTAGAGTGAACACCAAAGCAGAAAACGTTCTGTATCTTCACTGGTTATAGAAATGGACTAGAAGTTTACAACAACAACAACAACAACAAACCTAGAGAAGGAAAACAAAAACCCAAACCAGTTGCCATTGAGTTGATTCCCATTCATGGCAACCCCGTGTGTGTCAGAGCAGAACTGTGCTCCACAGGATTTTCAATGGCTGATTTTTCAGAAGTAGATTGCCAGGCCTTTCTTCTGAGGCACCTCAAACTGCCAATCGATTGGTTAGTAGTGAAGCACTTAACCATCTGCACCACCCAGGGACTTCTATAGAGCAGGAAAGAGAACCATAATTTATCCTCATTAGTAGATGTAGAACACATTGCTTGAAGACCGATGGCTGTCTAGTGCTTAGGGCTTTTTTAAAGGATTGGACTGACTTTTTTAGATCGGTAAAAAGGGATAGCCAGCTTTCAGTCATACCTAAGCTTTAATTCCAGTTGATGCCCTTTTGATAAAGAGGAAGTTCCCACACATCCTAATTTTTGATAATGCAGTCTCCAGTTACCTTCAATGTGTAAAATGGTACTTCGATTTCACTTGCAAAAATTATCCAATTTATATATGAAGAGATGGAGAATTTCACTTTACCTTGCACACAGTCTTGTGGCTCCTTGATACAAGGGACTGATTAAGACCTTTGGAGGCCCAAAACATCGAAAAGATTATGGAGTCCTCCAACCCCACCCCACTGGTAATTCAAAATTTTATTTTTCACAATAACACAAAACATCTGTGCATGACAAAATTAAAAGAATTCCTTTCTACATTTTTGAGTGCAAAATTTTGGATAAGTCTTTCAAAGTTAACTTATCCATTTTTAGAAGAGGATGCTCTTGCTTTGCTGAATGCTGCTTGCTTTGCCGAACGCGTGCATAGTCCCTAGGTAGCCTTGCACTGTCTCAGCTAACAGTAAAGAAGCTAACGGACTGGTTAAGGCAACACATTATTTTAAACCTAAGTAACTGTTGTTGTCAAGTGCCATCAAGTCGGTCCCGACTCATCGCGACCCTAGGTACAACAAAACGAAACACCGTTCAGTCTTGCACCTCCCTCATAATCTGCTGTATTTGAGGCCACCGTTGCAGCCGTTGTGTCAATCCATGTCGTCAACGGTCTTCCTCTTTTTCACTGACCCTCTACCTTACCAAGCATGATTTTCTTCTCCAGGGACTGGTCCCTCCTGATAACATGTCCAAAGTACGTGAGACGAAGTCCCACAATTCTCACTACTAAGGAACCCTCTGGCTGTGCTTATTCCCAGACAGACTTGTTTGGTCTTCTGGCAGTCCATGGTATATTCAATATTCTTCCCAAATAAGTAACTATGGAAAGCTACTAGAGGTTGTAAGTTTTGTCGCTGATTTCAGGACTCAGACTCTATTGTGAAACAGCAAACACCCAAGTAATTGAGTGAGTAGTACCACATAGCTGGAGTCTAACGTAGAAAAATTTATTCACACTTTCCCATCCTCTGCCCCAACACTAGAATGTAAGACATTAGTGGAATTTGGACCTACGACCTTCTGAATATGCTGGATGAACCCTTTCTGAAAGGGCTATACTCTTCAGCTTCAGGACTGCTTTTGTTTTGTTTGATATGGTGCAATTACTAAAATAAGATTGTTGAAATGCCTTTCCTAACCAGTGCTACCAATCTCCCTGTGAACAAGGCTCGTGTAGAAATATGCACGTTTGAGGTTCAAATATAAGATTAACACTACCAGTGGTTATGGCTTTAAATCAATTAATTTGAAGCCCACCCAATCTTACCAAAGGGCTTTATATTTTTATAAACTTGTTTTAGGAAAGGACATGGATTATCTTTCTGTGATATTCTGTATGGTTCCCAGTGAGATGGTAAGTGAAACATTCAATACATTGCAAATCATAAAAAGTCACCAAATTTCAAGTTACGTAAAGACTTTTAAATAAAAATATGAGTTAAAATTCACATAAATATAAAGATGTCAGTATGCTGGTTTTAAAAAGGAAACACATCAAAGGTTTCACACATCATTATATAACGGTTTTTTTTTTAAGAAAGTATATTTTTTGAGGGTCAAATCAGTTTGGTAAATTCAAGGAAACTATCAACCAATCAATCAATTATTCAATTAATCAATGTAATGCGAGAAGCATCATGACAATTACTGAGAGGAATATAAAACAGCATAAAGTATAGGTTTTTCCCTCAAGAAATTTGTAATTTCTTCTTTTTTATTTTTTTATTGTACTTCAGGTGAAGGCTTATAGAACAAATAGTTTCTCAT
>NW_004444010.1:9490023-9491715 GCF_000243295.1 Trichechus manatus latirostris
GGTTGTTTTGTCTCCCGCTGGAAGATCCGTGAGGCTGCTTTCTCGTACCCCCTGTTTGCTGGTCTCCGATAGGAGTGCAAGATGGCGGATCCACGCTGCGTTAGCTGGTAGCGGACCTCTGCATGAATCTCTCCTTGCTCTCCATTCTCTGTCAGTTTTCTCCCTCCATTTGATGCCGGGCTGAGTTCTTTATCTCTTCACTTGATGTTTTAGGGTTTCAAGATTGTTGTATTCTCTGTTTGGCTTAGTTTTTCGGATCTTTGCTGTGGAGAGACGGCATGGTGCTTCTGCCTAGAGCGCCATTTTGCTGGAACTCCAAGAAATTTGTAATTTCGTCAGGAAGAAAAGGCTTAGCTACATTAAAACATAAATTGTAATATAACAATAAAAAGTAGATACAAGGCAATGCATGATCAGTGACCAAATCAATGGTATAAGTTATAAATTAACGTTATGCTTTCAGAGAGGGAAGAAGTCATTGTAGAATAAAATTGGGTATATGAAAATGTCGTTATTCAGTCTAAGTCCCTGGGTGGCACAAACAGTTAAGCACTTGACTACTAGCTGAAATGTTGGCAGTTCGAACCCACCCAGAGGTTCCTTGGAAGACAGGCCTGGCGATCTGCTTCCAAAAAGGTCACAACCTTGAAAACTCTATGGAGCAGTTCTGTTCTGCACACATGGGGTTACTATGGGTCAGAATCGACTTGACAGCAACTAACAACAACATCATTATTCAACCAAAAAAACACTGAAGGACATGCAAACATAGGAGTCACAGGCAAATTAGGTCACAGAGTTCCTTTGCTCCAAATTTAAAACTGAACTCATGGGTCAAAACTATTTGGACATTTAAAGACCTTTAAAGATTAAGGTAGTGTATCAGAATTGTAAATATGGGAAAGACTCTGGTGAGGGAGCTGTGGTTGGAAGACCAAACTGCAGGTAGTCCCTTGCACATCCTCCTAGGTACAGGAAGAGAGTTAATCGTTCTCCTCAGTTCATGGCACACTATCATTAGACTATACAAGTCTCTCCTCTTGTTGTCTTTATTTATTCATTTATTGAATCCCTTTCATTTCCAAGTTCACTCCCATTTTCCTCTTCCCTCATAGATAGCCATTCTGATGAATTTAGTTGTATCATTATGTTTGCATGTATTCTTACTTTTCTTGTAATAGCTTTATTGAGATATAATTCATATACCATACAATTCACCATTTAAATTATACAATTCATGAGAACCCAGATGTAAATCCATCCACCTACAGTACACCTGATCTTCTACAAGGGCCCAAAGTCCATCCAATGGGGAACAGACAGTCTTTTTAACAAATGCTGCAGGCAAAACTGGATGTCCATTTGCAAAAGAATGAAACAGGACCCAGATCTCACACCACATACAAAAACTAATTCAAAATGTATCAAAGACCTAAATATAAAGTCAAAAACTATAAAGTTCATAGAAGAAAAAATAGGATCAATGCTAGAGGCCCTAATACACAGCATTAACAGGATACAAACCATAACCAACATCAAACAAACTCCAGAAGATAAGCTAGATAGTGGGATCTTCTAAAAATTAAACACTTATGCTCATCAAAAGACTTCACCAAAAGAGTAAAAGGAGAACCTACAGACTGGGAAAAGATTTTTGGACAGTACAAGTCAGACAAAGGTCTAATCTCCATA
>NW_004444010.1:9492866-9498092 GCF_000243295.1 Trichechus manatus latirostris
GGCTACCACCACTGACTGCTCTGACCGGGATCAAACAGAGGGTTCTGGACAGAGCTGGAGAAGGATGTAGAACAAAATTCTAACACAAAAAAAAAGACCAGATTTACTGGCCTAAAGGAGACTGGAAAAATCCCAAGAGTATGGCCCCCAGATACCTTTTTAGCTCAGTGGTGAAGTCACTCCCAAGGTTCACTGTTCAGCGGGGGATTGGACAGCCCCATAAGACAAAACGGGACTGATGAGGCACAGCAGTCCAGGGACAAGGACTAGAAGGCAGGAGGGGACAGGAAAGCTGGTGATAGGGAACCGAGGTTGAGAAAGGACTGTGTTGACCTGTCGTGGGGTTGTTAACCATTGTCATAGTGCAATATGTGTACTAACTGTTTAATGAGAAACTATTTGTTCTGTAAACCCTCAACTAAAGTACAAAAAAAGAAAAGAATTATTTATGTGAGATCAAATTGACAAAAGCAACTCAAAAGGTTTGATGGGGAGCCTAGAGGACAGTAAGTTGAAGATACTGGTGATGGAATAATTTGGAAAAGGATAGTGAGAATAGTAGCACAACTGGAAGAATGTAATCAATTTCACTGAATTGTACATGCAGAAATTTTTGAAATGGTTTATCTTTGGCTATGTATATTTTAACAAAAAAAAAAAGGTCCTGCAAGGTTGAGAAGAGAGAGTGTTGACATGTCATGGGGTTGTTAACCAATGTCATAAAGCAATATGTGTACCGACTGTTTAATAAGAAACTACTTGTTCTGTAAACCTTCTTCTAAAGTACTATAAAAAAATAATAATAAAGTATACAATTCAATGGCTTTTAGTATATTCACAGAGTTGTACATACATCCCCACAAGGAATTTCAGAATATTTGCATCACCCCAAAAAGAAACCCCATATCTTTTAGCTATCGCCACACTCTTCAAACCTTCCCACCACCCTCCTTCAGTCCTAGGCAACCACTGATCTACTTTTCCTCCCTATAGATTTACCTATTCTGGGCATTTCATATAAATGGAATCATACAATAAGCAACCTTTTGTCTGGCCTCTTTCATTTAGTGTAATGTGCTCAAGGTTCATCCATGTTGTACCATATATCAGTACTTCATTTCTTTTTATGACTGAATAATATTCTATTATATAGATAGCCACATTTTGCTGGTCCATTCATCAGCTGATGGACATTTGGGGTGTTCCACATTTTGACTATTACGAATAATGCTGCTCTGAACATTCCTGTACAAGCTTTTGTGTAGATGTACGTTTTGAATTCTCTTGAGTATGCACCTAGGAGTGAATTGCTGAATCATGTGATAACTCTTATATTCAACTTTTTGAGAAACTGCCAAACTGTTTTCTAAAGCTGCTGCCCGATTTTTCATTCCCACTAGCAATGTATGAGAATTCTAATTTATCTACATCTTTGGCAATGCTCATTGTTGTCTGTCTGTTTTATTATAGCCATACTAGTGGGTGTGAAGTGGTATTTCATTGTGAATTTCATTTGCATTTCTAGAGGGTGAGCAAAAAAGAGGAAAATTCTCAATGAGATGGATTGACACAGTGGCTGCAACAGTGGCCTCAAACATAGCAATGATTGTGAGGATGGCGCAGGACCAGGCAGTGTTTCATTCTGTTGTACACAGTGTCACTATGAGTGAGAACAGACTCAATGGTACCTAACAACAATGGCTAACGACCTTAAGTATCTTTTCATGTGTTTATTTGTATTTCTTCTTTGGAGAAATGTCTATTCAGATCGTACACCCATTTTTTAATCAGGTGATTTGTCTTTTTATTAATGAGTTGTAAGAGTTCTTTGTATATTTTGGGTACAGGTCCCTTATCAGATATATGATTCACAAATATTTTCTCCCATTCTGTAGATTGTCTTTTCACTTTCTTGATGGTGAAGCACAAAAGTTTTTAACTGTTATGACATCCAGTTTACCTATTTTTTGTTTTGCTGTTTGTGCTTTTGGCATCATATCTAAGAAAATCACTGTCTAACCCAAAGTCATGAAGATTTGCACCTATGTTTTCTTCTAAGAGTTTTATAGTTTTAGCTTTTACACTTAGGACTTGAGCCATTGTGAGTTAATTTTTGTATGTGGTGTAGAGGTAGGGGTCCAACTTCATTCTTTTGCATGTATCTATCCAGTTGTCTGAACATCACTTATTGAAAAGATTATTCTCTCCCCATTAAATTGTTTTGGTGCTCTTCTCAAAAATCAATTTTCTATAAATGTGAGGGTTTATTTCTGAACTCTCAACTCATTCCATTGCTCTGTATGTCTGTCATTATGCCAGTATCATATTGTCTTGATTACTTTAGCTTCATAGTAAGTTTTGAAATCAGGAAATGTGACTCTTACAACTTTGTTCTTACTTTTCCAGATTGTTTTGGTGTATAAATTTTTTGATTTGTAACATTTCATTTTTTTCCAAATACTTTTTTTGCAGTTTATTTTGAAATAAAGTCCTAGTGAAGAATCTTATAAAAATTGCATTTTCTTTATTGTGGAGGTATACCAGTCATTTTCTTCTTTGAGTTTGCATAAATATCAAAATACCTCTTGCTTGAACTAACTGAGACAACTCTTCTGAACAAAGCCCTTTCTGTGATGGTGGTGGTTCCTCCTTCTTCCTCAAAGTTTGTTCTTAGACCTGGCAGCATTTTATTCTATTGTGCATAGGGTTACCATAAGTCGGAGACCAATTCAACATCAGTTAACAACAACATATATATATATAAATTTATATTTATGTGTATATGTATACACACACATATTGCTGTTTCTTAGTTTTTTCATATACATTTCCACACACAATTCCTTTCATAAATAACAAAATGTAAACTTGGTCATTGTCATGGATCGAGTTGTATCCCCCAAAAATACATGTTGTAAATCTTAACCTCTATGCTTGTGGTTATAATCCCATTTGGGGATGGGTTGTCATTGTTATGCTAATGAGACAGGATTAGTGTAGACTGTGTCTTAAGTCAATCTCTTTTGAGATATAAAAGAGATTAAACAAGCATGTGAGAGAAGCAGAGATGGGGGAAGAGAGATGCCAAGCCACATGAAGATCACCCAGGAACAGCTCAGAAGAGACAAGGACCTTCCTCCAGAGCCAGCAGAAGGAGAAAATCTTCCCCTAGAGCCGGCACCCTGACTTCAAGCTTCTAGCCCCCTAAACTGTGGGAAAATAAACTTCTGTTTGTTAAAGCCGCCCACTTGTGGTAATTCTGTTATAGCAGCACGAGATAACTAGAGTAGTCATACTTCCCAACAGAGTGTACATTTTAATAAAACAAACCCCCTTCTTCAGCTGTCATTGGGCTGCCTCTGTTGATTATTTTTGTGTCTTGAGGAGTACAGTTTTCATAGCGCCACCACACTGGCTGTGTCACCAACCCCAAGACCAGCTGGCGAGCAATTGTCTGACATCAGCTGTGGCCATCAGCTGAAATTCTGAAAGCAAGTAATTCAAGGTGAGTGGGTTTATCTGGAATGAGTGACTAATTTATTTTCCTATTTAAATTTTAAGCCATCAATATGTATCTCAAGAAATTGTCTGTTTTGAAAAATAGGAGAAAAGACTTTCCAAAAAGCTGATGAGAAGTCAAAAAAAAAAGTGGGAAATATTCTGTTAACATAAAAACCACGGTTTGTGGAGGTGACCCCTATGCCTATTTTGAACAGACTTTGTAGCAGTGTCCATGCAAGTGAATGTGAGTGACAAAAGCTCTTTAGGTAAAAGTGACAGAAAATTGTGACACGACAAACAAGGCCAAATAAGATAACATGCTATTTATGCGCATAATAAATGCTATGTTTTATAAACCTACTCCTGACTTATCAACTGTCTTGTTATCTGACTTTTTGCATTTACAACAATAATAAAAAACTACTACCTGACTACTTTGCACATTAATGACATACTTGTGACAGTAATGAATGCCGAGGTGCGAGGCAAGAGTAACTCTGGCTGTGATGGTTAAGGTTATGTGTCAACTTGGCTGGGCCATGATTCTCAGTAATTTGGGAGTTATGTAATGATGTAGTCATCCTCCATTTTGTGATCTGATGTGGCTATCCTCCATTTTCGCATAACACCAATTTTCACATAACAACCTCTTCTTTGGAACCAACCCATGTTGACAAGTGAGCAGTAGGTGTGCTACTTTTGAACTTTCTCTTAGTATTTTGAAAATAAATTGAGGTATTCAGTTTTTACTCATAGAATACTGCATTTTCTACACACTCACATAGAGGAATGTTGACCAAATATTTAAATCTCTGTTAGAAAGGTGCTGAATTATTAGCCTGCCTGGGGATCCCACAAATTTCAGTCAAGAACAACTTCTAGAAAAACAAATTTCATCTCCCACCAAAGGAATTGGCAAAGGTTTGATGGGGAACCAGTGAAGAGGATATGACCAGAGATTTTCAGAAGGTAATCAGTGTGGCAGCTCTCAGGCATAGCAGTTGTCCTTAACAGAGGTAAGAGGCTTATGGAAAGGATCAACAAGAGCACATTCAATGGAGTTCTGTGATGGCAAGTTCATTGTGAGGCCTGAATTACAAAGCACCACAAGGGCATTACCTGTGGACAAAGGAAGGCCTTTGCAGACACAGACAGCTAGGAATTCCGACTGTGCCTGTGCATGGATGAAGCCAATCCCTTAGTTGACCTTCAAAAGAGTGCAAGGCAGGAGACATTAATATTTGAAACGAAATGTTATAATACAGCAGTAATCTTCATGAATACCTATGCCTGGGAACAAAGCTCCTGTTGTGTATATATGGGTTGGAGGTTCATTTTGGGCTTCTAAATGGTGAATTAATAACAACCCCTTGAAGAGTCAAACTGGATTAAGATTTCCAGAAGCCTAAAATATAGCATTGTTCATCTAGTCAATTCCGATTCATAGAGACTCTGTGTATATCAGAGTAGAACTATGCTCCATAGGGTTTTCAGTGGCTGATTTTTTTTGGAAGTAGATCACCAGGCCTTTCTTCCAAGGTACCTCTGGGTGGACTTGAACTGCCAACATTTCAGCTAGCAGCAGAGCATGTTAATAATTTGCACCACCCAGGGATTCCTAATGCTAAGATGTTTCCTCTCAAATAAAATAAACATAGCATCCAAGGAAAAAAAAGGAAAGGATAAAAGTTGGACTAATTGTCCACAGCTACCAAGACCTTCACC
>NW_004444010.1:9498734-9501337 GCF_000243295.1 Trichechus manatus latirostris
AACCAATGTCATAAAACAGCATGTGTGCTCCTGTTACATGAGAAACTATCTGTTCTGTAAGCCTTCACCTGAAGTACAATAAAATATTAAAAAAAAAAAAAAAAGAAAGGATAAAAGTTAAGGGGCCAAAAATCAGCTGCATAACAAGAGGCCACTCTAAACAGATGCTTGGCCTTTTAGGGGAATAACAGCTCCAGTAGGGGACAGGCCAAACAGTTTGGGGAGGTGTCCTTTCTCTTCTACCAGACCAGATGTTGATCAGCAACTGTCATATGAATGGGAAGAACTGGGCTGGGGCCCAAAACTACAGTGAGGGTCACTGTCCTGGCCACCAAGCCAGCAAAGCAGTGGAAGAATAGAAAAATGCAAATATCCTGGGTCTCCTCAGCTGTGAATGCAGAATCTAAGTACTAGTATGTGGTCGGCTGTTTTAGAGAGATAAAGAATTATTTTTAAGAAAAGAGAACAGCAATTTTTAGATCAGGTTAGACATGTTCTTATATTTCAGAAGTTTTTGATTTCCCATGATATTCTTATATATTTTTCATTTGCAACCTTTTAATATTTGAAAAATTTTTTAAAAATCTCCCTCAAATTAGATTTAACTCATTTTATCAATATTCTGGCTCTAAAGAAGGAGGTGAATCTTTAAAATGAAATTTTGAGGCCCTCTGAGATATCAAAAGTGATTTAAAAAATATGAAAAAATTATTTCCATGGTCTTAGTCTCCTTAGTTCAATGTTTTCTTACTTTAAAATTAGTTGGAATTACAATATTTTCATAGATACTAATGAGCAATAAGAAGTCCTTGGATGGTACAAATGGTTAATGTGCTCAGCTGCTAACCGAAAGGTGGGAGGTTTGAGTCTACCCAGATGCACCTCAGAAAAAAGGCCTGGTGACCTACTTCCGAAAAGCCAGCCATTGAACTCTGTGGAGCACCAATCTACTTTGACACACACAGGGTCACCATGAGTCAGAGTCAACTCGATGGCAACTGGTTTGATTTTTTTTTTTTAATGAACAATAATAACAATGCTCACATATTTTACACTAATTTTACACTAATCTATTTGGTAATAACCCCACACATCTGTCATTTGTCATACTATGGTGGCTTGCCTGTTGCTGTGATGCTGGAAGCTATGCCACTGTTTTTCAAATATCAGCAGGGTCACCACTAATAATGAACAGGTTTCAGTGGAGCTTCCAGACTAAGACAGACTAGGAAGAAGGACCTGGCAGTCTACTTCTGAAAAAAAAAATTAGCCAGTAGAACACTGTTTGATATAATGCCAGAAGATAAGCCACTCAGGTTGGAAGAAACTCAAAATACAACTGGGGAAGAGCTGTCTCCTCAAAGTAGAATCAACATTAATGACGTGGATGGAGTCAAGCTTTTGGGACCTTCATTTGCTGATGTGGCACAACTCAATATGAGAAGAAATAGCTGTAAACATCCATTAATAATCAGGACATTGAACATACAAAGTATGAATCCAGGAAAATTGGAAGTTGTCAAAAATGAACTGGATAAAGATCGATATCCTATGCATTAGTTGAGTTGAAATGCACTGGTATTGGCCAGTTTGAATCAAACAATCATATGGTCTACTATGCTAGGAATGACAAATTGAAGAGGAATGGCATCACATTTGTGTCAAAAAGAATATTTCAAGATTTATCCTGAAGTACAACACTGACAGTGACAGGAAAATATCCATATACCTTACCAGGAACACCACTTAATATGACTATTATTCAAATTTACACACCAACCACTAAGGCCAAAGATGAAGAACTGAAGATTTTTACCAACTTCTGCAGTCTGAAATTGATCAAACATGCAATCAAGATGCATTGATAACCTGCAAGATACTGCAAAACCTCAACAACAAAAAGACAACCCAATTAAAAAATGGGCAAAAGATATGAACAGGCACTTCACCAAAAGACATTCAGATGGCTAACAGTCACATGAAGAAATGCTCACAATCATTAGCCATTAGAGAAATGCAGATCAAAACTACAGTGAGATATCATCTCACCCCAACAAGGCTAGCATTAATCCAAAAACACAAAATAATAAATGCTGGAGAGGTTGTGGAGAGACTGGAGCACTTACCCACTGTTGGTGGGAATATAAAATGGTCAGCCACTTTGAAAATTGATTTGGCACTTCCTTAAAAAGCTAGAAATAGAAGTACCATACGATCCAGCTATCCCACTCCTTAGAATATATCCTAGAGAAATAAGAGCCGCCACACAAATAAATATATGCACACCCATGTTCTTTGCAGTACTGTTCACAATAGCAAAAAGATGGAAACAACCTAGGTGCCCATCAACGGATGAATGGATGAGCAAATTATGGTATATCTACACAAAGGAATACTACCCAATGACAAAGAACAACACAAAGAACAATGATGAAGCCGTGAAACATCTTATAACATGGAGGAAGCTGGAGGTCACTATGCTGAATGAATTTAGTCAGTCACAGAAGGATAAATATTGTATAAGACCACTATTGTAAGAACTCAAGAAAAGGTTTAAACACAGAAGAAAACATTCTTTGATGGTTACGAGGGTGGGGAGGGAG
>NW_004444010.1:9503368-9516848 GCF_000243295.1 Trichechus manatus latirostris
GTTGTTAACCAATGTCATAAAACAATATGTGTACTGACTGTTTAATGAGAAACTATTTGTTCTGTAAACCTTCACCTAAAGTACAATTTTAAAAAAATTTAAAAAAGAAATTAAACAACTTATCGCATTGGGCAAATCTGCTGCAAAAGACTTCTTTAAAGTGTTGAAAAGCAAAGATATCACTTTGAGGACTAAGGTATGCCTGACCCTAGCCGTGATATTTTCAATCGCCTTGTATGCATGAGAAAGATGGACAATGAATAAGGAAGACAGAAGAAGAATTGATGCCTTTGAATTATGATGTTGGCGAAGAGTATTGAACATACC
Source organism: Trichechus manatus latirostris (assembly GCF_000243295.1). NCBI lineage: Eukaryota > Metazoa > Chordata > Mammalia > Sirenia > Trichechidae > Trichechus > Trichechus manatus. The sequence goes on from NW_004444010.1 coordinate 9,503,696, forward strand.
TAGGACTGTCAGAAGAGCGAAAAAGTCTGTCTTGGAAGACATACAGCCAGAATGCTCCTTGGAAGCGAGGATGGCCAGACTTTATCTCATGTACTTTGGACATGTTATGAGGAGCGACCAGTCCCTTGAGAAGGACGTCATGCTTGGTAAGGTAGAGGGTCAGCAAAAAAGAGGAAGACCCTCAGTGAGATGGCTTGACACAGTGGCTGAAACAATGGGCTCAAACATAGCAGTGATTGTGAGGAAGGTGCAGGACTGGGCAGTGTTTGTTCTGCTGTACTTAGAGTTGTTGTGCGTCGAACCGACTCGATGGCACCTCACAACAACAAAACCACTACCTCCTCTACCTTGAGACCAAAAGAACTAGGTGGTGCCGACTACCACTACTTTCTGATTCGGGACACAATAGATGGATCCTGATAGAAAGGGAGAGAAATGTGAAACAGAATTTCAAATTCTTAAAGAATCCAGACTTACTGGAAATAATGAGACTCGGAGTCCTCGAGATATTGCCCTGAGGTACTCTTTAAATCTTAAATGGAAACCATCCCCTGAAGTCACCTTTAAACTAAGTAACAGTTTAACACAAACTAAGTAACAGTTTAACACCAAAAATGAAGATTGTTACCCTTGAGTATGGCACTCTTTTAAACAGTTATCTACCTAAGACCAATAGCTCTTAGGACAAGAGCTATTCCTAAGCATAGAAGAGAAGGTTGGGGGCAGGGAATTTAAATCAATGGGAGTGAAACAACTAGAACAGAAATAAAGAGAATGTTGACACAATGTGAAGAATGTAACCAACGTCACTGATCATTATGTCTAGAAATTGTTGAATGGAAATGGGTTTTGCTGTATATATTTTCACTAAAAATAAAATTAAGTGTTGTTTTTAAAAAAGGCACTGTTTTAAACGTCTTGTGCCCATCTCACATCTTCTTGGTCACCTTCTACTGCCACTATTGCTGTAGCTTTGTGTAGCTATCTGTAGCCTGACAGCACCTCACTTCAGCTGTGCCTCACATCTCTCGTTTCTGCCCTAGGGTTTCTTTTGTCTGTATAACAGAATCTCTATTTTGTTCTTCTATAAGGAGCCCTGGTGGCACAGTGGTTAAAGTGCTAGGCTGCTAGAAAGATGTGGTAGTCTACTTGCATACAGATTTGCAGTCTTGGAAACCCAATGGGGGCAGTTCTACCCTGTCCTATAGGATCACTATGAGTTGGAATCTACTCGACGCCAACAGGTTTGGTTTGGGTTTTGATAAGGTTACTCTTATACTGTGTGAGGGATGGAGTCCCTGAGTGGCTCAAATGGTTAAGGGCTCCGCTATTGTTGGGTGTTGTTGATTTTGATTCATAGTGACCCCATGTGACAGATAGAACTGCCCCATAGAGTTTTCTTGGCTATAATCTTTACAGGAGCAAATTACCAGGTCTTTCTCCCGTGGAGCCACTGGGTGAGTTCAAACCGCCAAACTTTTGGTTAGCAACCTAAGGCTTAATCATTGCACCACTAAGGATCCTTCAAGGCTTGGCTACTAACTGTCAAGGTCAGTGGTTCAAATCCACCCAAAGATGCACCTTGTAATATCCTAAAGATCACAGCCATTGAAAACCCCATGATGCACGGTCCTACTCTGACACACATGGGGTCATGATGAGTTGGAATTGACTCGAAGGCAACTGGTGTGAGGGAGGTCTCTGTTAATCTGATCAGATTTTGCTCATGCTCAAGCCTGGAAATGTGAAAGATTTAACACCTCATGGTGCAACCGTTGTCCAATGAGGATAGCAGCTGGTGGGTAAATGCTACTTCGCCCTCTCCCATTCCTCAGGTGGACAATTGTGAGACCCATTCTACACATCTCCTCGCAAGGTCCCGGTGGGCTCGGGCCCTGATTGCTCACAACCAGGGTGGTGAAGCTCCCTAAGGCTCCTTGGACTGGCTTTCCCTTCTTCATCTTTCCACTCCCTCCCTTTGTTCCCATCTCTCAGGCTCTGCTTTCTGGGACTACAGATTAACCTCTTACCAATGATGACTGTTTCTTCTTCTTCTCAGCAACATTCAACTAACACCGGTATTAGCTACCTTCTAAATTGTCAATCTGATAGGAAATAAATACATCTTGTTGTTGTTTTAATTTGCATACCTGATTATTAACAAGTTAAACAAAAATGCAGTTTTAAAAATCAGCAAGAAAATCACAATCAAGATTCAGTAATTTCCTCTAAAATTAAAACCTTAAGGAAAAAAAGCTTTGTTGTCTTTATTTTTCCCTGATGAAGGTAATACTCTCTGATATTTGAGTAGTAGTTGACACAGCAAAAACAATAACAACAAAATATGACCAGAAGTCTTTTCCTACTCCCTCAGAGCCCGTGTAATGTTGAGATGGGACCAGCAAATGATGACTATACAATTTGAATTTGGGATTTTGTCCATAAGTGTCAGATTTGCATGAAAGTTTCGAGCTGAAATAGATGTTCCATGTCATCTAAATCGGCATCTTTACTTAAAAATGGAGACACTAAGGCCCAGAGAGGGGAAGTGACTCACCCAGCATCTCACCATCTTGAGACTCCTGACTCTTGGTTTGGTTCTTTTCCTACTAAATCACTCAATCCTTTCTTCTGAAACCGATCATTTGACTTTTCTAAAACATCTTCAGTCTTGAAGTCTGAGAAGACCATTTACTATTGAAATATATTAAGGAAAGAAATGTTATTCATAATCTCATTATATAAGATATCACAAAGAACTATTTAATTATATATATATATCCAAATAGATTCTATCTTTATAAGCAATTTGTAATGCCAAGCTCCTGAAAGAGTTTTCCAAAGGGTCCAAAATTGCAACTTATACTGGACTGCTGGGATCCAAGCCTACATCACTGTTCAGAAGTGACATAAAATATGACCACTGCACCACCAGGGCTCCATGAGGTCAACACATGTATCTAAAGTAAAACAAAACAAAACTGAGAATGGCTAATGCAAAATCAAGACCAATAAATAATAAAAAGTGTCAGAGACCTAAAATTGATTAGAAGCCTGTACCAGCTACATAAAGAGAGCCTGTTTTTGCTGTTGTTATGTGCCAATGAGTCAATTCCGACTCATAGCAACCCTATAGGGCAGCGTAGAACTGCCCCGATAGGGTTTCCAAGTTGCTGCTGGTGGATTCCAACTGCCGATCTTTTGGTTAGCAGCCCAGCTCTTAACCATTGCACCCCCGGGGCTCCAAAGAGAGTCTACATATCTATATTTTCCAAGATTGGGTTCTAGAGCTAACTCTGGATATGTTAGAGATTTACCTGAAGTTTTCATACATATAGCTTTTATTTATTATGATGACAAAACTCTGTCTAAAATTAAGAAATAATAATTATTTTGAATTTTATTTTATTAAATAAATAAAATAATTTTGTTTTAGTAAAATAAATTTACTTAATGAAATAATAAAGGTCATTAGAGGTGATATATATGTTTAGAACAATTGAGTTTTAAATGCAAACCTTCAATTCCTGTTATGGTTAATTAAACTACAATAACTCTGCTGAGTTTGTTTGAATCCTATGCTATTTCAGCATAACCAAACCCGTTGCTGTTGGGTTGATTCTGATTCATAGTGACCCCACAGGACAGAGTAGAACTATTCCGTAAGGTTTCCAAGGAGCGGCTGGTGAATTCGAACTGTCGACCTTCTGGTTAGCAGCCATAGCCCTTAACTACTGCGCCACCAGGACTCTTATTTCAGCATAGGGAAGAGGAAATATTTGTAGAGTACCTATTTAGTGTTATGTACTTTATATAATCTCAACTTTATTTATTGCTAGCCCCTGTCCTCATTTGAGTTCTTTCAGAAGCAGACCTTGAGACAAAGAATCTAGTCCAAGTAGTGGACTTAATTTGGGAGGTGAAGGAAACAGTGGCAGGGAAGTGAGGAAGTAAGACAGGAAAGGCAGCTAATAAAGGTTTTATTTCCAAGCTGCTTACCACTGTGGATGATTGGAGCTGAATCCTGCTGGGAAAAATCTAGAAACCACTGAAGAACACAAACCTGAGTTATCCTACCCAAAGGGCAAGAAAGCTGGTATGTTGGTAAATATTTAATAACCAGCTCTGGGAAGGGGCAGGGGAGCCCTGATCTGTAGCATTTGCCAATTCATCGGTATAAGTAGTCTCACCATGGCCAATTTCAGGCTACCAGTGTGACATCATTGAACTTGGAGATGAGAAAAGATGTGCAGCCTGGGCTCTCATGAGCAGTTGCAAGCCAGCTCCAGGACACCACTGCATCTCTTACCTAGCATTGGTTAGGGATCGCTCAGGGTGGGGGAGTAGGGCAGATTAGGAAGAAAGGCCTGGCAATCTACTTCTGAAAATCAGCCTATGAAAACCGTATGGATCACAATAGAATATTGTCTGATATAGTGCTGGAAGATGTAAACATACCAACAATCATGAAGATTACACAGAATCAGGCAATGTTTTGTTCTGTTACATATAAGGTCACCATGAGTCAGTCAACTTGATGGCAACTAACAACAAAAACAAGTATGTTAAAGTATACAAAGTACTTATTAACATACGGGCATATAGTAAATGCTCAATAAATGTTTATAATTATTATGAGTATTAATTTTTAACACCCTTCGTTCCCTAAAAACTTTCTAGGATCCTCCTCCCGCAAACTTTCAGACTTGTTTTATATATTGCAGCTAATACACACATTTAGAAACATTTTTATTTCTCTTTATGGGCTTCTCTACAAACGTTCAGTGTCTTTTAATTTAATGACCCCAGCACCACCTTTACCCTAGGCTGCTTCTCAGGTTCCCACTTCCTACCTTCCTCCACCAACAATCATTTCTTCCTCACAGAGGTCCCTGAAGTGCATTTTAAGACTTGAGTTTACCATCCCTCATCTTCTTTAAGCTTTTCTGAGGCTTTATTGAAAACCTGCTCCTTTTCTGCCATGCTCTTCTTCTGTTTTTCAGATTCCCACTCCCCAGTTCTCTTTCTCTCTCTCCCCATAATCCCCAACAAGAGACAAATAAAAAAAAGATACACAAACACATATATAACCTTTTTCTAAAGGTAACGCACAGTTAAATTTACAAATGAGGAAGTATCACTTCAAGGAAAGTGAACTCCCTGTTAGGGAGGGAATGTAGTGACTGAAAGCCAAAACCAAAGGAGTCTTAGACAGTTGGTGTTTTATAAGCACGTAAGCCAGGCCAAAGTTCTCTAGGTGGCACACATGGTTTGCACTCAACTGCTAGCCTAAAGGTGGGCTGTTCCAACCCACCCAGAGGTACTGCGGGAGAAAAGGCCTGACAAGCTGCTTCTGCTAAAGATTACAGCCAAGAAAACCCTATGGAGCAATTCTATTCTATAACACACGGGGTATCCATGAGTTGGAATCAATTGGACTGCAACTAAGGACAACAAGAAGTCAGACCAGACCAGTCCAGTTGCCACTGAGTTGATTCTGACTCATAGTGACCCAATGTGTGTCAGAGTAGAACTGAGCTCCATAAGGTTTTCAGTAGCTGATTTTTCAGAAGTAGATCACCTGGATTTTCTTCTGAGACACCAGCTTTTTGGTTAGCAGCTGCATGCATTAACCATTTATACCATCCGGGGATTTCCCACCTAAGTCAACTCCTGTTTATTGAGCCTCTACTATGTACAAGGAAACCTTCGTGGCGTAGTGGTTAACAGTTCGGCTGTTAACCAAAAAGTCAGCAGTTTGAATCCACCAGGCGCTCCTTGGAAACCCTATGGGGCAGTTCTACTCTGTCCTACAGGGTCGCTATGAGTTGGAATCAACTCGACAGCAATAGGTTTGGTTTTTTTGGTTTATGTGTGAGGCACTGAGCTAGGGGCCCTGGGGAGCCAAAGTGATGAAAGGGTAATGGTCCCTCATTCCAGGGTCTCATAAGACATGGACACAAGCAAGGCATTCTCTGTAAATTTCCTGAGGGACAGAGGTGGGGGGGGGCGGGAGTGGAGGCGAACTCACACCCGGTTGCAAGTCCAAGGGGGGCCAGACAAGGCAGCGCCACAAATATGATAGGTCCCTGATTGAGACAGCAGGATAAGATGGGGTGGAGGGGTGGGTACATTTCTGCTGACATGTCGCCACTATCAACGTCTATTCATCTTAAAATTGGGGGTGGGCCGCAACTTGGAGATTGCCCCTGGGCACTCGTTACCCTCAGCATTGTCTCATTTCTCTACTCCCAGCACCTACCATAAGGCCTGCCCCTTAGGAGGTGCTCAGTAGTAACCCCCTTAGACCTGGGCAGGAGGGTACTCTGCCCTTGACAGCACATTTTAGGGCACACCATGCATCACAAATTTGGGGAGGAAATGTATTAAAGAACACACAGTTGCCCTGATCACTCAGATCTGGTGCACAGTGCTGACTCAGCGTGGCCCATACCCCTAAATATCTGCTTCTGTGACCAGCACCATTCAGGCCCCAGTGAAACACTGCTTCATACACTTTGTCCCATGGCCTTGAAATGCCGTGAAGGTTTGTGGGTGTGCTGCTGCCAATGTCAGAAACCAAATCACTTTGGAGTTCTGGGAGGATTTCACCAGTAGGAGTGTTTAGTTAAGAGAAGAGACAAGTGAACTAACTTGCCAAATCTGTCAATATGACTGCAATGGTTTCCTGAATAACAACGTGTCATGTCCAAGTAGACTGAGTGTCCATGTTCTTGCTTCTCTTTGTGTCCCATTTTGTGGGTCTAGAGGTACCCACATACTAGGGCAATATGGTGGTGCAAACAGTTAATGCACTCAGCTGCTAACCAAAAGGTTAGACGTTCAAGTCCACCCAGAGGCACCTTGGAAGAAAGTCCTGGTGAGCTACTTCCAAAAAATCAGCCATTGAAACCCCTATGGAGCAAAGTTCTACCCTGACATATATGGGGTCACCATGAGTCAGCGTTGACCCAACGGTAACTGGTTTATTCACAGCATTTGCCTACAAAATCCGAGGAACATTTTACAATACTAAGCAATGCGTATGGCTTAAATTTGTACTTACATCAGTTTAGATGAAATGAATTAAGTGTGTTGCTATTCCTTACATGGGCAACTATATGACTATTGAATGTTAGAATTGCAAATAAAAAACCAAACCAGTTGCCTTTGAGTTGATTCCAAATCATGGCAGCCCCATGTGTTGCAGAGTAGACCTGTGTTGCATAAGGTTTTCAAGGCTATGATCCTTCAGAAGCAGATTGCCAGGCCTTTCTTCTGAGGTACCTCTGGGTAGGTTCAAACCACCAACCTTTTGGTTAGTAGTTGAATGCTTAATTACTGCCCAGTGTTTGTGCTACCCAGGGACTCCATAGAGTTGCAAATAGTGTTATTTTAATAAAATATCTAATGGCATTTAATTATATTTTCAAAAAGTTAAAAAATTTTGGCTTTATTTAAATAATTTTAACTTAAATTTTTGATATTCAACAAATTTGTATTTTAAATTGAATTTTGCCTTTTGATTATGATACGCAAATAAGAAAATCTTATTTAACATAATAATTGTTGAAATAAAAGCTAGAAAATTTTGTGAAAATTTTTCTGAATGCTGTCTGTGTTTATTTTATTCCTCTGTCCCTGGGGAATAAAATAATATTTGCTGAAAGAATGAAAGAATTTGGATTTTATACACCATAATTAAAGAGTTTGAACAGAGAAGATAGGATCAGAATTATGGTTTAGAAGGGTAACTGGCAATGGTAGCTAAAATTTATTTGAAAGGTTAGTTACTGGAAGTATAAAGAGTAATTTACTCACTTATATGTATATTGGTTTTTGTTTGTTTGTTTTGTTTTTCTTCTTCTTCTCTATTTCCTGAACATGGATGTTTTTTAGTATACATTCATCTGGTCTAATCAGGCATTTCACAGTATATAAAATTCATAGGTCTTAGGTACTATGGCTCTAGTGCTGTGCCATCCAACATGATGCATGTGGCTTTTGAGTACTTGAAATGTGGCTAGTACAAATTGAGATATAGTGTATGTGTAAAATGTACACCAGATTTCAAACGCTTAATACAAAAAAAGAGTAAAATAATGTCATTAATATTTTATATTGATTACATATTAAATACTAATATTTTGGATATATTATGTAAAATGAAACCCTGGTGGCATAGTCGTTAAGAGCTCGGCTGCTAACCAAAAGGTAGGCAGTTCGAGTCCACCAGGTGCTCCTTGGAAACCCTATGGGGCAGTTCTACTCTGTCATATACGGTTGCTATGAGTCGGAATCAACTCCATGGCAACATGTTTGTTTTTGGGGGGTTTTATTATGCAAAATAAAATACATTATTAAAATTAATTTCATCTGCTTCATTTTTGTTTTTTAAATGTTACTGCTAGAAAATTTAAATTACATATGTGGCTCACATTTGTGACTTGCATTTTATTTCTACCGGATACCACTGCTCTGGTGGATGACAATTTTGTATACCTCTTCAGGAATTTTGGCCTCAGAACAAGGCAAATCAATTGCAAAGTGAAAATGCAAATGTTGCAGAAGATAGCAATTTGAACACTAAGGAGATCCTTGAGAATATGTCTGAGGTCTTTGAATATTCATACAAAAATTAGTCATAATTAAGCCACAAAAGTTCACAAAGCCAGTGGAAGTGGTACTGAACTGCTCAGTTCACACACAAAGCCTTGTCTACATAGGATTCAGCAGAGTTGAACGAATGAACCATAAAGGAAGATAAAACTCTCAAGGACGCTGATCCAAAGAGAGTAATTTGAATATTATAGGAGATCCTTGAGAAAATGTCTGAAGTCTTTGAATATTTTTGCACAAATTAAAGTCATGATTAAGCCACAAAGGTCAAACCGACAAGTAATATCTCATCGTACTTCAAAAAACAGCAATCCACATGGCTCACTCAAAGAATTGAAAGAATTGTTGCAGAGTTGTAAAGATAAGCAGAATTTTGCTAACTATGAGACAGAGCAAACTTAATAAACTGTGGTTTTATTTGTAAATATAGAATCCCAATTCAACTGTTTTGCTTATTTACTATAAAATTTAGTTTCCGATTTTAAGTACATGCAAATAAATGCAAAATGTTTAGATGGTTGGTTAATAAAAATATATATTTATTTAAAATATTTTGCTTAATCTTAACACATACAAAGGCTTTCACTTGGTTTGGTTTGATGTTTTTGTTTTTTGCAAGTATTTGACTCTAGGGCCTTGGTCTTTTGAGTGTGGGTCCACTGTTCTATTTATCTTTCTCACATATTACATTGCCTACAGTTTCCAGCTTTAGTTTCTTGAAAGCAAAGCGAGAGCTGATAAATACTTGCAAAGTAAATTTTTTTGATTTGAATGTTTTTTCCCCACGTTTTCCAATCATCACACCTGCAACTAATTTGACATATTTTCTCAATGACTTGCCTTCATTCATTCTTTCAAAATATTCAACTTAGTTTTTATTGGAACAGCTTTCTTTTTGCACTCACATACTCATGTTTTATTAATTTAATAATCCATTTCTTAAGCACAGTTATTATATAAGGTTCAAGAATCAGTCTCGAGAATAAACACAACAGACTCTCCCAAGGACCGTAACTCACCTGGTGGGAGCCAAAGTGGGCAGGTGCATGCCAACCGCTGACCATGAACATTCATTGTGTGGTGGCATTCCTCAGCATGTCATACACAGAGAATGACAATCAACTGTTACTGATGAGTCAGGTAAGCGGAGGCTGGTTAAAAAAACTTTCCACAATAATGTCACCTACAGTGCCCTAGTAGTGAGTGGGACCAGTTATCCACAGATGGCAAAGTTTCCTGACTAAAACATCTGGAAACACCTGGCAACCATGGTGTCTGGAAAGACCATGGTGAAACCAAATTCTAGCCCCAGCTCTCCTTCTCCCTAATAAATATTTATAAAGACTGGCAGAACACCACGTTTTGCCCTACTCTCAAGGTTACATTCTTACTTTTTATGTCCATTTAAGATGTATATCTCACACAGGCATGAATACATATATATATAGTGATGGATCTTAAATTCTAAATCAGAGTCAGCCCAATAAATACCCGCTAATAAAAATATTTATAGATAGGAATGATTAACTTATTTTTTGTAAATATGAGAAACAACAAACAATATCCTTAGAAAAGGAGAAAATTCCTTACATGGGAATAGTAGGTGCTTAATAAATATATGAGGAATGAAATACAGACTGAAATATTTCTGCCAGTGCATATTGTCTCTTCATTCGAACATTAGTGATATTTGCGCACAACGTAGAAATGCACCAAGGTTAAACTGGTTCCTCCAAATGAATGCGGTGTAGGAACCGAAGTGTGACTTAGGTGATTCCCAGAAGCACTATGTGGAAGCAGTGATCTGTAAAGCACTCACATAAAGGTTACAGAAAATGGCGTGGCATAAATGAAATCACTGCAAGGTTTATATCCTCCAGTGAAGACAGAAATAAAGAGCTTGGAAATAGTTTAACTGGAGTTTTGAGTTCTAGAAGCAAACTTTGAAGAGATTCAAGTCTCCTTTATGTCATTAAAGAAATCAAGTTAAAGCAATTCAGAGCAATTCACATACTTGCTTGATATTTGACATATGCCTTTCTGCAGTAATAAAAAACAAAAAGAGGACACAACAGCACCAGAACTAGGATCTACAATCTTATCCATGGTTAAAACTCAGAAATTACAATAACAATTCCATGCAGTTGGATTCTTCTCAAAGAAGACTTTATATTAACAAATGGCTGAACGAGAACACCTTTTTCAATCAAGCATGTCCTATGGTTTTCTTTCTCAGAAAAAAAAAAAAATCAGTTGGCCGGTGTGTAGGTGCATAATGGCAACCCAAATATTTACATAAAAGATTAAAGGGAAAATGACTCAAAACACCACAACTATCCAGCACTCAGGTTTCTAGTGGCAGTGTATGGTGGATGAAGGTCAGAGAACGTAGCTGGCTGATAGTGCTACTTTTGGTCACATCTTTGGTCCCGAGTTTCAATCCCTTTGTACAAATAAGCACGCAAACGTAAAGGCTTTGCTGGAATCCTGTTTTATTTTAGCTACTCCGATCAAACTTCAAAATTGTTCCTATTGTGAAAGGCTCCTGGCTCCACTTACTTTTCTCACTTACAGGTACCTGACCAAGTGTGTGTAAATGTAAAGGTTTTTAGATCTAAATAGGAAGGTGGAAAGTTAATCCCTGACAATTTAGGATTTAGTGGGTGTGGCAATCCGGCAAGACCAGGGAAGTAACTACTGTTTGGTTTGGATGATAGATACACTTGGCTATCATTAAAAGAGCATATAATTATAGGCTAAATGTAGACTTAAAATTTTAACAGATTTATCTAAACTTTCAAAATTTGTACCGTTGGATGGGATTATCTAAAATTATCTGATGGCAGGTGTTGTATCAGTATTCAAAACATTGAACTAATATGAAATCAATACCCTTAAAAACTCCAATATCACCTTGCTCCTCAGATTTTAACACTTACACCTTGAAAGGGGGCTTTAATCGCATCCATTCTCAAGAAGTCAAAGGAATTATTATATACATAGTTCAGGCTTTTGTCTAAATATTATGAAGACAGACAAGATAGCTCTCCCCTCTCTCTGCGTGGGAAGTCCCCCTCCCTCCATTAAATAAACAAACATTATTTAGTGTTTCTCAAAATACATCTAGGGACGCTGCTCCTGTCTTCTGGGAGATTTCCCATCACAGACAAACCAACTTAAAGAAAAGAAGAAGACAAACCCGACACAACTCCACCCAGCTGAAGAAAGGTCCAAAATTATTGACACGTAAATGGTGCTTTTTCTAACCCAAAGCACCTTACCGCAGACTCTCCTCAGGGATGTTATTGTTGCTAGACCCTTCCAGCGGCTCCCCGGGGACTGAGAGGTTCAAAACGCCGCGTTTGGCAACCGGGTACTGCAGAGGATGGGGGTGGAGGGACCTGGGACCGTCACCCGACCCCGCTGGGAAGAGTGACGGTAGAGAGGGGCGTCGGATTCCGGGAGGGCCAGGGCAAGGCTGAGAATGACATTATCGAACACTTCCTGCACAGCATTGGTTCCTTCCCCCAAAGTGCTCTATCTGGCCCTATTCCCTCACCAAAGTGAGAACCGAGGAAAAAACAAAGATCCTCAGGACATCCATATCTCTCTCTAGCCAAGCGGTAGGGGTGGGAGAGGGGGTGCCTGAAATCAGCGACTTTAGGATGTGAACAAAGTATTCCAGGAAACTTTGAAGTTTTGTTATTTGTAGCACGAGGGGTGGGGGACAAAAGAGGAGGAAAACTTTCTTTAAAAAATCTTTTATGTTTTTGGTCTGCAGCAACACGTCTGCTGAACGTTGCGTTTCTTTCGCTTTGCAGCAGGCAACACGCCCGGGCGCCACCTGCGCGTCCCGCGGAGCGAGCGAGATCGAGTGCTGGCCGGCGCCCGGTCTCCCGACGCCACCGCAAAGGGCAGTGCGAATGACATACTGCAAACCTTCCCCCCGGCGTCCCCTTCCACGCATCACACGCACACATTCCAACTAATTATTTTTTTCGGAAGCTGCAACTGCAGTAGGGCTAGCTCCCGGCGGGCAGGCAGAGACTGCAGTGGAGAGGAAGCGGCGCGATGCTGCCACCCAGGATCCTCCTCTGGCCGGTGAGGCCCGGGACTACCTGGCGGCGCGGCGGGCGCAGCGCGCAGAGTCCAGAGAGTCCTGCGGCGGCCACGTCCCAGCCCACAGCGCCAGCCTGCCACCCTTGCGGAGCGCACAGCCCACTCCCTCCAACCTGCCGCGCCGTCGCCCCCGCCGGCCCACCCTCCGCCTCCGGCCGAACCCCGCATCCCCGCCCGCCAGTCTGTCCAGGGCCGGGCCGGGCGGGCCGCGCTCACGCAGTTGGCGCAGGCGGTCCTACGCTGGCGGCGCAGCGCCTGCCCGTCCGCCCGCCCCCTGCGCTCTCCCCGCCCCCTCCCTCCCTCGCAGGGGCCGACCGAATGTGGCCCGCGAGAGAAAATGGCGGCGGCGGCGGGGAATCGCGCCTCGTCGTCGGGATTCCCGGGCGCCGGGGCGGCGAGCCCCGAGGCGGGCGGT
>NW_004444010.1:9517066-9553385 GCF_000243295.1 Trichechus manatus latirostris
GAGCCAGTGGCCGCTTCGGACAGCGGCGCCCCGAGCCCCTCGGGGGCCGAGCCCGGGGAGAAGCGGGCGCCTGCTGCCGAGCCGTCTCCTGCAGCGGCCCCCACCGGGTGAGTAGCGCGGCGGGGGTCGCAGAGAGAACTTTAGGGGTGGACAGAGGGCAATGAATGAACCTCGGGCACCGCGCACAGCGTCCTGGGGCTGCATGCAGGGAGGCTGTGCGCCGCTTGCCGGGACCCGAGCCCTAGCACCCCCGGCACCCCCTCAGACCTCCACCCGGCGTCGGGCGGCGCCCCAGACCCGGCCTAGGGGGTTGGACGGGGTCCCGGGGCGGGGACGTGCCGGAGAGTTTGTTATTGTTTGTAGACATGTGACAGGCGTGCCAACCGCTCTGCGGGGACCCGTTGCGAAAAGGTGTGGAGGCCGTGGTTGGCTCTGGGGCTCTCGGAATAGGGGCTCTCCGAGGAGCCCGGGCTCGAGACCCTGGCGCTGCCCTCAGGGCAATTCGGGGCCGGACCGAGGGGGCGGGGAGCAGCCCGGTGGCGGCGCCCCAGGAAGGGAGCCTCGGAGGCGGGGGGCGAGGCCGGAGCCGGCCGGCGGGCGGTGGTCGGGAAAGGGGCGGGGTGGGTGAGAAGCCCCAGCCGGAGGCCGGGGCGGGGGCAAGAGGACAGAAGAGAAAGCGACAAGGTCCCCGCGGCCGTGACAGACCGAGCCCCTCGGCCCGCTTGGAGCTCGAGTCCCGAGGCAGGTACCGGGGCCGGGCCCGGACTCAGGCGGTGCGCCCCAAGCGCCGGCCGTAGCGGGGGCGGGGGGGTCCCTGGGGACGGCTCTGTAACTCCTGTCAAAGCGGTGTGGGCGGACGGGCTGCAAACTCGCGGGGCTTGCAATCTTTTCGAACTTGGGGTTTTCTAACTGCGTCCCCCCAAGAGCCTCGAGTGTACTTGGGAAGGCGAACTGCACGAATAAGATTAGAGCGACTTCGGTTTGGAGTTTGGATTTGGTCTTTGAAGTTTGTATTTGGCTGAGTGGTGTTAAGAGCCCCGACCGGATGTGTCAGCCATTCAGTTTCAAAGCTGTGGTGACTGCTCCCCGCAGTCCCTGCGGCGTGGTACGGCAGCGCGGCGCGGGTGCGGTGCTTCCTGCTCCGTGCAGCTGCGCGGGCCACCCGCCGACTGCCGAATTCCAGGGTCCACAGAGCTGTGAGCTCCGGCTCAGATAAGATTGACCTGTGGTGCTTATGAAGTACGATACATATGTGTAATGTAATTCAGGCGAGCGATTCATGGCCTGATGCTGTTTTGGCAAGTGGGACTTTTTATGTTAAAGGAAATTCAAATAAGTGTGACAGCCATAATCTTTGTTTTTAAAAAATCTGACTAATGTATGCAAAGCACAAAGTCTTGATGGGATATTTTGAGTTGCTGGAAATGTTTTTGTGATAGTCACCCTTTGCCCTGTAGAATTCCCTGACCCTTATTCTGAGTATTTTAATGAGTGTGTGCCTTAGTTTTGTGTTCCTTTTGAGGCGAATTTGACAGTGGAAATACTGGTTTTGGTTCATTATTTGAAGTGATTTGGTACTTTTTTGTGATAATATTTATTTAAAACTACAGTTCATTTATTACTTGAAAGTTCCTCCTACCCCCGAAAATAAAAAACTAAAAAAAATATGCTTAGACTCCACCGTGGCAATTTTGAAACAGAAGGAGATTGTGACTGTGATAGTTTTTTGTGTGCGCTTGTGCATGTAACTTAGTCTTACAAGAGTTATATTCCTTTACAGTTTTCTATTTCTACTCACGTAGGACCAAACTTAACTGGAAAAATTCTTTGAAGGCAAATGAATTCCAGATAAAAATTTTAAACCCCAAATGTCAGAAATTAATTTTATATATATTCATTATTCATACTTTTTGGGTACAATAAATAGTTTAGTAAATGTCAGCATTCTAGTCATCTCATTGAGCTATGAATATAGTATAAGAGCAGCCACTGTACAAATAATACATAATTGTTTGGTGTGGTCTTTTGACACAAAATAAGAGAACTAAGGTAGAGGCAGATAGAATTCAGGGACTGAGTAATCCATGCTTAGTTTTTGTGTTTTATAACCTAGGTTTTTTCTCCTCTTTGTTTAAGGGGTGGATTGTAAATTGCACAGTATATGATATAATAGACTAGTCAGCATAATCTTCTTTATTTTTTTTTTAATGAACTTCATTAGCCAGAATGCTTTTGGCTCATCCCAAATATAAAAATAAATATTTCATTTATAATAAAGTGTTGATTCCCTATCCCTTTAAAATGCAGTGATTTTTCCAACTTCCTTGGCAATTGGGGGTTGAAATTCATTTCAATCTCTTGTTATAAACACTGATGATAAGCAGTTCAATAAAATCTGAATTGAACTTTGCATTATACTTTCTGACAGTAGTTTCATGTTTTCAGGAGGAAAATCAAACACTGAGATTTTGAAATATTTTTATGTTTTAGTAGGAGTAGAGGTATAAAAACATCTTCTAAGGACGTATTGTATTTTTTTAAAAAACAATTCTATGATTTTGATTTGAGAATTTCCTTTAGGTTTTTTTTTTTTTTTTATAACCTTGAACGTAGAAATTGAAAGTGTAGAAAATACACTCGTGAGGTATACATTATATAAAACTAATTTTAAAAGTTGAAGATTTAAAATCTGGCCCTCTCCTTCAGAGTAATAACTGAAATCAGTGAAAGTTTTGTGCCTGTAAGTGGCGCCCAAGGATTTTGAATTTTTCCTTATATTACAGAATTAAGGGTTTTTTCTTCCTATTTACTGTCTTTGAAGAAAAATTACAGTGTTACTCTCCACTGAACAGGCTATTGTGAGTTTAGTAGATATAATTACTCCATCCTATTTTGGTAACTTAAAAAGGCCAAACTATCAATTTGCTGGGCCCGTGAAAGAACAAGATATGCTGTACTTGTTAATGTTAGTTTTGTTTGAAGATATCTCACTGGCTGCTTTTATATCCTCATATAGCCCTCAGCTTTCACTTCCTTTCAGAAGCTGTTAGACGAAAGTAATAATTCTTGGTGACCTTTTACTCAAGAAGGTATAGTGACATCACCTAAAAATAGGTTTTAAAAAATTAAGTTTGTGATATTATAAAATAATAGAGGTAGTTACATAAGTTAGCCTTACATGAATTTGTAAGTTTTATAGTTATGAAATGTCTCCAGGTTTCGTTTTAAATCAGTTAAGAAAATTAATGCATTCTTCAAAGTGTAACCTTATTAAATATAATTCAGAAGGAGAAATGTCAGAGTTGGAGTTGTTGCCAACTTTTGTTTTCTTTTCATACCTGATTTTGGCAAGGATGACTGGTTAACCAACATTCCTTAATATATGGTTTCCAATACACTATAATAACTCTATTTTGTTAGATACAAAAAACAGGAAGTAGCTCTATTCATTGATATTCTTTCACATCTTCTATACCAAGCATAGTATCTTGATTTTTAAGAAACGTTCACTGACTTGTAGACTTGAAGATTTCAAAATATGGAAAGAAAGGAGTGTTCCTTTGCTTTCAACAAGAGCAAAAGAACCAGCTACAGCTTGCCTAGGCTGAGTCTGCTGATCAGTCCTTGACACTGGCTGTGTGCATTCCAAAGAAAGAAATGATGGGATGGCAAGGTAGTTAATGGGGACTGGATTACCCCAAGGAGAAATACGGGGCATTCAAAAGTGCTGAGTTAGAAAGGACAACTTTTGAATTTTGTACCCCAGTCGGTGGTTAAGCGCTCTGCTGCTAACCAAAAAGCTGGTGGCTGGAACCCATGAGCCACTCCGTGGGAGAAAGATGTGGCAATCTGCTTCTGTAAAGATTACAGCCTTGGAAACCCTGTCCTATAGGATACTCTGTCCTGTGGGGTCACTATGAGTCGAAATCAACTCGACGGCAACGAGTTGGTTTCTTGTGATGGGGGGATCTTATGGTGAAGGGGAATAGAAAAATGTGCCATGGAAATGAAATATTCTCCTGAGGCTACTCAAGAGCTGCAATATATTGTGCCTCTAGCCTTAAAATGCTTTGCTTATATCAGATATGCCAAGTATATTCCTTAGATTTGGTGGTTTCCCTGAGTCCTGGCCTCTTTTTATATCCTAAGTCAAAAGTTAGAACTACTTGAATATGTAAATGTGTAGAAGATTAATTAATATTGAGGAAGTGTTCAGTATCAGGAATAAAGTTCAAATTGTCTTTAAGAAATTTTTAAAAATTTAAACACAAAAGAAATAATCAGGACTACAGTTAAATGGTTTATTGCAAAGCAGTGAGATTATTCAGGTGCTCTTTTCATACTGCAAAAATGTAAGAGGCTTTTAACTGTGGCTTAAAACATCTTCATTGGGCATATAGACATGCTTAACTGTTATTGTCAAGATGATTCTGACTCATTGCGACCCTGTAGGACAGAGTAGAACTACCCCGTAGGGTTTCCAAGGAGCGGCTAGTGGATTCAAACTGCTAACTTTTGGTTAGCAGCCAAAGCTCTTGGCTATATAGATAATGCTTAGATATGTTTTATATAGTCTGCTCCCTTGCCTTCTGTGTGCCAGGGGAGTTATATACATTATCTCATTTAATCATCACTACAGTCCCCTAAGGGAGAGGCATTGTAATTTGTTTTGAAGAGGAGGAAACTCATCTGAGATGCTGAAGCCTCATGATCACACAACTAGAATGACAGAGCTAGAATTCAAATCCAAGTTAACCTGAGTCCACAGTCTATTTCTTTTCCGCTACTCTATGCTGCCTCCATTTTCTTTTTCAAATTAACTGATGATTTTTAAGGAGGATGTTGTTTCTCAGGAGTCATAATAGACTGCTAGGTTTCTGTTCAGTGTCACTGCCAATACATTTGTTTGCTAATAGACATATACTGAGGGCTATATGCTTATAGGAGCCCTGGTGGCATAGTGGTTAAGAGGTCAGCTGCTAACCAAAAGGTCATCAGTTTGAATCCACCAGCTGCTCCTCAGAAACCCTATGGGGCAGTTCTACTCTGTCCTGTGTGGTCACTATGAGTTGGAATCAACTCGACGGCAACAGGATTATATGCTTATATAGTTTTTTGTAACTTGGTCTCCTACATATAACAAGTAAGCTGTATTTAGGTTACCCCATCCTGTTAGGCAAAAAGGGTAAATGATTAGTCGTGAATGTTTCTTAGATTTATTGAGATATGCTATATTAAATCATAAGTCAGAGGAAAAAGCTGGACCTAACATCATTCTTTCATCTTAATCATCATACATACAGACAGTGTTCCAATGTTGATAAATCCTACCCTTTATTATTTTCAGATTTCTTATAATTAACATTTATGACCCCACAAGGTGGTAGTCTAGGTGGTAGAGAAAAAAAATCATTAATGCACAGTCTCTATTTCTTTTGGTACATTGTAGTATAAACGTGTTTCATAATACCATGTTAAGTGCTGTAAGAGAGAAGGGGTTACAGAGGAGCACCTACGTTAGAATTAGTGCTCTTTCATCTACAACATTCCACACTGTATTCCTACAGTAAATGCGATGGTATCTTCCCAACTTTCTGAGGAATTAATTGGCCTTCTAGGTTAGTAGTTTAGAGTGGTAGGTTTGTTCTACCTTCTGCTTGTACATTTGGTCTGCTAATGTTTTGCTCTTTCCTTTGGTCTCTTTCCTTTTACTTGGAATAGGTATGTGCTGTAGTTTCGCGTCACTAACAGAAAAAGGACTATAGATTACCGGTAGTTTCAAACTACTGCATATGATTTTAAAAGGAATATGTACAGTACTGCAAGTTCAAGCATGATGTATATTTTTTTTGTAAGAAAATTAAAATGGGCGTGTGAGAAGCAAGAAATTCCATATCTGCCAATGCCAGTTTTAAAATTCAATCATTATTATTAGTATTAAGAAAACACATAGGGAAATGTAAAATATGCTCTAGGGCATAAGATGATAAAGAAGATATACTTGTCTTTATTTACTCTATGCATGTCGCAGTTGATTTAGGTATGTTTGGTATGGAAGGGAGTTCTGTTAGTGAATGAGTCCTTTGGAATACCAGACTAGTTAGCTTGATTCAATAGGTTGAGATGTTGAGGAGAACTGTTTACAAAATGGAGAACTGTTAAATTCTGAAGACCCACCAAGCGTGTATTTCTGAGAGTACACTTCTGTCACTTGGAAATTATTAATGGGGCCATTGGACTCCTTAAAGACTGAAGTAAGCCCCTGGAGCTACACGGTACCGTTTATGCAGTGCACTAGCTAGGTTCATCATGTGTAAGCATAATGATGAGTGTGTGTATAGTGAGGAGAGGGCACATTGTGGGCTGTAGATTGAAACTTTACTCTTAACACGTAGACATTGTCATTACTTTTCTTTATTGCCTAAATAATCATTTAACTGATGTTACCAAATAAGTTTCAAACTAGTCCTCAGCATTCTGAATACTAAATTATCAGTTAACAACTGACCAGGAACTCTGTTTTAGCACCTAGACTAGTGTCTGTCATCCATGAATATTAGACGTCTCATGAATGCTAGCATGAATTAATCTTCCCAAGTGGTGGTTTTTAGATTTGTGCCTCTGAAGATTACAGTCACATACTCGAACGTGATCTTAATCACGTTCCAGTTTAAGGCAAGTTTTGAGGCAGCTTCTTAAGAGTTTTTGGAAGTACTTGGTATTAGCAGTCGTTTGGTATTTAGCAAGCAGTCATTGGTAATACTGGCCAATTTTATAGTGTGTGAAACTTATGATAATTTATTTTTAATGGCCAAGTATATGTTTTAAAATACTTGGAGCCATGCTTAAACTGTCATATGTTAAGAAGACTGAGTTCCTGGTATATGAAAACATCTGGTTATTTGGGTTAATAGATAAGCTCTCCTGATTTTCTTCTTAGCCCTGGCACTTCTTCCTTGATGGTCCATCATCATCCTCTTGAACACTGATGTTAGAAAGTCTTCAGATGGTCTTAGGCCTTCTGTCATTCTGTCTCCCGCATCCCCATTCCAGCCTTATTCGTGCCCTTAAATCAATTATCAGCTGTTAACAAGTGATTCCAGAGTTATTTCCCTAGCCTGGATCTCTCCTAAAGTCCAGGTCTCTTAAACCTGCTTTCATAGCACTTCCACTTGAATCTCTCAAATGTACCCCACACTCTGTGTCTAAAGCCAAATTCTCTATCTTCTTCCCTAAATCTTGTCCTTCTCTTAACACGTTATCTGCATATAAATATCTTCATAATATGTTCTGCTTATCCAGCAGAACCAGAACCTAGGATGTATCCTTGACACCTCCCTCCCCCTCACCTCCTCATATTCAGTCAGTCATCAAAAAACTTTCAACTGCTTTCCATTTAGATAAAGACTAGAGAATCCTTAACACGCTCTACAGAGTCCCTGCCTGCAGGCTCATCTCAGATCACTCTGGCCCATGTTGTCTCCAGGATGGCTGCCTTTCATTTCCTCAAACTCCATAACACCACCTTTCACAAAGCCTTTGCACGAAGCATGCTCCTTCTGCCAAGAAGACTGTTCCCAAAACCCACCAGGTCAACTCCTCATTGCTCAGATCTTAGTTCATTGATGCTTTCTCAGATAAGTCTTCACTGATACCCCAGATTAGGCAGGTTCAGATTACTGGCTTTTGTAGCACAGTGTCCCTGCTGTTATTATTGTGATGTTGCATTTGTGTTATCTCATTTGAGGAATGGTTGCCTTCTCCTTAAGACCGTAAGATCCGAGTGGGCAGGGTCCATGGCTGGGTAGAGACCAATCACGTAGCAAAATGCTTGGCACAGAATAGATACTCGGTAAGTATTTACTGAATAGATGAATGAAGGTAATAATGGCATGGCATGTTCAAACTAGTGAATCATCTGTTCTTCCCCTTTGGACAGAGTAGAACTGCTCCACAGGGTTTCCAAGAAGTGACTGGTGGATTTAAACTGCCAACCTTTTGGTTAGCAGCCGAATGCTTAACCACTGCGCCATCAGGGCACTAGGAACTAGTTGGGAAGAGGTTAAACTACAAAAGTCTAGACTATTTGTGTTTCCAAATTGTGGGCTTGTAATAGACTCATTGGGAGGTATCTGGACTATTGGACATGCTGGGTGCCTTGAGGAAAGAAGGATAGCTTAATGTGGTATAGAGGAAGTAGTTAAACTGCATGATAATTTTTTATAGGTAAGACAAGTTTGTTATCTGTATGTAATTCTTTTTTAGCTACTAGGAACTTGAAAATGTGTGTATATGTATGAATATATACATAAAGGTCATGTATTAATTTAATTGTTCCTTTTTTAAGTTTTTAGAATGATATTTAAACTAAGTTACTACTTTTAGGATTCTTGTCCAATAGTTCATCCAAAATTCCTTAATTTGTTATTGATAATAATTCAGCTTGAGATAAATAGAAGTTCACATTTGCATTCAAGAAAAGATTTGGTAGGCAAATACTATATGAACTTTCGGGAGCCAAGAACCACATAACAGAAAATGTTTTAAAGTGCACCAGAGGTAACTAAACCCAGCAGCCTCCCGTATCTAGAACATGGTTTAGCACTACGAAGTAGAGTGAGAAGACTCGGAGCAGCTTGTAACAAAATCTGTGCTTTGAAGTTCTTTGATTTGACACTTAGAAGTGTTCCAAGGGCATTTGCTCAGGATTCGTTGACACTTATTTAAGACATTGTTCTTGCAGTCTTGCCTGTTTGGTGTCCCTAACATGCAGCAATTGAAAGCAGCCAATTAGAAGGGATAGCAGTGTGTGTACTGCAAGAGGTAGGTTCCCTGAAGGCAGCAGTGTTGGCAGCAACAGAGTAGGGAAATAGTAAGGAGAGGAGAGAACATTAAAACATTGCAGTCGGGGGCCACCTGGTGTTGGGACAATTAGTTCCACATACCTGGATAACAACTAAAATTATAAATGTATTAAATCACAGCACTATTTAACATTACTTCCTGGGCATCAATTTTCTGATTTGTAAAGTGAGTTTTATTAACATTATATATCATTGTTTTCATTTATAATGGCAACTGTGGCTCATTATTAAAAGATTGTCATGTTTTTATACATTCAGTGAATTAAAGTTAGAAAGCTTATATTTTAGGAAAATTCCCACCCAAAATAGTTGCAGAAGGCATTTTAATCCTTAAAGTGGTAAACCTCTAAATTATATAGAAAATGTAGTCATGTAGCCTTGATGATACTAAGTAAATGAGGTGTACTTTAGAATTACATAAAAATGGATGCTGATCATTAGAAATGTCTTGTGGATTGTTTGTGTGAAAAAATGTTTTTGCTTTATTTGTTGGCCTGAGTCATTTTACATCCTGCAGTTTCTTTAAAATATTTAATAATAAATCCCTACCACCACTACCATCACCACCACTAATACATATAGACATTTCTACTAGTTAGACTGTGAGGAGGCAGAAGACTCTCAGACTTGGGAGTCAGACAGTAAACTCTAGCTTAAGTTTTTGGTTTATAAATAAAATACCTTTTCTGTGAGGCTCTAAGGAGATGGCTGCTTGTGAAAGTATCTTAACGCCTAATGCTCTAATATGATATTTACTTGTGTTCTGAAGCAGACATTTCATAGTTTCTTTTTCTTCCTTCAAAATATTTTGATCATTTAGCTGTATCTGTTGTTTTTTGAATTTCTCTTGGTATTACTAAATTCTTCTTAAAAATAAACCAGATTATTTTCATTGAACCTTAGATTTTTAAGAACATATAACAGATTAATATAAGTACCCCTTAAAAAGTTTTAATCTAAATTTATTTTGAATTTTAGAAATATGTTTCAGTTATTCCTATATACTGGCGCCTCCATACTGTTAGATTGCAGCATAACAAGATCCTTATGATAATTCTGAGATTCAGAATTTATAGAATTAAACTTTAGTAGTAAAATGATTGGACAGTCTTTTTGAAAGCAACAGCACAATTTATTTAAAACAATATTTATATCTATAGTTTAACAAAAAGAACTGTATGTGTATACTGCTGTACAGTTTGCTTTTTTCTTAACAGTGTTTTGTTAGTTTTAAGGATGAACATAGATTTATCTTTTCAATGACTACATAGTGTTCCATCATATGGATGTCTCGTTAATTAACCAGTTTCCTATCTTTAGGCATTTATATTGTCTCATTTTTTTTGTTGTTATACTAAGCTTCAGTGACTGCCCTTATATATACATTTTCATATAGTTGTACATTCTGTCCTATAGGATAAATATTCAGAAGTGGAATTGGTGAGTCAAAGAGTGTATGTATTTTAAAATTTGAGTATATAGCCAAATTGCCCACAAATCATTGTGCCAGTTTACATTTACCTCACTGTACCTGTTGCTCCACGTTCTTGCCAACATTGGATATCATTAAGCTTTCATTTTTGCCAATCTGGTGGATGAAAGATGGTTTCTGATTTTAATTTCTACTTCTTAGATTTTAGTGTCATTGTGCATCTTGTTATACTTACTGACAATTTCATACTTCTTTTGTGTTTTTCCTTCCACACATGGGAGAGAATTGTTCATCTTTTTCTTACTGATTTGTAAATAGTTTTTGTATATTAAGAATATTAGCTCTCTGATACTTGTTAAATTGTTTTCCTCTGCTACTGTCTTATGACTTATGGCTTTGAATATAATATTTTTCTATTAAGAAGCTTAAAAAAATTTTGTTTTCAAATTTTACTTCTTTCTCTTATGGCTTTTGTGTTTAGGTCTTATAGAAAGGCCTTCCAAAGAGACAGTGCTGGGTAGTGGTTAAGAATACAAAAGCCTGGATTGTAGGGTTTCACCACTATCTAGCAGTGTAACTAGGAAGTTACTTAACTTCTTTGCACCTTGGTTCCCCAGCTATAAAATGGGAATAATAATAGTATCTACTTCAGAGTTGTTGTGGGAATTGAAAGAACTGATGTTTGTATAACTCTTAAAACAGTGCTTGGTTCATAGTAAATACTGTAAAATAATAGCTATTACTGTTCTCTGCTGCAAGATTATAAAAATTCACTCATGTTTTCTAGTAGTATTTTTATGGGTTTTAAAAAGCACTTTAACTTCTGATTCATCTAAAGTTTAAGGGATGACATAGGGCTCTAACTTTACTTTCTCCAAACTGCTGGCTAGGTGTCCCAGCTCTGTTCATTGATTAGAAGTACCCCTTTGTTCGTATATTAAATTTTCAATGTATTTGGGAGTTACAAAACATTAGTTTCTGATATTTTTCTAGCTCCAAAAGTCTAAGTTTCTAAGTCACCAATTTTAAGTTTTATGCAAAGGTTTTAAGAAAGTCATTGACTGGAGAGAAAAGGGTGTATCAGGAGATAATTGGCTACATCTTTGCCGACTTGTTTGCGCCAATATTTTGGTGTCTAAAATGTCTTGACTTTAGTGGCAGAACCCTGCATCCAACTGCGTCTAAAATCGTTCCTCCAGGAGGAGCAGCTCTGTCAGGCACTACAGATGCCACGTGTCCAAACCAAATCCCTGTCCTTCCCAGCCTCTCTGTCCATCCTCCTACTCAGATCTTCTAGGATAAGCGTTGGCCACAGTCTTCCTAATTGCCGTGTTCTTATTCCTCTGACTTTGTCATCCTCCACTTCCAATCAGTCCCGAGTCCTGTTGTTGCTAGTTTCTAATAGCCCTTAGAATCCACCTGCATCTCTCCACTCCCACCGCTGCACCCAGGGGCAGGTGGCTGTCGACTCTGCCCGGTTTTTGTAGAGCTTCCTTGCTAACGAGCTTCCTGCTTTTGAATGTGTCCTCCTCCTCTTTTCTCTACGCTGCAGTCAGAGTAAGTTTCTAAATTGCAGGTCTGATCTTGACATTTCGCTCCATGAAACCTTTTCAGTGCCTTCACTTCATCTTCAGAAAAGTGCAGACTCCTCCATGTAAATCGGGCCTCTGCACACTCCTCAGCTCCCCCTTCCAGAACGTGCTGCTCCAGTCGTTCGGTACCAGGTTCATGTTTTTATTCCCCCAGCTGACCCTTCTTTATTCCCAGTGTGCTGAATGCTGTTTCCTCTCTGTCTGGAATACTCATTCCCTCCCCTCTAAGAGTTTTTCTTTTTATGTTTTTATTCCCTTTACAACAAAGAATTAGTATTCTAGTAAAAATAAATGTGGCTGTTTGCGGAAGTCAGTACTGTACTGTGAATTCTGCTGACCTCTTGTTTAAAGTTTCACAATATCTGAGTTACAAGATTTGCCAGGTTTAAACCTTTTCAGGTATTCCTCTGCCATTACATGTATGCAGTCATGTCTTACTGAACGGTAGTGTTTTTACAAAGAGTTGTTTGTAAAGCATGCATTATTGTAAAGTGAATCAGATTCTCCTATTAATTTGTGTTACAATTTCAGAGGTGCAGTCTTAGGGAAAAATGTTTGGTGCCAAACAAAGTATATCCGCATCCAGAATAATGAAAAACCATCACAGGTCAGACAACAAATGTGCTCAAATACTTCAACAAAGAGCATGATATGTCATGGGCACGTCAGTCGCAAGGTTTATATCAGCTGCCAGACTTCACATGTAACATCCCAGACAGCTGATGGGTTGTAGATGAACAAGCACATCGGATATGGGGTTACTTCAAATCCCTTTTTGTCTGGTCTGTTGGTACTCTTTCTTAGAGAGATGAAGAACAGGCAAAGTTGTAAACATGCCAGGGTGGATGCCCGTCATCAGTGCTGTCACCTCTTCTAACTCAAGGGATGTCCATGCATTTAAGAAACATTTTTTGAGTAACTGCTGTGAGCCAGGCACCAAGGTGTTAGGGACCCAGCAAGGAGGAAGTCTCTTGTCTGAAATCACTTAGCCTGTGGAGGAGTTTAACAAGGTAACAGTTTATCTGATGACAAGGACAGTGCTGACCTCAGCCAGGTGGGAGTAGGGGAGATACCAGGGAGGGTTTTCTGGGAAATGTGAGGTCCAGCCAAGTCCTGAAGAATTGGGAAGAGTTAACAGGTGAAGGGGGCTTGCAGAGAGGTTTCATGGTAGGGTGCTGGGGAGGGGGGCCAGAATATACACAGACCTAGAAGACGGTGACTGTATGACAGTATGGAGAACTGCAAGTATAGTACAGGTAGCTCAGTTCTGGTGGAGAGAAGGGTGCAGATGGAACTCAGGAACCAAGATGAGGGCAAGATTCCTGGCTCTGGCCAGAGAGAGAACCAGGCAGAGCTCCCTGCCTCATTACTGCTCCCACTGGCCAGTCCTTAGATCTCAGTGCTTAGGACAAAATAAAAAAGCCTTTGTAGTTTGAGGTAACCACGGTGTGCTTAGGAAATGGGTCAGGAGGCCCAAGGAAGGCGTTCCATCAGAGTTGGTGCAAGACAGTCTGAGGTCGTAAGTCTGGAAGCTGTGGCTGATGCACTTCCAACAGCTCCTGTTGTCCCAGAGGCTCACAGACTGGGAAATTTTCTCATGCAAAACAAATTCCATCCACTCTGGTCCCCACGTTTGGTTTTGGAATGGCACGTTCACGTTTCAGAGACAGCATGGTGTGGTGATTAAGAACCTGAACCTTGGAGTCAGACCTGTTAGCCACTTTTTACCATTGAACTCCAGAAAGTTACTTAACTTCTCTGAATCTCAAATTTCTCATCTCTAAAATGGGAGTAGTGGTGGTGGTTAGATGAGATAACAAAGCACTATTCTTGACCCAGAAGAACTCTCAGTAAATATTAACTATCTGTAATACTACTATGACCCTATAGGACAGAGTAGAACTGCCCCACAGGGTTTCCCAGGAGCGAGAGGTGGATTCAAACTGCTGACCTTTTCGGTTAGCAGCCGAGCTCTTAACCACTGTGCCACCAGGGCTCCTCACAGAACTAAAGCTGTTCGTTAACTCATCACTTACCACACAGACATTCAGCAGTAATTACTGTTTGTCTTAGATTCCTGGTAGTGAAGAATACTTAACTCTGTCTGCTCTCGTCAAAACGTGCAGTTCCTAGCTCTTAAGTTATTCAGATATTTTGGGGTACTAAGTGTGTGCCACCAGCACACAATTTCAAGACAAGGCTGTGATAACAAACAGAGCAAAGTCCTTTTGAGTCCATCGTCTCGGTCACCTTAGCACCATCCTCTAGCCTGTTGTGACTGATTGTGACACCTAGCTATAGGTTTTGTCACAAGTACTTAAGGCAGCCAGACTGTCATCTGCACAATGCAAACTTAAATCTTCCTGCAGTTTTATAAGTGGATAGTAGAACATTCCCTCCATGCAAGAGGATTTGCTAGGAGAGTTTTAAATAGTGCCAAAGACACAGGAGAACAAAGCCTTCCCTTTTTGGGCTCAGGTCTATGAAAACACTTTTGGCATCAAGAAGAAAAAGTTTATGCTCAAGAATTTGCTTTCCCTTCTCCTGGGCCAAATTTTGGTGGTAAGATATAAAACCATTAGTATCTGAAGTCAGCTTATCTCTGAATTCAGCAACTTTTTAAAGAAATGTGTTCAAAATTACATTAACACTTTATTCTTTTTTGAAGGTTCCTCAAAATAATGTCACAGATTTTAATTACTAAAATAAATTGGTAGAAATTTCTTATCCGGGTAGAGAATATAATCGGGCATGCCCTGGACCAAAAGGAAATGTTTTTCTAAGTCTGTCTCTGTTCTTTCTTCTCTCTCCCTCTCTCTCTTAAACACATACACATACCCCCACACACACCCTCCATAGGTCTTGCTGAAGTACTGCCTTTTCACTTCATGCTGCCAAGTTGTTTGGTACTTGCTGTTGTAGGATCTTTGGTGAGCTGCTTATATTGAATTCTGCGCTGTAGCAAGGTTCAAGGGCTCTGACACTTTTTTCTCTAGTTCCTGGGTACTTTATTATTTTTTTAATTTCATTTTATAAATCATTCGTTGAGTACTCATAGAGTTTGCGTATGTAATCAAATATTACCCAATCTGCTTTATGCTCTGCATTACCTAGACTGTACTTTTACACCTTAGGCTGACTTCTCGTCCTCATACTGTTGGGTTACTTCTGCCCCAACTGCATTGTTTCATGTGTATTCAGAGCACATGAGCTAAATTTTATATTGGCCAAAGCCAGAGAGTTTTAAAATCTGTCAAAAAGTTAACCTAAAGATGTATAAAATTTTATGCTGTTATTGATTTTTTTTTATGTGCAGTGGGAGATTGCCTGCACTGGAAACATTGATAACAGCTGTAATATTGCTTTAGCACTTAAACGTTTTGTAGGACGTTTCTGCTTAAGGAGTATATTTAAAGTGTTGCGTCTTTCTTTCCCATATAATTAGGCAACCACATGTGTCAGATTTTTTCAAATTCTGTCTTTTTTTTTCCTATAAATCATTAAAACACCATCATTTTGGCATTATAGCTCTTTCTTCCACAACTCTTTTACCCATAAAAAAGTGGATTTAAATTGTGTTTGTTTCAGGATCATTTGTGTGGATTTGGGGTTCAGAGACTACAGTCACTGTGGAGACTCAGTAGTACCACTGACTTAAGGTCTTCAGGAATTGTGTGTGTCGCCTAGGATTGTGGAGGGGAAGTACTCTTAGCTATTGTGGCTTTCAGGTTCTCCTCACAGCCCAGTGGCTGTTTTGGAGTCTATCTTACAACTCCGGGAAGCGAAAGCATCACCAGGTCTCACCTTGGATCCTAGACAGTGAAGGGATTGGCTGCTGTGCTGCAGCTGAAGTCAAGGTGGGGACTCCCAGCATGCATTGTTGAGATCCTCTAGGAATTGTTCCTCCTGGATAAGACTTGCCGGAAAAGTTATTCACTTGCTGGAGCACAGAAACAGTCAGTGTTTTTTTAGGTTGATAGGATCAGGAATGGGGTGGAGAGCAGAAAGGGATGTGGGGTGCATGGCGGAGGCAGCTAGACTTAATCTCCAGAATCAGTGAACTATAAAACCTAATCAGGCTCCTTTTCAGGTTAGTTAGATTCTGAGAAGGAGTGCCTGGATAGTGCAGATGGTTAAGCACTCATCTGCTAGTTAAAAGGTTGGTGGTTTGAACCTTCCCAGAGATACCTCAGAAGACAGGCTTGGCAGCCTGCTTCTGAAAAGTTTCTTCCTTGAAAACCCTGTGGAGCAGTTCTGCTCGGTACACACAGGGCCGCTGTTAGTGGAATGCACTTGACAGCAACTAACAGCAAATTCTGAGAGAAGATGTATTACAAAAGACCAAGGCCTATATTTTTTTTAACCCCTGATTTGTAACTTAATGTTTTCCTAGCTGTTCATTTTATAACTAGTTTAATCAGACCAACTGCCATGTGGGCATTTACACTGACATTTCAAAAAATTGGTAGCATGTTAACTTCTGCACTTATTAAATTATATTCAGAATCATTGATTAATTTTTTCTTTTAGAACTTTGAACATTAAAAAAATAAATCTTTTTGAGCATTCTGGCCAAATTTAAGATATCTGTGATTGCTTATGTAGGACTAATGAAAAAAATTAGAAACAAATGAATTCCTTGAGAATTCTTCTTTGACCGTTTAAGAGTTAAAGAACCTTACATTATGTGAAGGTGAGACAGTGTAGATAATACTTTAAAAACCAAAACTATTCTGATGCAAAGCTCTGGTTTCCTTCCCTGTTAAAATTAAAAGCCTAATCAAATTGCAACTCAAATTCAAGAGACTACAGCATTCCTTATGGACATATTCTATTTCCTTTTTCCCCTTTTAGCTATTGGATAGGAATTGCCAGGTGTCTTTAGTTTGAAAGATATTTAACCCTGCTGTCTGACTGATTTTTGTGGTGGATTAAGTGCTAGTGTTGGGTTAGGCTTGTGAGACCTGTCCCCATTACTGTCTTACCACCCTCACAGGACACTGAATAAAAGCTTACTTTAACCTTTTTGAGTTTGAATGTCTTCATCTATGAAATCGAAATGATACCTTTCCTGCTTCCAGAATTTGAGAAAATCAAATGAGATGATGGATATGAAAGTGGTTTCAGAAGGGTAAATGTAAAATACTAAGATTTGTGGCCACAGCATTTTAAAAATACGGACAGCATCCTGACTGGATAAGTCATGGAAGAAGGCTTTGGAGAGGTTCAGCAATTGTCAGGTCACAAACCCAAGGGCAGTGCCAGATCTGGAACGGACCATGACTGGTTCATCTGAGGTCCAACAGCAGCATTCTTCTATCCATGTCTTACTTGAAATAACAATAATAATTAACATTGAACGGGCACTTTCCCTGTGCCTGGTACACGGAGTGCATTATATAGATTGTCTTATTTAAACCTTACACCATCCTGGTGAAGTAGTAAGTGCATTTTTATTCCTGTTCTACAAATGAGAAAGCAGAGACTCTTAAAAGGTGAGGTAACTCGACAAGGCAGCAGCACAGCTACTGGGTGGTGGAGCCTGGATGTGAACCCAGGCGGTTGACTCCAAGCCTGTGCTCATAGCCTTTATGATAATCTTTTATACGTATTTTTGTATTTTTTTTTAATTAAGAGATGAGTTTGATTATATCAGAGCACAGATTTAATTATTTACTATTCAGTGTTTTGTCTTGGCCTTTATGCATTCTGCCTTACATAGTGTGTGATTCAAGTAAAAATCATACCTGGTGGTGACTTTTTAAATGTTCTGTTTAGATCTTCCAAAAATTCAGGGAACATCAGTGAAACATTTTCACTTTTTTGTTGTTGATGTTATGTGAGTTCTTATAAATTTAGGTGAGTTGTAAAGATAAATAAATTATAGAGTTTAGTGTGTTTACTGGGCCAGATGAGAGACTAGGCCCCAGGCTACAAATATGGTTAGATTTCCTTCATACACTCGTTCTTGCCAGCAGACTAGGAGATGTGTTTGGTGGACACATGCATTGAAAGTAGCAGTTGTTAGCACTGTAGAGCAGTTTAGCTTTTACAGGGTGCTTTCACCAGACTTTCTCACCATCATCACCCTGGGAGATCGGCATCATTCTTGTTTTACAATTGGGAATTCGCTCAGAAAAAGTTAGGTGGCCTAACCAATTATGTGAAGTTATTAGGGGTAGAGTGACATCCCGATCCTTTGCTCTGCATTTTACACACACGCCTCCCTCTGCCTCTTCTCCGCTCACAGGTGTCATAGTGTGTGCTCTAGGTAGCTTCCTGGCGTTTCTCAGGAACTTTGAAAACTTCTTTCTTTACAATTATATGTATCTATTAGAACTCTTTATCAACGAATCCTTTTAAAAAATCTAGTTTCCATTTCTAGTAATTTTAAGTTCAGTCTTCAGCATTCTTCTAGTTGATGTGTTTTAGTTGTTGGTAATGCCTATTTACTAATTTGAGTAACAGTGTTAATATCTAAGGCTAAATGGACTTAGATTTATTTATTGTCACTCTCTACTAGTGATAGAAATTAACAGATGCCTGCCTATCAAGTGTGGAATCTTTATTTTGTGTTCAGCAGGTATCTTCTTTGATGATTGGAAGAGCTTAGTGGTTCAGAGAGAATTCTCTGAATCATCTCTCTGACTCCGAGCCTCCCCAGCAAAGGAGATTATCTTTGAATTTAACTTTATAGAAAGGTCACTCAGGTAAAACTGAAATCTTTAAGGCAATATATAAATACCTTTGTCCTTAACTGTGCCTCTGACATTCCATTATTTTGTGTTCTTTAACAATAATGTGTTTCATGTTGTCCCGTAAGTCTTACATATGTGCTGCTTATGGAAACTTACACTACCACTTCAGCTCAATCCATATTCACTGATATACTTTATGTGTGTGCACTACTGTGCTGGGAACTGAGTTATCTCCAGATAAAAGTTCAGGGGTGGGGAGAAGCAAGATATTCTAATTCCTATGTTCTCTAGCTAGTTATTGGTTACTTCTAGCTCATTTCGCAAGGAACTCTTGAAGAAAATGGAGGGATAGTTCTAAATTCTACCTGAATTTGACAGTATTGTGTATACACTCGATATGAGGACAGCTTGGTGAGTGCTGGGCCATCCTTTGGGACTACAAATGAAGATAAAAAATGAAGAAAGAAATACTGTTGGGCTTTAAGAAAGTCCTTTTATTAAAAATGTGAATTGACCTCTCCCTCCAAAGAAAAATCAAGAATGATTTCAGTGTTCACGTCTTGAAAATAATTTACAGTGTGTATGTACTATATACTTTTAAGAAAATAACTAGTGTGTAAAGTAAAAACCAAGAAAACAAACAAACCCATTGCCATCAAGTCGATTCGGACTCATAGCGACCCCGTGGGACAGAGTAGAACCGCCCCATGGGGTTTCCAGGGGGCACCTGGTGGATTCGAACTGCTGACCTTTTGGTTAGCAAGGTGTACTTAATTTTTATCTTATTACATGAATAGTAATTCCACCTTTAGAATTTCAGTTTCAGGGCTTCTTACCAGTATTTCTCTAATGATAACTTTGCTCAGTTGAGCCTTGGGCTGCTCAGGCTCTTGCACAAGTGCCGAGGATTGAGGAATGGATTGAGGAACGCATCGATACTTCCTGTTGGCAATTTTCATTCCTTGGTAGGTAGTCCCGGGCTCATACCTATACATACAAAAGGACAGTGGAGAAATTCTAGCTCAGATTCCTCCCTGAGGAGTGCCAGTATTTCCCAAGAGAGAGCCAAGACGACATGGCAAAG
The DNA here is from genome assembly GCF_000243295.1 of Trichechus manatus latirostris. Lineage (NCBI taxonomy): Eukaryota > Metazoa > Chordata > Mammalia > Sirenia > Trichechidae > Trichechus > Trichechus manatus. The sequence continues at coordinate 9,536,737 of NW_004444010.1, forward strand.
AAAGCTGAGACGCTGTAGAGTAGGAGTCTCAGACAAGTGAGGGAAGAGAACTTTTTCTAAGGAGAAAATGGTCAGCAATAGCAGATTCCACTGGGCGAGGAATGCAGAGGGCGTCAGTGGCTTTCTCTAGAGCAGTTTCAGTGGAGTGATGGGAGTGAGAGTCATTGTACTTCCTTAAGGGAAGAATGGGAGGGGAGGAAGGGCCGGGATGCTGGTGGAGAAGGGACGGGGAGAGAAGTGGGAGCCAGAGGGCTTGCAAAGGCAAAGAAGTGTTTTGGGGTTTTATTTGGTTGGTTTTTGTTTTAAGACAAGAACAGAAGAGAATGCTTTAAGCTGAGAAGATGGAGCAAAGAGAGGAGGAGGTGTTATTACTATGTTGTTAAGTAGTGAGCTTGCACTTCTGAAGTACCGACGTTTCTCAAGGAGGAGGCCTGGAGGCCAGGTGATTGGATGGTTACTAGGAAGACAGTCTGTGATTGAAAGCTTGCCATGTTTATGAGGTATGAAATATGTAGATAGGAGTTTTCTCTTTATTTAAATTGTTGCAGCTAATGGTGTAACAAAATATTTGTTCACTCAATAAATTTATGAAGAATTGACTATATGCCACACCCTATTCTAGGCACTAGGAATACAGTTGTGTACAAAACAGACAAAAATCTCTAGTCTCATAGAGATTCAGTCTGACAAAAAACATAGCTGTAAGTATCTCCAGAACCCGTTTCATGGTTTTCTACCTGCACATTTTTTCCCCATATTTTGCCTTAGGGATTACGTGAACAGTTCCTTTAAAGTGACTTTCCCTGCCCCAAGTTTTTCAGAGAATTGGTTTCTGTCCAACCCTTCTAGGTGTCTTTTGCATTTCTCTATCCTCTTCCTAATAGTCCCTTTTAGTTACCTCGTAGAAATACTGACACTGTCTGCATTTTAACTTGGTCGGCACATGCACGTTACTGGTAAGCAGTCTGAAATTGGTGTAGCATGATGCACCTGATGAGATGATCCAAAAATATATTCCTGGTAAAAATAAAGTATCAGAGTTTTAAAATGATCAGAGGTATGGCTGCTGTTGTTGGGTTCTGTTGAGTCGATTCCAACTCAAGCAACCCCATGTGACAGAGTAGAACTGCCCCATAGGGTTTTCTTGGCTGTAATCTTTATGGAAGCAGATTGCCAGGTCTTTCGCCCGCAGAGCCGCTGGATGGGTTTGAACTGCCAATCTTCTGATTAGCCGAGAGCTTAACCATTGCACCACCAGGGCTCCTTAGAGATATCGCTAATACTCTGCAGTTGTGCAGTCCCTCTTATATGTGCCTCAGGTAGGGAGTGACTTATTATTTATATATGGCTAGTTATTCTGGCCTTGAGAAATTATTTCCCCTAATGTTTTGAAGTTTTGTCAGATCCTGTATACGTGAACATACTGTGATGGGAAACTTGTTGAGAACCGGTGTTCTAGCTTAGTGCTGAACATTTTGGCCATCCATTCATCAAGCTTCTGTTGAAGGACTGAAAGAGGGAAAGGACCCAGGAGCTGCCTGTATGTATCCCGCCATCCTGGGAATACTTGCTTGGGACAACGAACAAAATTGATTCAATCTCAATTTTCATGTTTTACTTTAATTCATTTGAATTGTATGCTTCAGTCATATTTGTATTTTTAATATAAAAGTATCACTGTGCATCTGTCTCCCAAATCTTAGAATAAAATGGACTCTCTAGAAATAGATGCTCTTATTTCTCATGTTTATGTTGTGGTTTCAGATGCATCCTGCCATCTGTATCCCCCTGAACTAGGAGAGCCCAGGTTTGAAGAGCCTGGACTGGGGCTCTCGTGCTGCCCCTTCCCTGAACTCATCCCATTCATTGACCCCCTCAGCCAGTTTGTTCTTCCTCTCAGGTTGCCTTCCTAATGGGATGCAATGCTATGGCTTCTGCCTTTCCCCTCTAAGAAACAAAACCTTTTGGAATTTTCTTCAAGGCTTTTTATTCCACAGGAAAATCAACAGCCATTAACAAAATTACTGACAAGGGAAAGTTTTTTTTCACTGAAATGCAAACGTAAATAAGGCTAGGCTCATGGTCCTTAGCTTCCCATGATTGGTGTTCCGAGTTTTCTCTTTTGGAGATGGCCAAAGGAATTGTAGGATACTTGGCTTACACAGAGGCCTCAGTGAAGCTTATTTCCATCTTAGAGATCATTCTGGTCTGCAGGCTCATATTGGAAAGGCATTGCTTCCTCGCAACCTGCCATGTGAAGTACCGGGCATTTGAGGGTCATTGCTGCTAGAACATGGGTGTGGGGAAGGGAGATACAAAGATGAGTAAGACACAGGCCTTGCCCTCTAGTAAAATACAGCCCAAGAGGAAAGGTCAGTTCGTTTATTTATTCAGCACATATTTATTGAGTACCTCCCTGTGACAGGCTTTCTGCCAGGGCTTTTGAAGCATATACCAGGGTAAATCATAAGACAAAACCTGCCAGTTTAAAATAAGTGGATTTACCTGGTTCTACTAAATTGTAGCTTTTGCTAGATTTCAAAGAAATTGGAATATTTCTGAAGAACTCCAGAATTTCATTGAAGTAAGGAAGTAATTAATGATTCAGACTGTATTTGGGACAGGATATTGAAGTTATTGTGCCTTCCCTTTCAAATGATTAGTAGACAGATGAAATCTTTTATGTTAATATTTGTAGGAGTTACACTTTTTAAGGGAAGAGTGCCACCTACTGAATGAAGATTTTTTTTATCTCCTCCCGTTCGATTCCTAGAATGTTGTACTATTTCATTTTGGATTCTTAGTTTCTCCAACTGTTTGCTACTGAACGGTTAACTCTACTAGATAGCTTATGCTAGACAGTGAACAAAGAAGTTGGATCCTGATCCCATCTTCCAAGGGATAAACAAGATGGCTAGCTAGTATTCTTGGAGTTTATGCCTCCAAAACAGGTGTAGAAACAAAACATAAACAAAAGCATGATTCAGCACTTTGCAAATTTAAAAACCATCCCATCATTTTAATTTACTCACTGGCCCAAAGTCTTTTGTTTGTTTTAATGCTGAGTTTAAGAATAGTCATTGAGGTAGGAACAAGTAAGCAGATGGCTGGAAAGAAATTAACCATTCCAAGGGAATAATTGAAAAGAATGGAGGAATATATGACATTGGTCAAGATATACCGGTGAGACCTTAGTCACCTAGGAGATGATAATAGTTATTGATAATAGATAATAATAGAGATTGTTTGAGGACAACGTTGAGTATTTCTTAACAATAATATCTCATCAGTGAAAGGGTGAGAACATGAACACTAGCAAACCCACCACTGTTAGAATTAAAGGATTTTAGTTGAGAATTTTACATAGCCATCATTTGTAACATATTGGCACATTTTTGGTATTTGGGTTTAATTTATTGCTAGGCATCAGTTGTCTCAAGATTTTTCTACTTGTTTGTTGGCCTATGCAAGCAGGAAATGATTTTTTTTTAAAGGAGGTGGACTATATGCTACCAAACCAAACCCGCTGTCATCAAGTCGATTCTGACTCATAGCAACACTATAGGACAGAGTAGAGCCTGCCCCATAGGATTCCCAAGGCTGTAATCTTTACAGAAGCAAACTGCCACATCTTTCTCATGCAGCGGCTGGTTGGTTCGAACCACTGACCTTTTGGTTAGCAGCTGAGCACTTTAACCACTGTGCCACCAGGGCTCTTTAATAAATGAATATTAAATAAAAATAAATAAATGTTAACAGTGGACCGCCTTAAATTATTATCTTGTAATCTGATCTAATTTTGTAAGTGAGGTTCTTGAGTTCCACAAAGGTTGTGAATTACTTCAGACCACATAGCTAGTTGGTGACATAGAACATGACTGAATTTCCAGACCCCCAATGCTATTATTTTCCTTGGTTCCATGAAGCCTCCCATAATGTGGAGAGTAGTAGTTAGTGGCACATGTTTATTTTTAAAGAAATATGTCAAGCACGCAGAAAAATACAGAGGAAAAATAATTAGGAGATAGTATAATGAACAGCCATAAAATCTTCACCTTTATTTGATAAATGTTAATGTTTTACCATATTTGCTGCAGTTGGGTGTTTGTATGTGTGTGTGAATGCATTTTATTTAAAAGAAATGAATATTAGACATCATTGAAGCCATCTTTGTCCTCCCAGACCTTCTTTTCACCTCCCCACCCCACAGAGGTAAGGGATCACATAGTAACTTTCTACAGCAGTCTTAACATTCCAGATGTCTCTAGTCAACATTGTTACCAAGTGAAACTAGAAGAAATAGTTCTTTTCTAAATAACATTTTTTTAAAGAAATCAGGATGCAAAATAGTATAGAAGGAGGAGGACAGGGCTTTAAAGCCGGAGAGACTTGGTTTTCAAACTCAGGATTCCCACTTACTGTGGATTCTTAATCAAGGTGCTTAATCTTTCTGCAAGAGTTTCTCATGTGTGTGATGGGGATGCTGAGAATTACCCTGTAGCCTTGTGTGAGGCTTAGAACCACTGTATGGAGAGCCTAGTACATAAGAGGTGCTCCATAAGGGGTAGTTTTAATAATAGTAGTAGTAATATTTATAGTGTGCTTACCTTGTACTTGGCACTGTTCTAAGTGCTGTGTCCATGTTCATTCATATTAAAACTCTGTGATGTGAGGTCTGTGTGCAAAAGGCATACATAGAACAGTACATGGCATTTAGTAAGTGCATCATAAATATTAGTTATTATTCTGTTTTACAGAAGAAATTAATGGGAGAAAATTAGGGAAGTTAACTTTCTTCTGAGCACTTTACATATATATTGTTGTTGTTTGGTGCATTTGAGTTGGTTTTCAACTCATAGTGACCCCATGTAACAGCGTAGAACTGCCCCCGTAGGGTTTTCTGTGCTGCAGATAACCATGTTTTTCTCCCAGGGAGCCACTGGGTGGGTTCAGACCGCCAATCTTTTGGTTAGCAACCAAGCACTTAACCATTGTGCCACCAGGGCTCATTACATATATATTAACTCATTTAATAGGGTCAAGTAACTTAGACCAAGATCATGTAGCTAGTAAATGTCACACCTTGGATTTGAATCTAGGCAGTCAAGCTCAGATTTCATGCCCCTGATCACTGTGCCATATTTATTGATTACGTATGTGGTATTATTTCTCACCTTATCTACCCTATCCGAGGAATATGTCCTTCAAGTTGTGTGATCTCTGTCAACTAAGAAGTCCTCTTGGTTTTGTTGTGTGTATAGTCTGTGTTTCCTCTTGTCACCCCAATCTGTTAAAATGGGTCACTTTGATGGAAGTTACTGCCAGTAAAGTCATACTGTGGTGGCTTGCATGTGGCTGTGATGCAGGAAGCTATGCCACCAGTATTTCAAATACCAGCAGGGTCACCCACAGGACCAGATTTCAGTGGAGCTTCCAGACTAAGACTAGGAAGAAGGACCTGGCGATCTACTTCTAAAAAGATTGGCCAGTGAAAACCTTATGCATAGCAGTGGAAGGTTGTCTGATATAGTGCCTGAATATGAGCCCCTCAGGTTGGAAGCTACTCAGAATATGACTGGGGAAGAGCACCTTCCTCAAAGTAGAATTGACCTTAATGATGTGGAGGGAGTAAGGCTTTCAGGACCTTCACTTGCTGAGGTGGCAGGACTCAAAATGAGAACAGCTACAAACATCCATTAATAATTGGGATGTGGAATATACAAAATATGAATCAAGGAAAATTGGAAGTCATCAAAAATGAAGTGGAACGCTTGAAAATTGATGTCATAGGCTTTAGTGAACTGAAATGGACTGGTATCAGCTATTTTGAATTGGACAATCATATGGTCTGCTATGCTGGGAATGAAAAATTGAAGAGGAACGGTATTGCATTCATCATCAAAAAGAACATTTCAAGATCTATCCTGAAGTACAGCACTGTCAGTGATAGGATAATATCCATAAGGCTACAAGGAAGACCAGTTAATACAACTATAATTCAAATTTATGCACCAGCCTCTAATGCCAAAGAGTAAGAAATTGAAGATTTTTACCAACTTCTGCAGTCTGAAATTGATCAAACATACAATCAAGATGCATTGATAATTACTGATGATTGGAATGCAAAATTTGGAAACAAAGAAGGATGAGTAGTTGGAAAATATGGCCTTGGTGGTAAAAAAAAAAAAAAAAACACCAGAAATCACATGATCGAATTTTGCAAGAACAACAACCTATTCACGGAAATACCTTTTTTCAACAACATAAATGATGACTATACACGTGGAGCTCACCAGATGGAATATACAGGAATCAAATCAGCTACATCTGTGGAAAGGGACGACTGAGAAGTTCGATATCATCAGTGAGAAGGCCAGGGGCCGACTGCAGAACAGACCATCAATTGCTCATATGCAACTTCAAATTGAAGCTGAAGCAAATTAAAACCAGTCCATGAGAGCTACAATATGACCTTGATATCCCCCCTGAATTTAGAGACTATCTCAAAAATAAATTTGACACATTGACAACTAATGACCCAAAGACCAGAATAGTTGTGGGGTGACATCAAGGACATCATACATAAAGCAAGCAAGAGGTCATTAAAAAGACAGGAGAGAAAGAACAGGCCAAAATGGGTGTCAGAAGAGACTCTGAAAATTGCTCTTAAATGTAGAGTAGATAAAGTGAATGGAAGAAATGATGAAGTAAAAGAGCTGAACAGAAGATTTCAAAGGACAGCTCTAGAAGACCAAGTAAAGTATTATAATGAAATGTGCAATGATCTGGAGTTAGAAAACCAAAAGAGAAGAACACACTGGTATTTCTCAAGTTGAAAAAACTGAAGAAAAAATTCAAACCTCAAATTGTAATATTGAAGGATTCTGTGGGCAAAATATTAAATGACGCAGGCAGTGTCAAAAGAAGGTAGAAGGAATACAGAGTCACTGTACCAAAAAAAATTGGTCGGCATTCAACCATTTCAAGAGGTAGCATATGATCAAGAACCAATGATACTGAAGGAAAAAGTCCAAGCTGCACTGAAGGCATTGGCGAAAAACAAGACTCCGGGAATTGCTGAAATACCAGTTGAGGTGTTTCACCAAACAGATGCAACACTGGAAGCACTTACTGGTCTATGCCAAGAAATTTGGAAAACATCTCCCTGACCACCAACTGGAAAAGATTCATATTTTATGCCCATTCTAAAGAAAGGTGATCCAACAGGATGTGGAAGTTAAAGAACGGTAATTATTAATATCACACGCAAGTAAAATTTTGCTGACGATAATTCTAAAACGGCTGCAGCAGTACATCGACAGGGCACTGCCAGAGATTCAAGCCAGATTCAGAAGAGGACATGGAATCAGGGATATCATTGCTGATGTTACATGTATCTTGGCTGAAAGCATAGAATAGCAGAAAGATGTTTACCTGTTTTATTGACTATGGAAAGGCATTCACTGAGTGGATCATTAACAGATTGTGGATAACATTGGAAAGAATGGGAATTCCAGAACACTTAATTGCGCTCATGAGGAACCTGTACCTAGATCAAGAGACAGTCATTACAGAACAAGGGGATACTGCATGGTATAAAATCAGGAAAGGTGTGCATCAGGGCTGTATCCTTTCACCGTATTTATTCAGTCTGTTTGCTAAGCAAATAATCTGAGAAGTTGGACTATAGAAAGAAGAATGCAGCATCAGAATTGGAGGAAGACTCGTTAACAGTCTGCAATATGCAGATGACACAACCTTGCTTGCTGAAAGCGAAGAGGACTTGAAGCCCTTACTGATGAAGATCAAAGACTGTAGCCTTCAGTTTGGATTTCACCTCAACATAAAGAAAACATAAATCGTCACAACTGGACCAATAAGCAACATCATGATAGAGAAAAGATTGACGTTGTCAAGGATTTTATTTTACTTGGATCCACAATCAACGCCCATGAGAGCACCAGTCAGAAAATGAAATAAGACATTGCATTGGGCAAATCTGCTGCAAAAGACCTCTTTAAAGTATTCAAAGGCAGTAAGTCAGTTTGAGGAATAAGGTGTGCCTGACCCAAGCCTTGGTATTTTCAGTCGCATCATATGCATGTAAAAACTGGACAATGAATAAGGATGACTGAAGAATTGATGCCTTTGAGTTATGGTATTGGCGAAGAATGTTGAATATACCCTGGATTTCCAGAAGAACGAATAAATTATCTTGGAATAAGTACAAACTGAATACTTATCAGAAGTGAAGATGGGAAAACTTCGTCTCACATACTTTGGACATGTTATTTGGACATGTTACTAGAGAAGGACATCATGCTTGGTAAAGTAAAGGGTCAGCAAAAAAAGAGGAAGACCCTCAACAAGATGGATTGACATAGTTACTTCAGCGGTGAGCTCAAACATAGCAATGATTGTGATGATGGTGCAGGATCAACAGTGTTCATTCTGTTGTACATGGGGTTGCTATGAGTCAAAACCAACTCAGTGGCACCTAACAACAACCCAAAATTTGCTGGTATAGGTGACTTTTGCCCCATCAGTTCCCAAACAGTCTCCCTGCACCTAAATACTTCCTAAACTCCCTTCTGTGGGCCTTGTATATGCTGGTGAATGAATTTGGTCAGTTGCCCTGTAGCCTTCTCCATATAGCACTGCTGCCGCTGCCATTGCCTTCCTCAGCCTCGTTGATCTCTCTGTCCCTGCTGGGCATTGATGCTGCTTCTGCTCGGACCTGCCCACCCACCATGCGTTGCCCCTGCTGAAGACACACAGGTGTCCCACTGTGCCAGAGCTCGAAGGCTTTTGCAGTGAAGTAAGGGCCATGGCCCAGGCCCCCTTTTTATTTCATATCCTGAGGCTTTCCAAATCCCTAGCCATATAGGGGTTTTTTGAGAAAATGGTTTGGCGGGTGCTTTTTCCTCGTGGCTTGTCTTCCCTCCAGACCTAAGTCCTTGGTAGACAGTGAGTGGACTTGGCCAGGGACAAATCTTAATCACAAATTCTGGCCTCTTCTAGTAGTTGGATTGGGCCAAACTTGAATGTCTGACATCCGCTTCCCTTAGGATAAGTTCTTACCAGGAGACTTTCATGTCTCTCTAACTGGCTGTCAAATATTCTTTTCCCACATTTAGAATCCTGAGCTTGGAACCTTAATTGCACTAAGCACATGCTAAAATTTGTGGTAGGTGAAGCAGTCTTATATTAAGACAGCTGATGATAGTTTCTCCTCTGGATTTTTCTTTCTGTTTTATTGCAGCCAGAAGAGAATTGTAGACATGATCCAGTACAGATTTCTCACTACTCTATCAGCGTGTTCTGCTTAAAAGAAACTTCCATGCCAAATAATTGTGTGACATGTCGTATACCTTCATTTTACCCTTGGAGACTCATGATACCCGTAGGTCTTTATTAGAGGCTCTGGGAAGTCCTACAGTAAATTAACTCTTTTAACTTCATTTTATCTAGTATTTCCTAAACTGCAGATGCAGAATCATGAGATGTTTAGTAATTTATAGAGAACATTAATTTCACCAAAACTGTTTCTTCTGTCTGGAAAATCTCCATCAGTCCTTACCAGCTCCATGCCCACCAGTCTTGTTTCTTTTAAAAGTATTCAGGCATGACCTCCTCTGTGAATCTTTCCAGGACTCCCCTAATAAAATTAAGAATTGAGATCACTCAATCCTCGCAGCTATTTGTGCTATGTTCAAACCTGTTGCCGTTGAATTGACTCCGACTCATATTAAACACTTCTGTTATAGCATAGATGGTGTTGTATTTTCTCTGTCCTGCTAGTCTAAGTGCCTGAAGGGATAGGGATCCTGTCTTACTTGTCTTTTCTTTTTCTTTAGTCCACTTTGTATTTATATCACTGTTGCCTTCCTCACACCTAGTAGGCGTGCCAACATTCATTGAACCGAGTAGTTTCCTAGCATTAGAAGCTGCATTTGTCAGGAAGTAATTCTTCCTCATTCTAAGCATCCCAGTTAACATGCCTTTCCACCAGCTAGAAGAAAGTGCTATAGAAATAGTACCAGTTGTTTCACTGAGTTTGAAAAAAGTCATTCTGCTAGCAAAGGCTGCGCTGTCCACTAGTAAGAGGGCTTTGTATTCTAATTCAGTTGCTATAACCTCTTCTCGGTTAATCTGGAAACATTAAAAATAGTCCAAGGGTTTTATTAACAAAGAAGAGACTCACCTAACGTTACTGTCTTAACTTTAAACTGCTTTTCTTAAAATTTGGGAGGGGAATATCTACAGTAACAGACCACTTTTCCAGGTACTAGCCTTGTGTATATAATGTCTTAAAGAATTCTCAAATCGAGCTGCCATATTCCTTCAAAGATGATTTAATAAAAATGTAGTTGCACACCCATTTGGAGAAGGTTCCAAAGAAAAACATACCAAGTATTTACAGATCAGTTGTCTTTCAGACATCCTCAACCCTAAATTTGTCAAGTAGCACGAAAGGGGAATTCTTTAAAGGAAATAGACATTTGGCCAAATACTGTTTAAAAAAAAAAAATAGCATCCTTTTTCCCTGCTTACTGACCTGCATTCAACAATTAAGGAAGAGGATGCTCTCAGTGTTTCATTTCTTGTGAAAGGTTTCTTAAGGTTCTTCTTTAGGGACACAACAAAGGAAGGATAAACAGTGGAATTTTTAGCACTGAATATAAAAAGGATACAAACATACAGAATTAAAAGTATTTGAAGCTTTTCATGGTTTTTTCTTGGGAAGGAACAAATGGGAAATGGGACCATATTAGTCTTAAGATCATACTGGTCTTAAACTCTCTCTGTAAAACTAGTTTACCTTAAACCTGATAGATTGTCTGAGTTCCTGGGTGAGAAGAGAAGAATAGCATGTGCAAATCCTTCCTCCCTGAGATGGTGGAAAAGTAGTAATATTTAGAAATACCATTACAAAGGTGATTACTTTGATTAAGTGTGAAAAGTATTTTTGAAATATATTTAAAGTAATAAACATTCCAGTGACTAGTAACTCTTCAGTTCAATTTCTTTTTTTTCTCATTGGTAGCAGAATAGCATTGGTTATTTTCTTGTCAGTGAGGGTTTCATAATTTTGTGAGATGATAAATCTTACAGAATCACAAAACCTGTATTTCTGTCTATTTCTGTTTTTCAATTTTCATTTGTTTATATAAATATCACCAAAAAATTTAGTTCATAATTTGTGACAGGTCAGTGACTTTCACTGAATGTGAGTATTGTTTTATTTTAGAACTGACAATGCCGCGTTGGTGAGTAGGGGTGACCACCTGACTTTACTTTTAGTGATTACTTTCATCATTCCAGGGACCAACTATCTGAAAAATACATGTAAAACGTTTGTTAATTTTATAAGATTTTTTCCTCAAAGGCAGTTTTATCAAATATTTATATTTGACTATTCCTGTGAGTATTTGTGATCAAGAAAGATGCCTTTTAATCATAAAATAGTCTTGAGTAGAGTTAAACAAAAATGCAGTTTGTGAAAGAAAACAACCTAGTATCTTTTTTCTTTCTTAATACATCCTCTACTCAACATAGTAGTGCCCTAGTTGGTAGTTGTCAATATTTTATTCACAAGTTATTTTATATTTTTTAATGGTATCTGAAATGTGTAGTAGACTGAATTCTAGTTGCCAGTAATAATTACTTAGCAATCCCCTAGAGTTTATTCAGTATCCTGTAAAATATTAGCTGCTTTAAATATATTAAGAATGGACAATATAGGAGAATTATACAGTTTTCTTTTTGATTTCACTTGTCCTCTCTAAAGGGAGACTCTAAAGGAAATGTCTTTAGATGTATTTTTCAGATTGTGGGTCCCCAGAATGATGAAAGTATTCATTAAAAGTAAAGTCAGGTAGTCAGCACTACTCACCAGCATGTCAGTTCCAAAATGACTCAGTACAAAAGTTCAGTGAAAGTCACTGACTTGTCACAAATTATTAATTAAATGTTTTGGTGATATTTATACAATATGTAATTTACTCTGTAGGCTAAGTCAAAGGTAATGGACTGTTAAAAAAAGAACACATTTAGAGTTACTATCTTTAAGAATGGTTAGATACTGGCTGGTACCTCTCTGAAGCCCTGGTGACACAGTGGTTAAGCGTTTGGCTGCTAACCAAAATGTCGGCAGTTCGAATCCACCAGCCACTCCTTGGGAACCCTATGGGGCAATTCTGCTCTGTCCTGTAAAGTCTCTATGAGTCAGAATCGATGCAACAACAACGGGTTGGGTAGCTTTTTTGCCTTTTGTAAACTCCCAGTTATTACATTTGTACAGTGATTGTTTAAAGCAATCTTTTACAAATTTTTAATTTATAAGTAGGAAAACTTTTTGACTGTTCTTCCTGTTCTCTTTGAAATTGTTTACAAGTCCCAAAAGGCACTAATTTGTGGTAGAAGTTAGAGGTTGTTAAGGCTTCATGTGTCCATTTTGTGTGATGGGTACAGCATCTGCACAGTGTTATTTCCTAGGTCTGTTGATTAGAAGCGATAACCAGCTACTCTGACTCTGAGTCTACTGGTGTTTATCAAGCCCATGGTGGCTGTTGCTCTGGTGCTGTGCTCATTGCTGTAGGACATGCCAGGAGAAAGGCCCTGCCCTCAAAGGACTTATATTCTCCTTGTCTAGGTTGGCCTAGGTCAGCCAGTGAGTGGGCATTTGATGATGATTATCTGTAAATAAATTGTTTTGGTTTAATTTGGGTAATTTCATATATATTTTTCAAGTTTCTGTACTACATTTTTCTTTTCGAAACCTTGTAATTCCTGCTGGAGAATACTTTTAAAACTAAAATGGGTTGATATTTTAATAGGAACTAATCTGTAATTTCAAATAATCTATGTATAGGATGTATATGACAATTTAGAATAATTTATAAAAATGAGTCAGAATCACTGAGGTGGTGTTAAACTGCTTATATTCATTGTTCATGATTAGTTATATTATTGTCTTTGTTATTTGACCTCATATTATTTAACTTTTGATGTAGTTAACCAGAACGTGAGCTTTTTGAGAGTGAATTCTGTGCCTGTACCCCTCAAAGGATTAAATAGGGAGGTTTGCACACAAACATTAGAAATGGTTTTATTTTTTTCTTGATAAAGATTCTTGACAGATTCAGCATATTATAAAACTGTTTATACCATGACCATAACCTATATGAAGAAATTAGCAGTCCTTTGTTATGCTAAAGAGAGGGGCATTACATGGGAAAAGAAAGTTAGTTGCCTGTTTCTTGTTGTAAATAAATTAGGAGTTGTAACACCTTTGGTTCTCAGGGTCAAGCATTCCTGAACCTAAATTGGAATGAGTCTTTTTCGGGACAAATTTTCATAATGTGAGCCATTTTTATGCAGTTTTTTCTTATGTAAACGTTAGATACATTGTAAAGGTTACTATAAAGATGGAAGGGTTACCCTTGCCAGTGGTTTTATTTTATTTAATGACTCCTTCATGCTCAAAAAAGAGAAAAAGCCAGTTGCCAATGACAGTATATCTCTGGAGAAACTATCTTAATGGAAAATAGATTTGTTCCCATATTGAGATAGAGATTTTTTGGGTTTGTTTGTTTTTGTTTGCAAATGCCTTAGGTCTAAGGTCAGTGGGTTTTAAGCCCTTGGGAATACTCATTTTCCTTCTGTTCTGTAGGAAACAGAGACTCTGGAGTCACACAGATCTGAGCTTAAATCTTGTATTTTTCACTTGAAGCCTTTATCAACTTGGACACATAACTTTACCTCCCGTGTCTGTTTTCTCATCTGCAAAATGGAATAGTTTAAGAGTCCCTATCTCATGAGAATTGGATGAGATAACTCACGTGAAACTGTTAGTGCAGTGCCAGGTCTATGGTAAGGGATTGTTAGCCTCTCTTCTTAGCCTTTATGTTTCACCATTCGCTCTGCCCATCCTACACAAGTTATTCCTTCTCTTGCCATTTACCTGGAAACTTAAATTTTAAGGGTCCTATAATGGACTTGTATTGTTTTGGAAGGTAGTTCCTCCTTTGCTTCTCTTCTTTCCCCTGGCCAGCACCCAGAGTCTGGAGGGCAGGGCCACTGCCTAGATGGTCTCAAAGAACACAGGATTATTTTCAAGCCTTCCCCTAGAGTTGGCACCCTGATTTTGGACTCCTAGCCTCCTAAACTGAGAGAATAAATTTCTGTTTATTAAAGCCATCCACTTGTGGTGTTTCTGTTACAGCAGCACTAGATAAATAAGACCACAGGTATTGTGCTGAATTGATGTTTTAGTCAAGTTCTTTGGGGTTGCAGGGAGCAGACACATGTTAGGGTTTATTTCAGTGGAAAGTAGGGAATATGCAACAGATTTTTCTCCATTGCAGCACAGACAGAGGGCCTCTAGAGAACTAGGTCATTCATTACCCTGGATGGTGTAAAAGTAGCTCTGATTGTCTTAACAGCGTATCAGGGGACCCAGGTACAACTCTTACGTTTACTTTTATTGCTTCTTTCCCTCCCCTCCATCTCTAACTGCATCTTTCTTCTGACTAATTCCTCTCTCTTCTCCCTTATTTCTGTCTCATTACTTCTGCTTACTACCTTGCTCTGTCTCTCTTCTTCAGTGCCATTCTTGTGTACCTTGCAGTTGAACTCCCAGAGAGAGAAGATCTTTCTAAGATGTCAATACCATCCAATATCGAGGGTCTTTGAACCAGGGCACATCCCCAGACCAGTCAGCTGTGGACTGAGGGATGGGTTCAGATGGATAAAGCATGGTGCGCTACGCATCAGATACCACCCTCAGAAGAGGAAATGGCTATGACTGGGGAAATGCTCTGACTTTCCAGAAGAGGGCAGCATGCCAAGCACCTTTTGTGGCCTGTCCAGAACATTTGGCACTAATGATAGAAAAATGAGTAAGATGTAGTAACCTGACCCGGAAGAGCTCCCAGTGTGGTGCGGGAGGGACAGATACTTAAATAGGTATTCTATTTTATGCTGTGTTATAATTATTTAGCATATTGAGAGGGAGCGACTAGCTGCCTTCGAATGGTGCTAGGAAGTTCCTTACTGAAGGGATATGAGATAGCAGAGAGTATTCCTGGCAGGAAAAGGCAAAGAGGTATGAAATATCTTAGTGTGCCCAGCGTGTATTTTAGTGCCATAAAAAGAGGGAGTGGTTGGCATTTAAAGGGTTCCAGGAAGAGAGTCTACTTTGTTACTGGTGAAGTTAATCAAGGGATTAGAAACAGAGCTGAGAGAAAATGATTTCTTAGGCGCCAAGGGAGTGGAGAGTACAAGAAGAGACAGTGCTATCAACAGTGTCTGGCATTGCAGTGAGTAAAATAAATGGAGGGCTAACTGGCGTCACTGAGAAGGGGCCATGTTTGTACATAGCAAAATTCTGTAGGTCTATGAGTCAGAATCGACTCGATTGCAATGGGTTTGCTTTAGAAAGAGACTAGAACTAGAAACCTAACTTCGGGAGAAAGGATCCTTGAAGCTCTAGGTCAATCACAAGTTCATTCTGGGGAAATGTTTTAGAGACCAAAAAAGCAAGGAACCTAAATAAGCAGGAAAGGAAGATAAAGCCCAATCTGTACTAATTTAAGTTTCTCATATTTATCTGGCTAAACTTTTTTTTTTTTTAGGTCTTCAAAATGGTTTCCCAAAACACGTTTGTTTTGTTAAAATAGGTTATTTTTAAAAGTCAGAAATATACAAGCTATTATTTTAGTTAAAATAGCAGGTACGTTTCTAGGTAATCCAAAAAAAAAAAAAATAACCCTTGCCATCGAGTCAGTTCCGACTCATAGCGAACCCATGTGTTGCTGAATAGAACTGTATTCCGTAGGGTTTTCATAGCGGTGATCTTTCAGAAGCAGATCAGCAGGCGTTTTCTCTGAGGTACTTTTCTGGGTGGGTTTGAATGGCCAGCCTTTTGGGTCGTAGCTGAGTGCTTCATCTAACAGATACAGCAAAAACAGCTCCCCAGAACATTTATGTTTAACCAATATGGATTAAAGGTAGCTCATCTCCCAGTGACTTTGCAACTATCTGTTAAGGTTAGATTTGGTTAAACACACACACACACACACACACATTTTGTTTTCTGTTATAGCTATGATATTAATTGGATCAAATGACATGTCACTGCTATATGCCTGTACATGTACATACATACACACGTCTAGTAAAAATGAAAATGTTATACATATGTGGCCTATGAAGACTGTATGTTAAGATTACAACAAAACAACAAATGTAGAGTAGAAAAAACTTATTTTTCTTCCCACCTTTGTTTCCATTTCAGAGACAAATGAAACTGAGTAGGTATGATTTCTTCTTGGCAAATAGAGTAGGGTTTGTTGTATATTTCATTGAATCTAAGGTCCTATTGATTAAAGTTATGCCTTTATTTTATAGACCACAAACAAAGGAAGGGGAGCTCTGGTGGCACAGTAGTTAAGAGATTGGCTGCTCACCAAAAGGGGTCTGTAGCTTGCACATCCAAACTCCCTGAGGGACTGAATTGCTGGGCGGAGGGCTGTGGGGACCATGGTCTCGGAACATCTAGCTCAATTGGCATGACACAGCTTACAAAGACAATGCTCTACATTCTACCTTGGTGAGTAGTGTCTGGGGTCTTAAAAGCCTGTGAG
>NW_004444010.1:9554015-9565496 GCF_000243295.1 Trichechus manatus latirostris
GGGGGGGTCTGTAGCTTGAATCCACCAGCTGCTCCTTGGAAACCCTGTGGGGCAGTTCTACTCTGTCCTGCAGGGTCACTATGAGTCAGAATTGACTCCACACGCACGGCAAGGGCTTTGGTTTTAGTTTAACAGAGGAAAAAAAAACCTGCCAGTTAAATTACAACAACTTTTGATTATGAGAGGCATTCATAATTCAGATATAAAAATGTAAAAAAAAAATGGAGACTACAAAGAACACTGGTTTATATTTGCAAATTAATTTAGAAAGGGTGAAAACTGTTCTACTGAATAACATCTAAATTGCAAATTTAGTCTGAATTAAATACAGAAGTATAAAAAAATTAAATAACATAAGTAGTCATTAAATTTTAAAAATACAGAGGTCCTTAGGACTGCCAGAGATGTTACTAACTAATCATTCACTTAATATATTTATTGCATACCTATTTTGAGCCAGACATTATTAGATGTTGGGTGGATAGTAGTGGATAAAACACACGGTCCCTATCCTCATAAATCGTAGTTTATGGGGGACCAGGAAGATAGGTTTTAAATAGTCACACAACAAATAAAAATGAGGTTGCAAGTTGCAGTGAGTACTTTGAAGGAAGAGTACAAATGCTGTGAGAGAACTAACTGGAGTTCTGATTGACATTGAGAAGCTCTCTGAGGAGGTGAGTTAAACTGAAACCAGAAGAATGGGTAGAGCTAGATGAAAAGTAGGCAAAGTAGGACACAGCCTGTGCAAAAGCCTTGAGGAGGAAAGATCTTGGAGTTTTTGAGACAGTGAAGGACGCTCGAGGGTGGATTGGAGGTTGAGGTGACATGAGTTGAGGCAATCCAGATGGTGTAGGGCTTTAGAGGCCTTGTTAAACATTTTGAATTTTAGTCTAAGCCAGGGGGGGATCTAAGCCTGGAGGATTTTAATGGAAGAAGTGGCCCTAGCTCCTCTGAAACCTGGATTGGGTAGGAGTAGGAGTCAAAACATTAGGAGTCTGTCGCTGATTCAGACCAGATTTGGGGGACTTCACCTGGAGTTGTGAGTAGAAGATAAATTTTCTTGAAGATAATTTTCTAGTATTATCAAAAGTCTTTATTTGTATACATTTTGCGATTCCATTTCTGGGCATTTATTCTAAAGAAATAATCTCAGATGTGTCAGAAGTTCAGCTGCTTGTTGAAAAAGGAAAAAGAAGAAGGCAACTAATGTAGACTTTAAGGAGGCCACATCATCCAGGATAAGATATGTTTAAACAAGAGGAGTCTCTGTGTGTTTGGGTGGGGGCCAGGGAGAGAGAGTGAAAATACAGAATGGAGGAGAGATACTCACGAAGCAATTGTAGGGGAGGAGAGACACCTAGGCCTAGAGGGCAGAAGGTAAGCACTTCATTAGGAATGCAGGAGCTGCTGGTGTAAAGATGCACTGCCTTTCCACTTTGTGGCTTAATTTTTGAGAACTAGTCTGGGAGCCTAACCATACCTTGCAGCGTTGTTCCTGGAGGAGAAAACTATTTGCTTTTCAAACAAGAGACTTGCAAGTGACTTTTTGGTATGGGCTCAGCCCATACATACTGTTGCCTGTAAATCTGAGCTACTTTTAGTAAGTATTGCCTGAACAGGATGAGGTTTTGAGAAAACATTTCTTTCTACCCCATCTCCGTCTTTACCTTCCTGTTCTTCATCTCCCCACCTCTCCTTCCCTCCTTTCCCTCTCTCCTCCTTCCTTTCTTCTGCCTCTCTCTCCTCTCTCCCCTCTCTCTGCCTTGTCTTCCCTGCTCCCATCCCCTCCTCCTTCTTTTCTTCCATTCCCACCTCCCTCCCTTCTCTCTCACACTCTTCCCTTTCCTCATGTACACACACGCGCACACACACACACACACACACACAACATTCATATTTTAGAATATAATCAGAGCTGGGAAAACAGCTAACTATGTCTCAGTACATGAGAGCACCTTTTTTATTGTTTTGTTCACCTTCTCATATTGCTTGTATGTTTGTTGACCGTAATATGTTTCTATATGACAGTTTTTTATACCTGTGTGATGGAAATATTTTACTACATATATGGTCTTATGCCCATTTGCAAGTTTCAAATCATACAAAATAGTTATGTGCACTTTGCGTTCCTAAAATATCTAGACCAGTCTCTGACACAGAGATACTTAACATATTGGTCTCCACGCCCTTCAAAGTATTGTTGCTGCAGTAAAACCAGTTAACCATTTTCTTTCTAGTGCATATTTATTTTTAAGTAGATTTTGTGCTGGCTTCACTGAAGATATTGCTTCATAGTTGTGATTAGCTGGAAAATTCCTAGAAGAGTTTGAATTTGACTTTAGTGAGCTCGAGGTTATCATTTCTGGTATTTCCTTGAGTATTTCCTTTTCCTGTCAGTGTAGAAAAATCACTGTTCTGTAGCTTTATAGACTTTTTCAAAATTGTTATTGAAATTAGCTTGGTATTTTTAAAATTGTTGCTCTTCTAGAGGGTGGTTGCTTTATCCACTTCCTTATGAACTGGTCTTTAAAATCCATGTACGTGCCTGTTATGTGTATGTGTGTATCCACATGTGCATATGAGTATATTTTGAAATTAGTGGTTTTCCTGAGCTTGGTGGTTTCCTGTTGCATACAGTTGCCATCAGGTGGATTCCAACTCATCTTGACCCCATGTGTGTCAGAGTAGAACTGTGCTCCATAGGGTTTTGAATGGCTGAATTTTTGGAAGTAGATAGCCAGGCTTTTCTTGCAGGCTGAGTGGACTCGAGCCTCCAGCCTTTTGGTTAGCAGCCAAGTGCATTAACTGCTTGCACCACCCAGGGACTCACTTTACCTGTTAGGCTTTGTAGAATTAATTCTCAAAAGTTACTAGTTTAGAGATGATTTTGTTCTGTTAACTCCACACTATGTCACGGAGTTTAGGTCACAATGTTTGTACCAGATAATTTGTACTCTTTAGATATGGAGGACCCCAAACACTTTGTCATGGAATCACTGTTCTATGAGAATACAATTTAATCATTTAGGCTTTGAAACAATACTGCAGGATCATGGAAGAAGTGCTTAGATTTCACCTAGTTTATTAAATACTTATTTAGCTCATTTCAGAAAATGATCATATCCTCTGCATTCTATCTATATTGACTTGAATTCTTGGAAATACTGGGACAGAGAATAGTAAATAATATTCTAAATATTTGTCTGTTGTATACTTGAGTATGTTAGGGCAATAAAATTAGGAGCAATGTAATATTCATGAATGTATTTGTTAATGCAGTATTTAGTGTCTTAGGATCCATTTTTTTAAGTACTTAGGGACAAAAAACAACGACAAAAAAACAGACCATTGCCATCGAGTTGATTACGACTCATGGCAACCTTGTGTTACAGAGTAGAACTGCTCCATAGGATTTTCTTGGCTGTAATCTTTACAGAAGCAGATCATTAGACCTTTTCTTCCATGGTGCCGCTGGGTGGGTTCCAACCTCCAACCTTTAGGTTAGTAGTCTAGCACAAACTGTTTGCATTATCCATATTATTAGTAAGCCCTGCACCTTCTACATAGAACCTTTTTTTTTAGAACCAAAAACCAAACCCATTGCTATCGAGTAGATTCTGACTCATAGTGACCCTATAGGACAGAGTAGAACTGCCCCATAGGGTTTCCAAGGCAGTATTAAACTCATGTGATGAGGCAGCATACCTTAGTTAAATTTATTTGGGATTTTTAATAATTATCTTTTTTTTTTTAATTTATTTTATTTTCATGAAATATACATACCATCCCCTTCTCCCCCAGACCCTGGTTATTGTTGTTATTAGCTACTGGCAAGTTGCGCCCTGACTCATGGCAATCCCATGCACAACAGAATGAAATGCTGCCCGATCCTGTGCCATCCCCGTGATAGATTGCGAATTGGACCATTGTGATCCATAGGGGTTTTCACTGGCTCATTTTTAGAAGTAGGTAGCCAGGCCTTTCTTTCTAGTCCTTCTTAGTCTGGAAGCTCCACTGAAACCTGTGGAGGCAATATACAAGCCTACATTGACGGACTGGTGGTTACTGTGTATGAGGTTCATTGGCACTTATTAAACTTTTGTCTCTATGCATTGGCCTCTTCTAGATATTTCATATAAGTGGGGTCATACAATATTTGTCCTTTTGTGTCTGACTTATTTAACTCGGCGTGATATTTTCAAGGTTCCTTCATGTTGGCAGCATGTATCAGAATGGGTAAGAGCTCAGCTGCTAACCAAAAGGTCAGCAGTTTGATTCCAACAGCCGCTCCTTGGAAACCCTATGGGGCAGTTCTACTCTGTCCTATAGGGTCGCTATGAGTTGGAATCAACTTGACGGCAACGGGCTTACGGCTGAGTAATATTCCACTGTGCGGATATACCACATCTTGTTTATCTGTACATCAGTTGATGGACATTTGGGTTGTTTCCACCTTTTAGATGTTGTGAAGCGATTTTCTTTTTAGTTACATGTCTAATGGAAATACAAAAGCATTCTATTCTTGGAAATTGTTTTTCCTATATAAAATTTTTCTCCTTGTTTCTATTTTTCCATTTTAGTCGAGAGATGGAGAATAAGGAAACTCTCAAGGGGTTGCACAAGATGGACGATCGCCCAGAAGAACGAACAATCAGGGAGAAACTGAAGGCAACCTGTATGCCAGCCTGGAAGCATGAATGGCTGGAAAGAAGAAATAGGAGAGGCCCTGTGGTGAGTGGCTGTGGGTTACCAGCTATAATGAAGAAAGCATAGGAGGAAATGGAAAATTATGAATGAATAGATCCTCTTGTAAGCGTTTCTTCTTCATTTTACATATAGTAGTTTTATTTGCTTGATATTTTGACCACTTAGTTGAAAACATAGCTAAAACTATGCTTATTAGACAACGTAAACTGATCAAGGACCTAAACAGTGGTTGGTAGGAGATTAATGCTTAAACCAACACTGCCCTCTAATGTCAGTATCTAAAATCCTTTTAATAGTTTATATTGTACTTCTTTCTAGCTTAGAAAGAAACGCTTCTACTGAAACATCTCATAGAAGGGGACAGTCACAGAGGCAAATTTCTACCCAATCAACAAAGGATTTTTGAACAATTAAGGCTATCTGAGTTTGTGCTGCTTTCTGGGCACCTTGAACTGGAGGTATTCAAACAGAGCCTAAATCTTTTGAGAATATCATAGAACTGAAATCACAAGTTTTTTGTTTGGTTTTGTTTTCTTTAAGAACCCAACCATTATTCCTTTACTACATGTGAACTAAGAACATTCACTTATCTAAGGCCAAATTTTTATTTTCTCATTGTTGGCTTTCTAGTTTACTCACTTTGGAAGTAATTGGGTACCTAATCTGTATATAGGACAGGGGTAAAGAGGGAAGAGAGATGTGGAGTAAGACACATAACACTACCTTACAGTTTATGGTTTACAGGTTTCATATTCTTAAGAAGTTTACAGTCTACTTGGGAAGTCTGATTTTGTTTGTGTGTTTGTTTTTTTATCATGTTTTCTGTAACCTGTGCCAAATCCTTCTTAAAACATAAGCGAAACAAATAGCTGGGAAACAAATAGTGGGAAAATAAGACTTAGGCACAATAAATAAAGTAATGCAGAAAACATCACAAAGCAATTTATGATAGGGGCAACAACTTATGGTGAGTCCAGAACAAGAGTAGTGGGAAAAGGGCAGAAAAGTCTGCTGAGCTTTAACTGTACAAAGACAAAGTTTGGCCTTTTGGTCATGGATAGATTAGGTCTGAGAGCCCTAATAGTTACATAACAGCATTTGTGCTTGAGACATTGGTCTTTAAACTTCTGACTTCTTTTGGTGTTTCTGAGATATGTGTCTACACTATTGTAATAAAACATTGAGAAAAACAGAAAAAGTAAAATGGCTTTATAGACATCAGTTAGACTATTTGAGCACTTAAAATTATGCCCAGTATTTTTTTTAAATACGGGCGACAAAGAAAGCATCTATTTCAATCTATTTGAATACATTAACTGTAGAAGTTATAGTACTTATTTTTCACGTTTACCAACCTTTGATTGTTGAGTTTGAATGAGAAATGGATTAGAATATATTACAAACTATAACACCAATTATAAAATTATGAATGCTAGCATTTTAACTAGTGATGCAGCCTAAACAACTGGAATCATGTAGGTAAGAATAGTCTTTTAAACTAATGACTTAAAGTTATACTAAATAAAAGTTGATATATCATCTGATATATTTGTGTACTATTTCCTAATAAAAACTCATTGAGTTCATTTCCTATTCTGTTATGCTCTGATTTGCTTTTCATGTGTATTGTTAAGTAATTAAAATATTGGAATACTTTTGATTCAGGTGGTAAAACCAATACCTATTAAAGGAGATGGATCTGAAATGAGTAACTTGGCAGCTGAGCCTCAAGCAGAGGGCCAGATGAGTGCCGCTTCACCCGTTCCCAAAGGCCGACGCAGCCCTTCTCCTGGCAGCTCCCCTTCAGGTCGCACAGTGAAGTCAGAATCTCCAGGAGTAAGGAGAAAAAGAGTTTCCCCAGTTCCTGTAAGTTTATGTTCCAGCAAATATGTTAAGCTTCTACAATTTTCTGACTCGTTTATAATGCATAGGAGCTTGGCCAGCCATCTGTTATAGCAGCACCCTCGTCTGAGGGGGAGGGGACAACCTGAGGCCATTTCTGGAGGCCCATTAGGTCAGAACTATATTTGTAGTAAAACAGATGTTGTTTGCCTTTTTCCATTGCGTTGACATTTAAAGTGATGGTACAAAAGCAATGGTGGATAAAGCTGCTGGCCCCTTCGCCCAAATCAGGGCATGATGTTCAAAATTGTGTTCTTCACTGTCATGTACTGGCAATTAAAGAACAGATGCCAGTTTCACTTAAGAATGTCTTTGATGAAGCAGCAGAAATTAATTTTATTAAATCTCAACCATTGATACACACCTTTTTAATATCTGTGCTGAAATGGGAAGCATGCATAAAGCACTTCTGGTACATACCGAGTATTGATAGTCATCTCAAGGAAAAGCATTTGTGCGGTTTTTAGAGTTGCAAGCTGAACTAGTCACTTTTTCATGGAGCACGATTTTTATCTGAAAGAATGACTGACTGGCAAACTATGATTATTGGTACTTGGGTATTTGGCAGGCATTTTCCTGAAAATGAATTGAGACTGTCATGCCAAGGCTAACAGTTGACAGTAGTTTTCTCCCATGATAATATTTGAGATTTCAAGGAAAAATTAGAATTTTTGGATAACTCATCTCTACCACAACACACTTGATGGCTTCCCAATACTTAGATTTTTCTGATGAGATTGGTGATACTATCAAATGTGAATTTTTTTCTTTCTTTTTTTTTTTTTTGGACATTGTAAAGTGAAATGTGTCAACATTTGGGTGATCTGCGTGACTCAGTGAACCAATATTTTTCACATGACCAGTGCATGGTGATACCAAATCATGCATAGGTAAAAATATGCACACATTCAAAATGCTAAATATACCACCTGGGTTTTGGTAACGGACTAGGAAAAGTTTGTTTATGTGGTTTCAGATTCCACATTATAACTGCCTTTGGGAAACCACTTGTCAAACTTTGATGTGATAGTAAAGAGGAATGTTCATAATTTATCTGAAAAGGCTACAAAAATACTCCTCCTTTTCCCAGCTACATATCTGTGTTAGTTGTCTACAGAGTGCAGCATGGGAGGTGCTTCGTGTTCGTGTTTGTGAATTACCAGTTAGAGAAGCATATTTAGTAAAGCCTTAAGAGGAAGCCAGAAACCAAGTGTGTAATTTTTACCACTAGATACAAGTCATTTTGCTTGCTTACGATGTGTGTTTTTAAAGCTTTTTATTTTAGTTTACATAATACTTTTCAAAGAACTCAAATGTTTATAGAATAATTTAAATAATTACTATATGGTTGTGTCTTCTCAGCCAAAGATTTATCATTAATTGTAGGAATGAGTGAAATTTTAAAAGTTCACTTCATCTCAGATGAATGTGTCAGACAAAAGCATTTTGCCTAATTTTGTTCCATTATATGTATTGAGTCATTTTTTCAGAATATAATCTGTTACATAGGTGTCTTGTATGTCTTTTTTTTGGGCGGGGTGGGGGGAATGGTAAAAGTTTCTTATTGAGAAGTGAGAAACTTGCCTAAAAAAAAAAATACATTGTAAAGTTTCAGAGTGGGAGAATCACACCACCCCGAAGAGCCCCTTCACCAGATGGCTTTTCGCCATACAGCCCTGAAGAAACAAACCGCCGTGTAAACAAAGTGATGCGGGCCAGGCTGTACTTACTGCAGCAAATAGGACCCAACTCCTTCCTGATCGGAGGAGACAGCCCAGACAATAAATACCGAGTGTTCATTGGGCCTCAGGTAGGGTTTGTCAACATTTTTTATCTTATTAGTGTCTGCTAGTCAGATTTCTACACTATATCATTCTAAAATTTAGATCAGTTTAAGTCCCTAGAGCAAACTAAAGTGAGTTCAAAATGTATAGTTGGTGAAAAAAAAAATGTAATGTATTTATGCAGAGGAGCCCTGGCGGCGCAGTGGTTAAAGCAATCGACTGTTAACCGAAAGGTCAGCAGTTCGAAACTACCAGTGACTCCACAGGAGAAAGATGTGGCATTTGGCTTGCATGGAGATTTACAGCCTTGGAAACTATTGGGTTGCTATGAGTTGGGATCAACTCGACGGCAGTGGGTTTTTTGGTATATTTATGGAGGTTCCTCCTGTGACTTAACATACTTTAGAATACAAGTTTGATCTGTTTAATAAATTCATTGAAAATAAAAGATTAATTCTTGGGAATAACTATGGACTTTTCTTATAGACTTATTATATATAAGGATAATGAAGAATATAAATTAATAGAAAATTTAGCATCATAAACTTGGAGATGTAAAGATGTGGTAAACAGAAGTTCTGGTAGAGCCACGGACTTATTAGCCCATGGGTTTTCTTTTAACCCTTTAGAACTGCAGTTGTGGACGTGGAACATTTTGTATTCATCTGTTATTTGTTATGCTCCGGGTGTTTCAACTAGAACCGTCAGATCCAATGTTATGGAGAAAAACATTGAAGAATTTTGAGGTAATTTTTTTACAAATTGCCCGCAAATTTTAATTGTTTATTCCTGAGAGTTTTTCATGAGCACTAAATTTAAATAAATAATGGTCATTTTAAAGGTGTGAAAGTTTATAAGAATTGGGTGGTTATAAATAGTCCTCTTATGATCCGTTGACTAGTAAGTTTTTTAATTCTAAACTGAAAACAAAATAAAAATAAATAAACACTGGCTTGCTATAAAAATGTTGTCCTTAGTAAGCTGTATGTATTATTTTTTAAAGCAGATAAATAAGCTTTGTGGAAAATTTATGAAAATAAATCTGACCTCTAGAACTCTTTCATATGTATAAATATGGCCCAAATGTCATTGTCACTGTCTCTTTCCAATGTTAGGTTGAGAGTTTGTTCCAGAAATATCACAGTAGGCGTAGCTCAAGGATCAAAGCTCCATCTCGTAACACCATCCAGAAGTTTGTTTCACGCATGTCAAATTCTCATACATTGTCATCATCTAGTACTTCTGCATCTAGTTCAGAAAACAGGTTGGTACTTTTTAAGGAATTAAAAGCACTAATCCAGTGCTAACTTTTTAATATAGGGGTGATTTTTAAATATTACTTAAATATCTGCTTGTTAAATTACTCTAAAAATTATTTAATTATTGAAGCTTGCCTTTCAAGTTAAAATCAAGGGTAAAGAGTATTAAAGATCATCTGAGTATCAATATGGACAGTTTTGCCCTGAAAACTACAGTGTTGAAAAATAACACATTTAATGTCAGAATATAACGAATGTCCATTTTTATCATAATTCATAAGAAAAATCAAGTGGCAAGGATAAAATCTCAGTAATATTAAGTGGTTATCATTTATCAGTCATCACTGTGTGCCAAGCACCTGCCGTGTTGTCTCATTCTGTTCTTACAGCACCCTCATTGGGTGGTTTATCACTGCTTTATAGGTGATGAAGCTGAGGCACTGTGTAATGGAAGGAAATGTCCGTAGTTCTTTTATAATTATAGAAGGCAAAGCGGTTTTCTAAAATCACTTTTAAATGTAGAATTTTATACTGCATGACATTGCTGCTGTTTAGACACTTTCAGGAGATTCTCATTACAGGCTTTTTCACCTGTGAGAATGTAAGCATCCTGTTTTAAACAGACTAATCAGTTGTAATTAAGAGGTACAGTAGCTGTTAATCACAGTTATTACTGAAAATCTACAGTGCTTCTCAGACTTTTCCACTGCCTAATTGCTGATAAGAATGAACTCATAACTCTGAAGGATCTGAGATGCAGCCCCAAATGACGGATGTGAAATTGTTTCAAGTCACTAGTGTAACCATAAAAATTCATATGAATTTTCTTTCTATCATAATATTATTTTATTGGTTTTAATATAAATATAAGGGTTTTTAATTACCATCAAGTAAAATTGACATTCCAGAACGGAGTGCTGCTTCTCTTACAAGGGCACCTCCTGATGTTCCCAATGTCATTGTGCCTCAGTTTGAGAAGCACTGGTCAAAGTGATTAAGTTCCATCTTCATCCCATTGATCTTTTAAGTATTGTAACTCTCTCAAAATGCATGAAGAATAGAGAAGTGATGATATCATGACAGGGACTTGGTAAGGAGAGGAATCAAGGGAGGTTTTTTCGTCTGTGGAAAAAGTAAATGCATTTTCTTATTTTTGATTAAATGAATTGATTCTAAAATTGTAGAGTTTTATGAGTTGTTTTGGACATTAAAGATCTTATTTACATGTCTCGGTAATAACTGAAACCAAAAGAGATTTCAGCAGCTCATTTGCTCCAAGGGAGAAACAGAACCTGGGTATCTTGACTCCTAGTTCAGGACTCTGTCTCACTTGTCATCTCTTCTAAACAGAATGAAAAATTGAGCTTTATTTCTCGTTTCCTGACCCATACTTGTTCTAGAGCCTTTCTCCTTTTGATTGACATTTCTTAGCTTTTGAGTTTTTTAATAATTTATTTTCTTTTTATTGTGGAGAATATACACATCTTTTTTATTTTGGAGAAAATTGACAAATGCTGAAAACCAGGTAGCCAAAGTTAAAATATAAGTTTTCTAAGATGAAGAAAGGCAACTTCCAAATATGGGCTGGCATTAATGTGGGGTTTTCATTGATTAATTTGAATTGGTGTGTCCATGGGGGAAAACCACAGATATGTGAGATTATACTTGATATTTTGAGATTGTACAGTGTAGGTAGGTTAGTTTCTAAAGACTTAAATTTCCTTTGTGTATTTTTTTTTTTTATCTGGAGATCTAATTACATAAAATTTTAAATAGTATGTCAGGAACAGTAAAAACAGAATTAGGACAAATACTTGAAAATACTT
>NW_004444010.1:9565596-9631746 GCF_000243295.1 Trichechus manatus latirostris
CCACCCACCCACCCTTCCAAAAGAAAAAATAGCTGCAAGCAGGGTTTAGGATCCTAGTATCTAAAGGACAGAGGGCATCTAAAAGAGAATATTCACAAAAGAAGAATTTCAAGGTACAAACAAGAATGAAAACTTCAATCAACCTAATAACCCAAGAAATGCTTATTAAAAATAAAAAGTTACAAAATTAGTGGAGACTCTTTTAAGGAGACAATTCAGTTCTTGTAAGTATATGATTCACTATATGTAAAGTAATAGAGCCTTTCTGTAAAAAAAAAAAAAAGTGACTTTTTAAAATGTTTATATTTTTTGATCCACTAAATATACTTTTTTTTTCTTAAGAAATTTTAATCTGAGTAATTCACAAGACTTTATGACTGTTTCTCACAGTATTGTGGTGAAAAACTGGTAAGAACTTTAAATATCCAACAGCAAGATAATGGTTAAGTTGAAGTATACCCATATTATGACTATTTTAAGCAGCCTTAAAATTATGCTTTTGAAGACTATTGTATGGCATGGAAATATGTTTATAAGTGAGACAGAGTCCAGATTACAGTACTACATACCATGCATGAACCCAGTTTTTATATATAAAAAGTATTATAGGTGCATAAAAAAATGGAGGGAATAAAAATTTTAATGGCTGTTGCTAGGTTGTGTTATCACAGGTTAGTTTTTTACACTTTAAATACTTTGGGTTTGGGGGCCTTAGGACTCCTTCACAAATACTCAGCTCTGCCCTAATAGCCTGAAGATAATATGTAAGTAATGGGTGTGACTGAGTTCCAATAAAAGTGTATTTGCAAAGCAGGCAGCAGCCTTATTGAATCCTTTTGTAGTTTGCTAATCCCTGTCCTATACGCATGTGATTTTACTTCTGAAAAAGCTGCTTAAAAAGGAAATAATCTGAAATGTAGGAAAGGTGAGCAAAAAGATGTTTATCATGGTTTTTTAAAATATGGAAACAGCTCAAATGTCCAACAATAAATAGATAGTTAAGTAGTTAGGATCTGTCTAATCAATGGGAATTTATACAGCCATTAAAAATTATGCATATAAACAGTTTATTGACAAGTGGAATTTTTATGATAAAATTTTTACAGATATGAAATTGTACATGTATATGAATAAATAATCCGGTGCTTACAAAATGTATACTTGGAAAAAGATGGGCAGAAATAACCTTAGAATGTTATTTTTTTAGTCAGCAAGCACTTAATTAATAAGTTGCACTTGACATACAATTTGACTAAATTGTGGAATTTGTCCTAAGTCTTTTTAATAAACTAATTTTGGTATAATTATTTGAAAAATTAGTTGATCCTGAATGATTTTTTTTTTTAACTTTTTATTTTGGTGAAAACATAAAAACAAAACATACACCAGTTCAACAATTTCTACATGTATAGTTCAGTGACATTGATTACATTCTTCAAGTTGTGCAACCATTCTTGCTGTCCTTTTCCAAATTACTCCACCACCATTAACATAAACTCAGTGCTCCCTAAGCAGAACCCCCCTTTTCCCACACCCTCCCACTCCTGGTAACCACTGTAAATCAGAGCATAGTTTTATGTGCTTGTTGGCCATTTGAATATCCTCTTTGGTGGATGACCCTGAGAGTTTGTTGTATAAGTCATTTCTGTAATGTGGGTTTTTGTTTTTGTTTTTTATTAATGCTTGCATGTTTTGACAGCTTTTCCCTCTCCAGGTAGCTCCCTAATAATGAAAAGAGATAGGGCAGATAAGATGGGAGAGAAAGGCACTGGTAAGTGTGCCTTCACCTTGGAATCACACATTATGACTTTGCTAACCTGGTTGTTCACCTTTTTTTTGGAGAGTGCACTTGAAGAACTGGTTATTTTGCTGTCAGTCACTCAGACCTGTTTTTTGGGAATTATAGCTTAAGACAGTAGATGTGCACTCCTGGGCCCAGTAGAAAACCAGAGCTTAGCAGAGAATCTGGACTTTGTAAGGATAGGTAGGTTATGGGATGGATGTTCTTCTCCAGTATTAAAGTCTAATTATAGTTTCGCCACAAACAGATTTTATGACCTTGAGCAGGTTATTTAACATCTCCGGGCCTTGTCTTTATGTTCTAAAGGAAATGCTGTTAATGACTTTAAAAGCCATTCATCACATTATGAAAGTTCAAACAAAAAAGTTTATAAAATAGAAAATGAAAGCCTCTGCAGTCTAACTACACACAAAATAACCATTGTTCACAGTTTGATGCAGCTTTTAAAAATTATGTAAAGCAGGGAAATAAAATTCCTCACACACGCGTGCTTGCGCATGCACACACACACACCCCACACACCATTACTTCTGCTATATTCTTGTAGTTTTTCAGACAAACAAAGTCATGCCATAATTTGGTCCGCAACTTGCTTTTTTTTTTTTTAATATATCAAGAATATTTTCCCAAGTCAACACAAAAAGACACACTTGTCTCTTTTTATGACTATATAAAATTATATTGATATACCCCAATTTACTTTGCTCTTGCCTTTAACATTTAGTACATCTCTGATTTTTTTTTTGTTTGCTTATTAAATGCAGTACATTTTCTTTTTTTTACACATCCTGTTTATGTAGGGTAGCATCCTAGAAAATAGAATTTTTAGTTCATGGCTATGTACATTTAATATTTTAAGAACAACTAGCAAATTCCCTTCCAAAATTTTCATTTTTACTTCTACCTACAATATATATGAGAACCTGTTTTCCTATGCCATTATCAGTGCCAGATGTTACCAGTCTGTTTAATTTTTACCAATCAGATCATCTAAAAATGTACAATAAAATAAGGTATGGCCTCATTACTTTAATATATATTTTATACTTATTAATGGAGTTAGATGTCTTTTCATGTTTATTGGCTATTTTTTATCCCAGTGCCTTTTTCTCTTTGCCCATTTTACTATTGAGCTATTAATATTTTTTTACTGATTTTTAAAAGCACTTTATTAGGAATATACAAATATTTACAATGTTATGTACTGTATGTTATATATATTTTATATATCAGATATATTGCCCATTGTCTGTTGCAGTTTTGCTTTATTTTACCGTAAATGGAATCATCCTGTATCTATTAGACTTTTATCTACTTTTTTTCACCATACAGAATGTTGTGAACATCTTTCTTTGTCATTTTTTATGGATCTAGTTGATTCTTTTAAAAGGCTCTGTAGTTCCTGAGTGTACCATAATTGTGTGTGTGTGCGTGTGTGTGTGCGTTCATGCGTGCTTCTTTCTGATATCCATTTGGTTGTTGCCATTTTTTCATTATGCTAAATAATACTGCAGTGAACATTCGCATGCAGATATGTTTGTATATTTGTCTGTTTATTTCTTTATGATAGGTTCCTAGAAATCTAGTTTCCTGATGAAAGATTGTGTACATTTAAAATGTGACATAATATATATTTTCACCAAAAAAAGGATCCTCAAGGTCAAGAAGGCAGAGTGTTGACACGTCATGGGGTTGTTAACCAATGTCATAAAACAATATGTGTACTGACTGTTTAATGAGAAACTATTCTGTAAACCTTCATCTAAAGTACAATACTTAAAAAAAAAAAAGAAGCAGCAGCAGCTTAGGGAGCAGTGAGTTCATGTTAATGGAGAAAGAACAATTTGGAAAAAGGAAGATGAGAGTGATTGAACAACTTGGAGAAGGTAATCAATGTCACTGAAATATTCATGTAGAAATTGTTGAATTGATGGATGTTTTCTTGTGTGTACTTTTATCAACAATAAAAAACAAAAATAAAATGTGACATAAGTTTCTAGTTTTTTTCCTAGGAAAGTTGGACAGTTTATACTCCCACCAAAAGTGTCTGAGAGGAGCCTTCAGAATTAGGATGGTGAATAGATGAGCTCTAGGGTCCCTTTCAGTGCTTGAAATCTTAAAACTATTGCATGTAGTTAAAGGTTGTGTGTTTGCACAGTCAGCCTTAGAGCAATTTGTTTATTCGAAAGGTATGATACAAAATTTTTTTTCTAAATTTATTTTGTTGTTGAAAATAATACACAGCAAAACATTCACCAGTTCAATCATTTCTACATGTAGGATTTAGTGACATTGATTACATTCTTCGAGTTGTGCAACTATTCTTACCCTCCTTTTCTGAATTGTTCCTCCCTAGTTAACATACGTTCACTGTCCGCTAAGGTGCCTGTCTTATCTTCCTAGTTAGTGTTGTCAATTTGATCCCATATAGATAGTTCTTAAAAGAGTGTAATGCCCAAGGCAGACCTTTTTTACTAGTTAAGTTGAACTGTTGTTTGGTTTTAAGATGACTTCAGTGGATATTTTCGGTTTAAGGTTTAAAGATTGTCTCAGGGCAATAATTTCAGGGGTTCATCCACCCTCCATGGTTGCAAGAAGTCTAGAGTCCATGAGAATTTGAAATTTCTTTCTGCATTTTCCCCCTTTTGATCAGGATTCTTCTATGGAATCTTTGATTAAAATGTTCAGTAATGGTAGCTGGGCACCATCCAGTTCTTCTGGTCTGGCAAGGGAAGTAGTTGTTCATGGAGGCAATTAGCAATAGCAAAACAAAATTTTGAGATAACCATGTATCTCCTATAGCTCGTTATTGAATTGTATTCATGGCAAGAACAGGTTAGCTCGCACACACAGTCTGTAAATACACAGGTATGTGAATCTCATTTAAAATTACTGTATATTGATAGAAGAAAGAAATGTCAAGTAATTATTTAAGATGCTCTTAAGAATTTCTGGCTAATTTGTTCATATTATAAACAAGCAGAAATTGTTTTCAGCATATGACATTACTTCTTGTATTGTTATTATTATTACTGTGTATTTAATGCTTTCTCTTTCCCTTATAGTATAAAAGATGAAGAGGAGCAGATGTGTCCTATTTGCTTGCTGGGCATGCTTGATGAAGAAAGTCTCACAGTGTGTGAAGATGGCTGCAGAAACAAGCTGCACCACCACTGCATGTCAATTTGTATGTGGCTGTTTTCTTCCCCATGCTTGCTTAACAAGGTTACTCTATAAGTGAGGGAAGATTGGTGAGAAAAGAAAAAATATATATCTAGACCCTAGGTGAAGTCTTCAGCAAATTGAAGTTTAGGATCTATTAAAAGAAAATACAGTGCAGTGTGTTACATGTGGTAATAGAAGGAGCACACAGAATTAGAAACATAATTCTGGTCTGGAAAGTGTACAGGGAGGGAGGGAGGTGGAAGAAGGCCTGGGCAGGTGTTACAGAGAGGGTGACACCAAAGCAGGATTTGGAATGGCATTGCCAGGTAAACACATGGGGTAGAACATTTAGAAAATTAGTAAGCAATGTACATATTATCATAACTGACAAAATGATATTCACAAAAAGTACAAGCATCAGAATAATGTAACCTGCTGAATTTGCCTGTGTTGAAGTAAATATTATATCAAAGTATTTTAACCTAATGTTAAGCATTTGCGTTTTTGTAAGTTTTCTTTTTTTCTCTGATTTCTCAGGGGCAGAAGAATGTAGAAGAAATAGAGAACCTCTAATATGTCCCCTCTGTAGGTCTAAGTGGAGATCCCATGATTTCTACAGGTAACAATTTTGAATTAATGATTCGTATGTGTTTAACAAAAAATAAAAATGTTCTCGAGTGTTATTTAAACCTGTTAATTTTCTTAGCGAACTTTGTTAATTTTTCATTTTAGCCATGAGTTGTCAAGCCCTGTGGATTCCCCTTCTTCTCTCCGAGCTGCACAGCAGCAAACCACACAACAGCAGCCTTTAGCTGGATCACAAAGAAGGAACCAAGAGAGCAATTTTAACCTTACTCATTATGGAACTCAGCAGATCCCTCCTGCTTATAAAGACTTAGCTGAGCCATGGATTCAGGTAAGTTATTCTTTGTTCTTCATTTCTCAGGGAAGCATAGACCAATTAACACTGTTGTCACTCCTCCCAACCCCCTCAAAAAAAACCAAACCAATTGCTGTCAAGTCGATTCAATTCATAGCGACCCTATAGGACAGAGTTGAATTTCCCCGTAGGGTTTCCAGTGAGCGACTGGTGAATTCAAACTGCCAATCTTTTGGTTAGCAGTTGAGCTCTTAACCACTGAGCTACCAGGGCTCCTCCCAAACCCCAGTTATTACAATTTAAGAAAATACTTATGCTTTACTGCATCATGACTCTTACTCCATTGAAATTTTTAATTTTACTTTGGGCGTTAATACTCTGATAATTATTGTAGAGCTTAAACCTCAAAAATTCTTTGTAGTCTGACCTCCCATCCCTAGAAACATCTCTTCCTGAGCTAACAAATATAAATGGTTGTCCAAAGAAACCATTCCAATGTTTAATCCCCATTCCTGCTAAATATTTTCCTGTCGTTTTTCTTATTTGCTGCCATTTAAACTCAGTTTCCCCTTTCTGCATACTAAGGCATATAATTAAAAAAAAAAACAAAAAACCCCATTGCCATTGGGTCCATTCTGACTCACAGTGACCCTATAGGACAGAGTAGAACTGCTCCATAGGGCTTCCAGTGAGTGGCTGGTGGATTTAAACTGCCGATCTTTTGGTTAGCAGCCAAGCTCTTAACCACTGTGCCCACTGTGCCACCAGGGCTCCACAAGGCATACAGTAGGTACTTAATAATTGCTGAGTGGGTGAATAAGAAAAAATATATGTGGTATTTACCTTGTAATAGTCATTTTCATTTGTAAAGACAGTTACCATTCCTTCGCCTTCTCTTCTGATTAAATGTTTTTTCATCCTCAGTGATTAGGGTTTTGCTTGCTTGTTTGTTCATTTCTAAGGATTTTCTTTGTTGTTGGCTCTTTGCGCATTATTTAGAAAATGTAGAAGCCAAACCAGACTATGTCTTCAATAGTGGCTAGTTAACCTGTAGTATCCAATAGACACTAGTGAAGTAAAATAATTATTTTTGAGAATCTTGCTCACATATACTGTTAAATTTGTAAATAGCCACGTTAATTCATTAAGCCTGTTTTCTTTTTCTTTTTATGACCATTATTTAAAAAAAAAAAAACTCGTTGCCATCGAGTCAATTCTGACTGATAGTGACCCTATAGGACAGAGTAGAACTGCCCCATAGGGTTTCCAAGGAGCATCTGGTCGATTCGAACTGCTGACCTTTTGGTTTGCAGCCATAGCTCTTAACCACTAGGCCACCAGGGTTTCTGTTATGGCCTTTAAAAAAAACTGTTTGTCATTGAGTTGATCTTGTCTCATACCGACCCTACAGGACAAGAATAGAACTACCCAATAAGATTTCCAAGGCTGCAATCTTTACGAAAGCAGACAGCCACATCTTTCTCCCACAGATGGCTAGTGGGTTCAAACCGCCAACCTTTTGGTTAGCAGCCGAGCATTTTAACCACTGCACCACCAGGGCTCCATTGTAGTTTGCAGTTGTTTATATTAATATTAGTCTTGTTTTTTTATGTGTATTTTTTAATTATGTTTTCCCAGCATATTGGTAACCCATAATGAATCTAATAAAATCTGAAAACTTAATAAACACATCTTATTTCTTATATCCAGATCACTAATAATATTTAACATAGAGCCTTACTTTTCCCTTCACGAGACCTTGTAATAAAAATTTCCAAGTTGATACTGAGCTATCAGATGCCGCTCTTTTAAGACAGCTTTCTAGCTTGCTTTGCATAAACACTAGTTTGGACTAGGCTGTATATTCCTAGGTTTTTTTATGAAGAATATTATGTAAGACAAAATTAAGACCTAAATAGCAGAATGCTACTTACAGTGCCAGGCATATAAGAAGTTCTGTATATTCTAGTTGATTTATTCTCTTTACTATTACTTTATAACAGAACACATAAATATGTCATGATTTGTTTTCCCCAAAATTGTGTTTATTTATCTCTAATATTTAGAAGTTTTTCAGATGGTAAATTATCTTAGAAATTAAACTTATTTTTGCTAATTGGCCCATAATGTCAGGACTA
This sequence comes from Trichechus manatus latirostris, assembly GCF_000243295.1. Lineage (NCBI taxonomy): Eukaryota > Metazoa > Chordata > Mammalia > Sirenia > Trichechidae > Trichechus > Trichechus manatus. The sequence goes on from NW_004444010.1 coordinate 9,573,581, forward strand.
CTTATCGTTTGCTTTTTTCAGGGACTCTGAATTTGTAGGCCTGGTAGTGATGACCGTAATTAATTATAGGTGTATCATTATCCTTTGCTGATTTGGACACAAGCATTTTTCCTTTAGTCTTTCGATTTTTCCGCTCTATTCTGATCCTACCTATTTTATGTATAGTGCTTTTTTTTCAACCTGTATGTTCAAGACATAAATAAAATAATTTAAGATCTTTGACTTAAAAAAAAAGTTTAAACACTATTTTTTGAAAGCACTGATTCCTTTCTTGACTTCACTTGGCTTTTCTAGATTTTGCTCCAGTTTTTTCTCTGTAAGCTGCCTTAATATGAATACAAAGTTGAGGCTCTTCACAGTTTGTTTTGTTTTATAAGCGTGAGGGTACAGGCAGCAGTTAGGCATGGAAATGTATGTATAGCCATCTAATTTCTTAACAGAGTTCACTCTTAATTTTACTTGAGCTAATAAACGTTAGTGACTTTTGATAATTACCAGTTAAACCTGAGTATAAAATTCCTCCTTTTGATTTTTTTAAGTGGATAGATGTATTAGTAGTTGTGTAGTATGATGACGATTTAAGAATGTCACATTTTTCTTAGTAATCAAGCTTAACTCAGAATACTCAGGGTTCGTTAGTTTTTCTTCACATTGAATTTGTTGTGTTTCTTTGATGTAGGTGTTTGGAATGGAACTCGTCGGCTGCTTATTTTCTAGAAACTGGAATGTAAGAGAGATGGCCCTCCGGCGTCTTTCCCATGATGTTAGTGGGGCCCTGCTGTTGGCAAATGGGGAGAGCACTGGAAATTCGGGGGGCAGCAGTGGAAGCAGTCCAAGTGTTGGAGCCACCAGTGGGTCTTCCCAGACCAGTATCTCAGGAGACGTGGTGGAAGCATGCTGCAACGTTTTGTCAATGGTCTGTGCTGACCCTGTCTACAAAGTGTACGTTGCTGCTTTAGTAAGTAGCTTTATTCATGCGCATATCATTATGGGGTCTTTTTTAATGTTTTATAGATACCGTTTTTAAGATACAGTATAACTACATTATCTGATTTCAGAAAATCCATATTTCATTTTTATCCCATGTTAGTTGTTATTGAGTAGGCTTCAACTCTAGGTGACCTTATATGTGACAGAACAAAACATTGTCTGGTCCTTCCTACTCCATCTTCATGATCATTGGTATACTGAAGTCCATTGTTGAGGCCACTGTGTGTTTCGAGTTCCTTGCAACCTAGAGGGCTCGTCTTTGAGCACTATATTGGACACTATTCTGTTGTGACGCGTAGGGTTTTCATTGGCTAATTTTCCAAGCCTTTCTTCCTAATCTAAATCTGGGGGCCTGGGTTTTTTTCTTTTTTTTATTGTACTTTAGATGAAGGTTTACCGAGCAAATTAGTTTCTCATTAAATAATTAATACACGTATGACATTGGTTACCAACCCCCCAACTTGTCAACATTCTCCCCCTCTCGACCTTGGGTTCCCCGTTACCAGCTTTCCTGTCCCCTCCTGCCTTCTCATCCCTGCCCCTGAGCAGGTGTGCCCATTTAGTCTCGTTTTGTTTTATGGGCCTGTTTAATCTTTGACAGGAGTGACTTCAGTACTGAGTTAAAAGGGTGTCCAGGGGCCATACTCTTGGGTTTCTCCAGTCTCTGTCAGACCAGTAAGTCTGGTCTTTGTGAGTTAGAATTTTGTTCTATATTTTTCTCCCACTCTGTCAGTGACCTTGTATTGTAATCCCTGTCAGAGCAGTTGATGGTGGTAGCCAGGCACCATCTAGTTGTGCTGGATTCATTCTGGTAGAGGCTGTGGTAGTTGTAGTCCATTAGTCCTTTGGACTAATCTTTCCCTTGTGTCTTTGGTTTTCTTCCTTCTCCCTTGCTCCAGACAGGGTAGGACCAGTGGAGTATCTCAGATGGCCGCTCACAAGCTTTTAAGACCCCAGACACTACTTACCAAAGTAGGATGTAGAACATTTTCTTTATAAACTCTGTTATGCCAATTGAGCTAGATGTCCCCCGAGACCGTAGTCCCTAGCTCTCAGCCCATTAATTCGGTCCCTCAGGGAGTTTTGATGTATCTGTGAAGTTTCCGTAACCTTGCCTTGGTCAGGTTGTGCTGACTTCCCCAGAACTGTGTACTGTTTTACCCTTCACCAAAGTTATCTATGTCTAGTTAGTTGTTTTCCCTCCCCAGACATCCCCTCCCTCGAAACCATCAAAGATTGTTTCTTTCTGTGTGTAAACCTTTTCATGAGTTTTTACAATAGTGATCTCATACAGTATTTGTCCTTTTGTGATTGACTTATTTCACTCAGCATAACGCCCTCCAGATTCATCCAGGTTGTGAGATGTTTCGTGGATTCATCAGTGTTCTCTATCCTTGGATAGTATTCCATTGTGTCTGCGTACCATAGTTTATGTATCCATTCATCTGTTGATGGGCACTTAGGTTGTTTCCATCTTTTTGCTATTGTGAATAATGCTGCAGTGAACATGGGTGTGCACATGTCTATTGGTGTGATGGCTCTTATTTCTCTAGGATATATTCCTAGGAGTGGAATTGCTGGATTAATCTGGAAGCTTTGTTGAACCCTGCCAACCATGGTTAACCCTGGTGATATTTGAAATACCAGTGCATAGCTTCCAGCATCATAGCAACACTTGAGCTACCGTAGTGTGACAGACTGACAGACAGGTGGTGGATTTGTACTCTGTAATCCCAGGAAATTGCATTTTTTCCATTTAATCTCTTCATTTGAATTTTACTGATTTTAATCTCTACAAAATTTTTGTTGTTGTTGGGAATAAAACACAGTAAAACATACACTAGTTCAACAGTTTCTACCTATACAATTCAGTGACATGAATTACATTCTTTCAGTTGTGCACCCATTCTCACGCTCCTTTTCTTTGTTGTTCCTCCCTCATTAACATAAACTCACTGCTCCCTAGGGTTCCTATCTAATCTTTCCAGTTGCTATTTTCAGTTTGATCTCATATAGATAGTTCTTAAAAGGTCCTAATGCTCAAGGCAGACATTTTTTAACTAGTTAAGCTAAACTACTGTTTAGTTTTAAGAATACTTCAGTGGATATTTTTGGTTTAAGGTTTAAAGATTAATTCAGCTCAGTAGTTTTGGGGGTTCATTCAGCCTTCATGGCTGTGGAAAGTCTGGGGTCCATGAGAATTTGAAATTCTGTTCTGCATTTTCTCCCTTTTGATCAGTATTTCACTATAGAATCCTTGATCAAAATGTCCAATATACAAATTTTCCTGTATATAAGTAGTCCCCGACTTACAATGGGGTTTCATTCCAATGACTATGTCGTAAGTTGGCTCTGATGTAAGTAGACTATTTCTTTTTTTTTTTTTTTTTCAGTTTTCATTATTATTGCCTTTTATTATCAATATCTTCATAAATCCAATCTTTATTTGTCATTGGGGGTTGGCATGAGAATGATAACATTAGCAAATTATGCGCTGCAACTTTGTATATAGTCCTTATTACCAACAATAAAATATACAAAAAAAAAAAAAAGGCAGTTGTAAGTGCTATTTGTTGTAACTCGAATACGTCGTAACTCGGGGACTACCTGTACTACTTACTTTTCTACCTGTAAGTAGGAATGTCTTGCTGTTTATATCTTTAGATTTTTCCTGAGCAAATAACTTATACATGACTAAAAGTGCTTTATGAGATAGCAAGATGATCAAAGTTACTTTTAAGTTTTTTTGGTTTTTTTTTTAATGTTATATTAATAGACAATAAGGAGAATTGATTTTTAATAAACATTTTTGTATGGAAATTCAGGAGCCTTTTTACAGAACGTTCTGTGATAGATTGCTGTGTTGTTTTTCTGGTTTAACCTGTTGGAAGTTGCCTTTCATAGTTTGGATGTAGTAATGAAGACACTATTCTGTTTATAGTTTTGTAGACTAATTCTGCTTTCTCTCTACTGAGTACATATCTCTTTAGAACAGGTATTCTCAATCTTGGCAGTATTGGCATTGGGCCAGATAATTATTGGGGTGTGGGGGGCTTGTTGTGATGTGCCTTGTAGGATGTTTAGCAGCATCCTTGGCCTCTTCCTACTAGATACCAGTAGCAAACCCCCTGAGTCATGATAAACACAAATGTCTTCCGGCATTGCCACGTCATCTGGGTGATAAAGTCATCAGTGTTTCAGAACCACTCCTTTAGAAGAATTCTTTCCTAGTCTGTTTTAAAAACTCAATGGTCTCCCTGCTTTCACCCTCAATCTTTTTCTAATCCATCCTGTAACAACTGTGCCTGATGAATCTTCTTGAGAGGTAGCATAGCATGATGGTTATGGACTTGGGGTTAAAGTTGGGTATACTTAGAATTTATCATCCAAACAGGGACACTTGAATCATCTGCTGGTTAAACTAGGACTAGCCCGGGCTTGGACATAGGGTCAAGATTACAGAGACCTTAATTCAAATTGTGCTTCTGCTATTTGCTAGCAGTGTGCCTTTAGGAAATTTACTTAACCTTTCTTAAACTTTCATTTTCTCACCTGTAAAATAATGAAAATATTTACCTCTTAGGTTTGAAATGAGATTGTGTAAAAAACTTTTTACCATAATATCTGGCACACTGTATGAACATTGACTATATAGTAGCTATTATTATTCAGAATCCCCAGATGTTAACATCTTATGTAACCATAGTATAGTTATCAAAATTAACAGGAAATTAACATTGATATAGTACAATTATCTAATCTATTTTTATCTAATCTACAGATACTGAGATTATACTATTTTTCCCACTAATGTTCTTTTTCTGATGCAGCATTCGGTTCAGGATCATACATTGCATTTAATTGTTATGCCTCATAGTCTCCTTCAATCTAGAACCGTTCTTCAGTCTGTCTTTCATGAATTTGATACTTTCGAAGAAGAGTACTGACTGGTTGTGTTGTAGAATTTCCTTCAGTTTGGATTTGTTTGGTGTGTCCTCATGATTAACTCAGGATATGTGTTATTTTGGGGAAGAATGCCACAGAATTGATGTCTTTCTCAGTGCATCGTATTAGGAGGCACGGGAGATTGCTTTGTCCTAATTACTAGTCATGTTAACTTCAACCAGTTGGTTAAAATGTGCCTGTGAGGTTTTTTCATTGTAATGTTAACTCTTTTCCCCTTGTAATTAAAGACGGTCTTGTGGGGAGATACTTTGAAACTGTATAAATACCCAGTTTCTCACCATAATTTTTCCCATTAATTTTAGTATCTGTTTATGATTCATTCTTGCCCGAAACAGTTATTACTGTATTGTTTGCCAAGTGGTGATTTTTAAAATTTTTATTATTCAGTCTATATTTATTAGTTGGAATTCTACTGTAGTGGAAAATTCATTTTGTTTGTACACCATTCGCTTATTTGTTTACTCAATTATCTATTTGTAGCGTATATTCTTGGTTCATTCTATGGATTATAATCTGTTCCTGTCATTATTATTTTGTTGCCCAAATTGTCCCAGGTTAGGCCATTGTCTCAAATTCTTTTTAAATGTAGTTAAACTGACCTTCAGTGTTTTTTTCCCCAGAAAACGTTAAGAGCCATGCTGGTATATACTCCTTGTCACAGTTTGGCAGAAAGAATCAAACTTCAGAGACTTCTCCGACCAGTTGTAGACACCATTCTAGTCAAGTGTGCAGATGCCAATAGGTAAGGACTTAGTGATGAACTGCTTCATATCATCTTGTTTTAAAAATGCCTAACACAGAGCCTTACACCTAGTGAGTGTTTGTTACGTATTTATTAAGTCTTTGAATATTGTTTTCTAATGTGACATTTCAAATTAAACTGTAGTTCTTAAAGATCTGAAGGAATAGAGAAGAATTAATGGCAAGTAAAAGTCACAATAACAAATAGCATGGACTTCCACATTATTATTGTATTGTGATTGATTGTTTCCTGTTTTAAAATAACATTCTAAACCTGAAGCCCACTTGATAAGAATAATAGTTGACATATATATCTGTAAGGAATAATCTCATTTTAGAGAGTGAATTACACAGGATAGAAGCAAGTAAAAATATACCTGTGTTACCTATTATTAGGACCAAAACAAACAAAAAACCCTGTTCAGTTGTTTCCTTTGTAATTTTAATTAAAACAGTTTTTGTCATATAATAAAAACGTATTCCATATATCCCTGAAATAGCCTTGAAAATTGACAAGAAACAATAACAACCCTAATTGAGGAGTAGAAGGATTTGAGATACAGTGACAGTATAAAGGAGCACAAGCCATACTTTTATTTGACCAATGTTGCTGTTATTAGGGGCTGTCTGGTCAGTTCTGACTCATAGCGACCCTGTGTACAGCAGAATGAAACACTGCGCAGTTATGTACCATCCTCACAATTGTTGCTATGTTTGAGGCCATTGTTGCAGCCACTGTGTCAGTCCATCTCATTGAGGGTCTTCCTTATTTTTGCTGACCCTCTACCTTACCGAGTATGATGTCCTTCTCCAGGGACTGGTCCCTCCTGATAACATGTTCTAAGTATGTGAGATGAAGTCTCGCTATCCTCACTTCTAAGGAGCATTTTAGCTGTGTACTTTTTCCAAGACATTTGTTCATTCTTCTGGCAGTCCATGGTATATTCAGTAGAACTGTCCCATAGAGTTTCCAAGAATGGCTGGTGGATTCGAACTGCTGACCTTTTAGTTAGCAGCCGTAGCTTGCCATACCACTTAACTGCTGCACCACCAGGGCGACCGATACTCTTTGCCAACACCATAATTTGAAGGTGTCAGTTCTTCAGTCTTCCTTATTCATTGTCCAGATTGTGCATGCATATGAGGCAATTGAAAATACCATGGCTTGGGTCAGGCGCACCTCAGTCCTCAAAGTAACATGTTTGGTTTTTAAGACTTTAAAGAGGTCTTTTGCAGCAGATTTGCCCAATGCAATAATACTTCGTTTGATTTCTCTTGACTGCTGTTTCCGTGGGCGTTGATTGTGGATCCAAGTAAAATGAAGTCCTTAACAACTTCAGTATTTCTCCGTTTATCATGAATTCAACCAATGGTTCTCTTTTATTTTCTCTTAGCACAAAATGTGGGACCACATTTCATGTAATAAGCATAATCACTAATAGCCAAAAGGTAGAAAAAACCCAGTTGTCCATTAACTGATGAATGGATAAACAAAATGGTAGTATATACATACAGTGGAATATTATTCAGCTGTAAAGAGAAGTTCTGATATGTGCTACCATGTGGATGAACCTTGAAAACATTATGCTGAGTGAAATATGCCAGACAAAAAAGGACAAATATTGTGTGATCCCACTTATATGAAATATCTAGAATAGGCAAAAGCATTGAGACAGAAATAGATTAGTGGTTACCAGGGGCTGGTGGAAGGGGAGGTATTGGAAGTTGTTAGGGGGGAAAAGTCACACAACATGTAAAATGAAAATTTAGTCTCATTAGGAACCATTGTAAGGCAAATCAGTACTTTGACATATTAGAGGGAAAAATAAGCATAGCTACAATAAACAGTTGTTTGGCAGTTCCCATCTTTTTACATCCTAGCAGCTCTCAGATGGTAAAAAGAGTCAAATCCCCCTTGGTTGGCCTCTGCAATTACACAATTCGGAGCTCCAGTCTTTCTCTTCCTTCCCAAACCAGGTGACCAGGTCTTTGAACCAGTTCAAACTGGTTCAGTCATGGCCGACAAAGTAGAACTAGAACAGACTTGAATGTGTACAATTTGGGTGCTCCAGAAGGGGAAAATTACGGGTTGAAGCCTTGGAATGGGAAGTGGCATAGTGAGCCCTTTCAGGAGCCTGATGCATGAGATTGGGTTATTGGCAGGACTGCAGAGAGCACCACACGTTCAGAGCTGCGTGGTCAGCTGCCGTCTTTGAGCAGGCCACCACTGTTTCTGACTATGCTCAAAATCCAAAGGGCAAGACATCTGGTTGCTATGCAACATGTACACTGCCGTTTTCTAAGAGGGAGATTTGGTTTCTAGCAGGGCTTCAACCTGTAACTTTTACTGTTCTAGTTACCATTTCAGAGCACCCAAATTGTAATCATTTGGGTCTGTTCCAGTTTCGCTTCCTTGGCCATTACTGACCTGGAAAGAACCAGTGCAAAGCCCTAAACATGACATAGTTTATAGAGGGTCTTTAACTTGTTCTTTCTCATTTTATGGTGTCTGTTTTTTGCCTCCATTATTTTCTCTACACAAGCCTGCAGATTGAAAGTGTTAGACGTCTTCTTGCTTAAAGAGAACATTACAGTATCTGAAAACATGGGAAAACAAATAATTTACAAAATGCAGAGGAAAAATCATGTCGTTTTCCAATATTAGTATGCATTTTTCTGAGAACTTCAGTGCTTTCATGGCACTTGTTTGTTGCCCATGTCCTGAAATTCTGAAGCTAGGTTGTTTATCTAGTCAGTTGAATGATTGAACACCGTTAAGAAATACTGTAAGGAGATTTTACGTTATTTGGAACTCAACTCTGGCTATGTAAGAGAATGTAAGGGTTTTGAATGGGAAGGTTCTTGTGTAAGAAAGTCTTATTAAAAACTCAGAAATCAAAATGTCTGGATGTGTATTTTTTTGCAAGATTTGGAATGAAAATGAACCTTTTATCTGGTTTGATATTTAAATCAGTACTTGCTATCTAAGAGCCAATATTGAAGAGTCTATGCTTAACATAGAAGGTAAAATTTTTTAAATTAAACCTAATAATGAGTACTGTTGGTGACATCATTAATGCAGTTTTAATGGTGGGCAAGTAAATACTCCTGAATATGAGTTTTTCCCACTTCATCACAAGGTATTACGTTACCCCCCTCCAGCTGATGTATATTTTATCCAGGATGCAGGACTGACGTTGCTTTCCTCTCATTTTCAGCCGCACAAGTCAGCTGTCCATATCAACACTGTTGGAATTATGCAAAGGCCAAGCTGGAGAGTTGGCAGTTGGTAGAGAAATACTTAAAGCTGGTAATAACTTTTTACCTAAAGTTGCTATAGCATGTTTTATTGTTTTCCGTAGCAGACTTTCTAATTCTCATAGTCTCTTACGGAGCAGTTACAGAACTTTGAAGTAATTTTGTAGATTGATTCAGTCAGTTAACATTACAAATATGAATTATTCTGAGAGAAATTCTTAAAACTAATATAGAGTATTTTTGTTGGTCATGTGGTCATGTTTTGTTTTAGATTTGAATATCACTATTTTTTACGTTTACTTATTTTTACTTTCCTTTTCGTAGGATCCATTGGTATTGGTGGTGTTGATTATGTTCTAAATTGTATTCTTGGGAACCAAACTGAATCAAACAACTGGCAAGAACTCCTGGGCCGCCTTTGTCTCATAGACAGACTGTTGTTGGAATTTCCTGCTGAATTTTACCCTCATATCGTCAGTACTGATGTTTCACAAGCTGAGCCTGTTGAAGTCAGGTAAGTTTTCTTCTGAAAATTGCTTTCCTCTTCCTACCCAACCCCTCCAAGAAGGACACGTTAGATTTATGAAAGACTCAAAAATTACAGAGCAAATGTAGCTTACTAGAGCCTGTAATATTTGATTGAAATAAAAATCTAAAATCTAGGCTACTTAATCAAAAATTTATAGACCCTTTATAGTAAAATAATTTTTAAAGTGCACAAAACTGTAAATTAGTACCATTTTCTTTATTTATGTATTTTTTTCAAGTGCTTTTTTTTTTTTTTTAAATATTTTGTTGTGTTTTTGGTAAAGGTTTACATAGCATTTTAAGTTCCCGTTCAACAATTTCTATACAAGTTGTTCGGTGACATTGGTTACACTCTTTACAATGCATGAATATTTTCATTATTTCCGGTCTGGCTCTTTTGTTTTATTTGCATATATTTTACAGTAATTTGAACTTGCCTGGTAATTGAATGTGTTTTTTCTTTCAGGTATAAGAAGCTGCTGTCCCTCTTAACCTTTGCTTTGCAGTCCATTGATAATTCTCACTCAATGGTTGGTAAACTTTCCCGAAGGATATATTTGAGCTCTGCAAGAATGGTTACTGCAGTACCCCATGTGTTTTCAAAACTGTTAGAAATGTTGAGCGTTTCCAGTTCCACTCACTTTACCAGGATGCGTCGGCGTTTGATGGCTATTGCAGATGAGGTGGAGATTGCTGAGGCCGTCCAGCTGGGCATAGAAGACACTTTGGATGGTCGGCGTGACAGCTTTTTGCAGGCATCTACCCCTAACAACTATCCAGAAACCACAGAGAACAGTTCCCTTGAACGCACAGTCCATTTAGGGAAAACCGGAAAGGGATTGTGTCCTGCAAAACTGAGTGCCAGTTCAGAGGACATTTCTGACAGACTGGCCAGCATTTTGGTAGGACTTCCTAGTTCTGCAACAACAACAGAGCAACCAAAGCCAATGGTTCAAACGAAAGGCAGGCCCCACAGTCAGTGTTTGAACTCCTCTCCTTTATCTCATCATTCCCAATTAATGTTCCCAGCCTTGTCAACCCCTTCTTCATCTGCCCCATCTGTACCAGCTGGCACTGTAACAGATGTCTCTAAGCATAGACCTCAGGGATTTGTTCCCTGTAATATACCTTCTGCATCTCCTCAAACCCAGCGCAAGTTTTCTCTACAGTTCCAGAGAAACTGTTCCGAAAGCAAAGACTCAGACAAACTTTCCCCCATCTTTACTCAGTCAAGACCCCTGCCCTCCAGTAATATACACAGGCCAAAGCCATCTCGACCTACCCTAGGTAGTATAAGTAAGCAGGGAGATACTTCAAAAAATAGCATGACACTTGATCTGAACAATTCTTCCAAATGTGATGACAGCTTTGGCAGTAGCAGCAATAGTAATAATGCTGTTATACCCAGTGATGAGACAGTGTTCACCCCGGTAGAGGAGAAATGCAGATTAGATGTCAATACAGAGCTCAACTCCAGTATTGAGGACCTTCTTGAAGCATCCATGCCTTCAAGTGACACAACAGTAACTTTTAAGTCAGAAGTTGCTGTCCTCTCTCCTGAAAAGGCTGAAAATGATGATACCTACAAAGATGATGTGAATCATAATCAAAAGTGCAAAGAAAAAATGGAAGCTGAAGAAGAAGAAGCTTTAGCAATTGCCATGGCAATGTCAGCGTCTCAGGATGCCCTCCCCATAGTTCCTCAGCTGCAGGTTGAAAATGGAGAAGATATCATCATTATCCAACAGGATGTAAGTATATATAGAGTCTTTAGAAGGTTAGAGAATTTCCTGGGACCATGCTAAATCTAATTCAGAAATGCTACTTTTACCATGAATTCATAATTGCAAGCAGGTTTTTCACATAGAAATACTAATAGTACAGCAGTAGTGTTTGTACTGTTGTTTGAGCAGAAATATTACTTGGCTGTTTTGAAGACATTTTTGATTGATTGTTTAATGGTGGTCATCACTTCTGTGTTTGACACTGATCACCAACAGTATCCATTCAGCGGTCAAGTTTCAAAGTGCTTTGGGAAGCCAAACTGAACAGCAGTTACATTTTGCCAGGCTAATTTCACAAAATCTAACTTAACAGTAAAAAGATTGCTTTCATTTAATATGTAGACACCAGAGACTCTACCAGGACATACCAAAGCAAAACAGCCTTATAGAGAAGATACGGAGTGGCTGAAAGGCCAGCAGATTGGCCTTGGAGCATTTTCTTCATGTTACCAGGCTCAAGATGTGGGAACTGGAACTTTAATGGCTGTCAAACAGGTAAATACCTAGGGAGCACATAAATGAATGATTAAAATTATAAAATGAAACATGAGCAAGTACGAACAATGGAAGGTATGTCCATGTCTGTATATACTTCAGTTCTTTAAACTTTGAGAAACCTGAACTTCGAAGTAGATATTGCCAATGCTCCGAAAGCATCATGAGTTCCATTATTAAGCGTGATGATTGTAAGATGCAGTATCGAGATGGGCCTTATAGAAGCATTTTTGTTTTCCTTTTTATAGTTAACAGAGGTATAGTGTCATACTCCTCTTAGCAATATGTTACTGGTGCAGTACCATCTTGGGATTTCTGTGGTGCACTTTTTGTAGTGAGCACATATACGAAAATGATAAAGCTTCCTTTTTCAAATCATGTTTGTTCTTTTTCCATGATTAGGCTTTTCTTGTTTTTTACTCTGTCTTCAGACAGTTAGAATATTGGTTATGTCCCAATTTTGAGTTATTTTTCTAATATTTCAGTGCTTCTTAAGCTAGGCTCTTATTGTCTGAGAGTCTGACTTGACTTGTAAGTAAAGAATACGTATACTGTGTCCATGAACATAAAAGCTATCTGCTAATTAATATATAAGCTAATTTGGATTTGTCCATTTTAGATCAGATTGTTAATGAAAATTATAAATAGAAATTCATCAGAATTCAAAACAGCTCTGTAAACATGTTTGTTTGAAACAGGTGACATACGTCAGAAACACATCTTCTGAGCAAGAAGAAGTGGTGGAAGCATTAAGAGAAGAGATAAGAATGATGAGTCATCTGAATCACCCCAACATCATTAGGATGTTAGGCGCCACATGTGAGAAGAGCAATTACAATCTCTTCATCGAATGGATGGCAGGTATATTCATGTGTTAAATTATAAATAATAGGTACATGGCTTTAACTTCCTGCTTGATATTAAATTTAGGAAAACAGTTTAATGAACACTTCTTATTTTTATCAAATAGTTCGATAGTTTTATCAAATTGCCCCAGTATATTAGTATGAACTGTAAATGTAAATACCTTACGCTTTGTCTTATATTTAAATATAGATAAAATATTCACTAGCTACCTTTTAATTTTTTCCATTGTTTCTTTTAAAGTGATCGTATAGCATTGTTTCATAAGAATAATTATGTATAAGACCCAGGAGCCCTGGTGGCACAGTGGTTAAGCACTCAGCTGCTCACCAAAAGGTTGATGGTTTGAACCCACCAGCCACTCCATGGGAGAAAGATGTGGCAGTCTGCTTCTGTAAAGATTACACCCTTGGAGACCCTATGGGCCAGTTCTCCTCTTTCCTGTAGGGTCACTATGAGTCAGAATCGACTCAGTGGCAACAGGGTTTTATGTATAAGACCCAAATTTTCCAGGTGGTTATCATTAATTAAACAGTTCTACTGGATTTTTTGGTTAATGGGGCAATATAAAAATAAAGTTACTAATTAAGATATAGTTTGGAAAAACTTATCACAGGTAAACTAGCACTAAAGCATAAAGCTGAGCCGTATCATCTACTCAAACAAATACAGGCTAAATTTTATTTTGTGTCATAGAATGTGTACCATAAAGTTAATGACTTGAGATGTGATGAAGAGGTAAGTGCTTATTTTAACTTCGTAATTTTTTGTATTTAAAGAGTGCATTTCTGTTCACAAACCAGTTGTTTACTACCTTATCTGATGTTGGCCTTCATAAAGACATAAAGAGTGGCTAGGCTGAGTAATTCAAACACTGCTTTTAACTGAGGCTGATTGAGCATGGGACTCGGGCCAGGTCAGAGCTAGTAAATGGTAGGATACGGAGCCTAACTCGGCATTTTCTGGCTCCTCCCTCAAGCTTTTTACCTTCTGCTAAATCACATGTGTTGGCACTGTTTACTTCAGTCATTAAGTGTTTTGTATATTTTGGTTGAGAAGGCAGAAAGGTGGATTACACATTTCAAAAATAGTTCTACTCAAAATTGTTCATTTTCAAAGCTTTCTGAAATCTTGGCCCTCTAGCAACTAGTCCCATGAGGGCTCTGGGAAAAGGTTTCCTAGTTGATAGATTTTTGAATGTGTTAGTTTTTAAATTAGTTTTACTTTTGAGGCAGGATATAAATTCAACATTTCAATGTGAATGTGATCTTCCATGCAGTGTAAGCTTAAGTAACCAAAGTGTGGTAAACAATTTTATTTCTGGCTTAAGTTGATAATTATTACTTTTTTATATTTGTCTTATAGGCGGATCTGTGGCTCATTTGCTGAGTAAATATGGAGCCTTCAAGGAATCAGTAGTTATCAACTACACTGAACAGTTACTTCGTGGCCTTTCGTATCTCCATGAAAACCAGATCATTCACAGAGATGTCAAAGGTAGTAATTCTTTTAATTATTATATAGTGGCAATAAGAAGAAAACGAATGTAGTTTTAAAACTTGGTCCTTTGATGATAATTTCTAACTTGAGATTAAATATAGGGTTGTTTCTCCTGACTAAGTCAAAGAATACAAGAAAAGGATATTGAGTACCAGAGAGACTGGGACTGTTAGTTGATGGCAGAGCCAGATGTATAACCCAGGTTTCCTGATTCTCTGACTTACTCTCGTGATGTATTGCCTCTCAGAAAGTTTCTGTTGCCAGTTTTGTTTAGAATAATTGATACATCACAAAAAAAATTTTAAGAAAAATCTTCTACAATCTTTTGCAATTCCCATTTGTTTTTATTAAGAGCGACTTTAGTTTTCTGTCATGAACCTCTTTAGCTAGTGTTTGACATAATATATTCAATTAATTTTATAAGATTAATTTTTGGAATCAAGCTTTAATTATAAAGTCGTAGCATATAGTTTGAATTGGCCTAGCTTAGTATGTTTCAACTTTGTCTTAAAATGTAAACTATACCCAAATTTGGACTTTAGGGAAAGATTTTGTTGGGAATCATTGAAGTTGTCAGCACTTACTCTTAAAGTTTCACTGAATCTCTGCCTTCATCTCCTTGTGCCTTAATACTTTGTTCTTCAGATTTTCCCTCTGAGGCTTTAGATTTTTATTTATTTTGTACTGTAGAGACCTATGTTCCTTTAACAATGATGAAGTGAAGTGAAAGGGAAACTTTATTTCTCTGAACCTCTGACATGTAGTACACTTCTTTCTTCCGCTGACTCGTTTCATTAGTGATGTTTTACTGGGTTTTAATCTGCCCATACTTTTGATTTAACCTGCAATGTCATTTGCTGTTTTGTTGACAGGTGCCAATTTGCTAATTGACAGCACAGGTCAGAGGCTAAGAATTGCAGATTTTGGAGCTGCAGCCAGGTTGGCGTCAAAAGGAACTGGTGCAGGAGAGTTTCAGGGACAATTACTGGGGACAATTGCATTTATGGCACCTGAGGTGAGAAGCTGCTTTGAGTTTGATAGGAGAAAATATTTTAGAGTTCTGCGTGACAGCATTATACCAAATCGTTTTGCATTGGTATTTATTATGTGCTTATCAATTAGAAGTCCGTGACTCTAAAGATAAGTTTTTAATAATATCCTTAATTTCAGCCCTTTATCCTAGGCTTTCCATCTCTGTTTTGACAAAATTCAAAAAAGTGTATTAATAAATTTGTTTAAAAGCTATTTCTAATGAAGAATTGTTGGGTAATCTATCACAGTTGTTTTGTAGTAAATGCAAAGTGCACATAATTGAAATATTAAAAAATTAAAAGTTTATCTCTATTCCAAAGACGGAACCCTGGTGGCATAGTGGTTTAGAGCTCAGCTGCTAACCAAAAGGTCAGCAGTTTGAATCCACCAGCTGCTCCTTGGAAACCCTATGGGGCAGTTCCAGTCTGTCCTATAGGGTTGCTGTGAGTCGGAACCGACTCGACAGCACCTAACAACAACATTCCCGAAAGAGATGACCACACAGTAGCAGGTCTCATCAGTAGTGGATGAAGTTTAACTAAGCATTGCTGTTCTGAATTCGGCCCCTTTTGTATTCATAGCTCTTCGTGTTCATACATAGTGATCACTGTTGTCATCTTGCTCCAGTTTACCAAGAGCAGTGGGGCTGCTTTGAAATTCAGTGATGTGACTCTTCTTCAGAATCTCACAGTTCTCCAGAATACCTTTGTGCCACATGGAAAATTAAGCTTGTTAATGAAATAAAGGAGACATGAAGTAGTCCATATAATTGCTGAGGCAGTACCATTACTGTTTGTACTCTACTACAAAATAGCTTTCTCTTTTTTTAATGGGTCGTATTTCCAGATTAGCTCTCTGCTTTATTTTAGGTACTAAGAGGTCAGCAGTATGGTAGGAGCTGTGATGTGTGGAGTGTTGGCTGTGCTATTATAGAAATGGCTTGTGCTAAACCACCTTGGAATGCAGAAAAACACTCTAATCATCTGGCTTTGATATTTAAGGTAATTGTGAAATAAAAATTACTCTCACAGGTTCTCTTCAACTATCAATCTAATGTGAAAGTATATCTTCCTTGAAATAAATATATCTGTAGATATTGCCAGGAATGTATATGGTGTGATGAACCTTGGTGTCATGTAATGTCATGGAAAGAGCACTTTTGTATATATGTCCTTTTAAGCTTCAGATCTTCTTCATTTGACTTGCTCTTTTAAAAACTTCAGTTGTATGTTTAATGAATGTAAACTTTAAAAATCTGATGCTCTTCATATATTGTACATAATACAAAAATTTTAATCTGATTTACTATTTTCTGTATTTCAAAAATTCACACCCACATCAGCTGCCAAATACTGTCTGTTCTGCGTTTTGACAGCTCTCAAGTCCACTCTCTGTTTCCACCACAGAATTAGTGTAATGGTTGAAATGTGTAGTTTTTGAGTCAGGCATGTGGTTAACAGCATAGGTTTTGGAGTCTTAACAGGTTTGGTTTCAAATCCTGGCTCCACCCTTAATGGCCATGTGACTTTGGCAAAAAATGTCTCTACCCTCTGTTTTCTCATTTGTGGAATAGGTGTAATAATAGCACCTACTTGATGGGATTATTATGAGGAATAAACAAAATCACCCCTGGGCCCACGTAAAGCACTTAACTTACACAATCCCCTCTCAGAGTCAGATGGCTAGTATTAGTCCTCCGAGCTGGACCTCCAGCCCCTCTCACCTGCTATAACCTCTTCCCCCAAACTCCTCCGGTCCTTCCCATGCGAATACACCTTCCTCAATCACCTCTCTAATCAAAGCTAGTTTGTGTTACCACTCTCTTGCTCCATTCTGCCATACTTCCCTGGACCCCATTTGTATGTGGTTCAAATTCTCATTTTCATTAAGCCCACATCCAGTGTTCCTCTTTCTGCCTAGGCTTTCCTTCACACGCCTCCTGCAACACCTTCCCCAGCTCCCACAGCTCTTCAGGATGTACCTGTGTCTCCCACTTCCTCTGTGTTGGTCTGATACCTCCTTTCTCAAACTCTGAGCTTCTTTTAGGACCCTTCGTGTCTGATTCATTTATGTTCCTTCCGTAGAGTCTTGTACAGGAGTTGCTTAATGAATAATTCGTAGCTAGGATAAATTTGAAAGTTTGATGTGATTTTCAGAGTTTTGGTGAAACCACAAATAAAATAGAAAAACAGCTTTTTCAAACACTCCCTGTTTGTATAGTATAAATTGCTGTAGCACGTTTTTTTAAGAGGATGATTTGGCACTATCTGCTAATAAAATGCACTTACTCTTTGACTCGGCCGTGCCGATTATTAGAAGTTTCTAGATTTACCTGTCGAATGTTGCCAAGATCAGGGATATCCATTGTAATACCAAAAACGTGAACTAACTGAAGTGTTCAGCAATAAGAGAGTGGTAAAATTATATATTCGTTGTAAAACTATACAGAAATTATAAAGAGTAGTATAAAGCTATTGGTGTTGACGTAGAAAGTGCTCTGAGATACATTAATAAGTGAAAAAAGCAAGGTGTATAAAGTACTCCTTTCGTAGACATTTTATGAAGAAAATCTAAGACGTGAATACAGGTCGTCTCAGATTTACAACGTATTCAAATTACAACGAACCACACTTAACGACCATCTGTTTTTGGGGGGCTTTTTTTTGGGGGGGTACATCTTCTCAGTAGAAGTATGTACCACATACGATGTTTCAGTGCATAATTTGCTGATGTTATCATTCTCAGATGTAGTATTTCCAGCCCCCGGAGACAAATAAAGATCGGATTTATAAAGATACTGGTAACAAAAGGCAATAATAATGAAAACTGAAGGAAAAAAAAAATGAGGTCTTTGACTTGTGTCAGAACCAACTTACAATAGAGCAGTTGTCAGAATGGAACCCCATCGCAAGTGGGGTGGCTTTTTTCCACGCCACCGAAGGAAACACAAGAAATTGTTAGCAACCATTATATTTGGGGAGAGGAAGAAGAAGGAGTTTCATCTTTGTTTTGTATTTTTCCTTTTTATGGATGTGTAAGATGTGTAGGTATCAGCTGAGTATATCTTGGTACAGGATCATGAGCTTTTAATTTTTTTTTCTCTGTATTCCTTTCATTTTTTTTTAACTCAGAGCATTCAGAAAATTACTGGGTTAGCGGAGCAGAGAGCTTTTATGTGGTTAGGAGAGTATATAGATGAGTTTAAATTATTTAGATTTATTCTTAACCTGTTTATCAAAAAATCAGTTCTTCCTAGTGTGTTTGATACTAAGAATTAGTATTTATCCAACATTGAAGAAAAATATTTATCCAACATTGAAGAAAAATAATCAACGCACTTCTGTTTCTGGTGTATTAAATTGACTGGCCAGGTTTAGTCTTTCTTACTCTGAATAGCTTTCTCTGCAGAAAAGGTAGAAAACATGCAGTGAAGCAAAGAGGACAAACCCAGAGAATGAATTTGAGGAAAGCAGAATTCATTTGAGTAAATACTTCCTGCCTGATTGTTTTGAAATACTTGGCCTTATTCATTTGAGACAGTAAGGAAAACTGTAGATCCGTATCTAAGCAGGATGCATTTGCTTAAATTCTAAAATTTGAAGAATTCTTAGAGGAAACCTCCCATCCAGTGGATGGGTTTTTCCACGGACTCTTCTGATAGCAGAAAGTTTGCCTGCTTCTGCTTCAGTTCCTCTGTGTAGAGGTTATGAAATATATGCATGCATACTTCTAAATATCAAAAGTTCCAACTGTGAAAATCTTCAAAGCTTTGTGTTTTTCTCCTGCAGATTGCTAGTGCAACTACTGCTCCATCGATTCCTTCACATCTGTCTCCCGGTTTACGAGATGTGGCTCTTCGTTGTTTAGAACTTCAACCTCAGGACAGACCTCCATCAAGAGAGCTACTGAAGCATCCAGTCTTCCGTACTACGTGGTAGCCAATTATACAAATAAACTATTAACGGAGACAGGATGCTCAACAAGAGGATAAGAACTTTTGTGGGGAACCACGTTGATAATCTGCGGGCCTTCATGCCACTGAACAGCTATGAACGAGGCCAGTGGGGAACCCTTACCTAAGTATGTGATTGACAAATCATGATCTGTACCTAAGCTCAGTATGCAAAAGTCCACAACTTGTGCAGAAACTGTAAACTGTGCCTTTCAAAGAACTGGCCCTAGGTGAACAGGAAGCAATGAAGTTTGCATGACTAAATGACAGAAGCGTAATTTAATTTTTTTTGGAGCACTTTTTCAGCAATATTAGCAGCTGAGGGGCTCAGGATATTTTAATGTTTCAATTACTCTTCCATTTTGTATCATGATCAGGAGCAGGGGATTCTGCAATTCCGTTTTTTTTTTTTTCTTATGTCACTGGCTATAAAAATCAGTATCTGCCTTTTTTAGGTCAGACTATGCTATGAGGAGCAGTAAATACATATTTTTTTAAAAGGTGATAATTTCTTTCTGACCCACAGTTGACCTTTATTTTTTTAAATGCCTGCGCAGTTGTGGTTTATTGTGCATTTTACTGTTGACCCATTCATTTCGTTTTTGGAAATTATGGTTCTGTATTTTCATTACACCTTCATCTTTGTTTAATATTCAGGGAAAGGTGATCTTTTCAAACCAGAAAAAAATATATAACTAGGTATGAACTAGAGTTCATTAAATATCTTGCTGTTGCAAGAGTTTTTACATACAGGTTTAATTTTGTTTTTTAAATTGGAATATGATAAAATACTACCTTCATTGAGTCAGTAACTGCTCTTATTGTGCAGGTTAAATATAAGTTAAATGAAAATCAGCTATTCTCTGTGATGCAGCTCGCAACCAAGATCAAGATTACTATGAATTGATTTCAACTTTTTAAATATATCAGCTTCTTTTGTCAAATTGTAGGAAACTTCACACCATAAGACAGGTTTAAGTCTTACTCTGTATGTAACAATCCATCCTTCACCATCACCGCTGATGATAACGTGTACCTGCTGTTTTCCTTCTGCCACGCGTCATCTCTGCAGTAAGTCTGGCCAATAGATAATAAAAGGAGAATTACTCAATCACCGATGAGGAATGGTGTTGTTAAGCAAAAGTCTTCTTTGAGCTTAGAAAGATAAGTGAAATTCAATTTCATTTACATACTATTTCCTTGGATTTTGCACAGTTATCTAATGGTTTTAGTCTGGAGTTGAATTCAGATGCATAGAATCCTGAAGGAAAATGGCAGCTCTTTTATCCTTTTTGTGAGTCTTTTAAATCAAGTACTGATTAAGTATTTAATACAACTTTTTAAGATTTTAAGTTTTTAACTCTTCAGAAGCCAGTTGAATTGTTGCAGAGTGAAATTGAATTGGTTATTCTCCAAGACTCAGGATAAACTAAATAAGCTATATAGAGTACATTTAAAATGTACAACACAAATTGGAAGTAAAATAAGTTACAAGATAAGTTTACAGGGATATATTGCTTATAATTTTTAAAAGGCAGTTTTTTTTTTTATGTGATTGTGTTTCTTAGTGAAATTTTACATTCCTTTGTTTTGAAAGATTGGCAATATTTGAAGAGTTAAAAGAAAAATAGTACCGAAATGTGAAGTTTGGTAGCTCTAAATGTGTTGTACTTGACTTTTCTATTTCCTTTTTCTTTTTTTTTTTTTGACTACTTAGAATTTTCACAATTCTAATAAGATTGTTCCAAGTCTTTTCATGTGCAAGCTTTAAAGGATGCACTCTTGCCATTTTGTGTACTGGAAGATCATTTGTCAGATTAATACTGTGTCTGACAGAAATGTAAACTGTATAAACTGAGGAACCTCAGCTAATCAGTATTACTTTGTAGATCACCATGCCCACCACATTTCAAACTCAAACTGCCTCTAGATGTCAAAATCCATTTTGTTTGAGTTTGCAGTTCCCTCAGCTTGCTGGTAATTGTGGTGTTTTTTGTTTTGTTTTGTTTTGTTTTCAATGCAAATGTGATGTAATATTCTTATTTTCTTTGGATCAAAGCTGGACTGAAAATTGTATTGTGTAATTATTTTTGTGTTCTTAATGTTATTTGGTACTCAAGTTGTAAATAACGTCTACTGCTGTTTATTCCAGTTTCTACTACCTCAGGTGTCCTATAGATTTTTCTTCTACCAAAGTTCACTTTCACAATGAAATTATATTTGCTGTGTGACTATGACTCCTAAGACTTCCAGGGCTTAAGGGCTAACTTCTATTAGCACCTTACTGTGTAAGCAAATGTTACAAAAAAAAAAATCTCTGGGTTAAGAAAATTTGGCTTAAATGTATCCTTTGTTATTTTAAATATATCAAGATATTTTAATTAAAATTTTTACCCCATTGAACCAATTTTATAGTATTTGTACCTATTTTGGTGTTTTGTCTTTATAGTAAATAAAAGTTTTTGAACAAAGGTTACTTGTCACTTCTATTTATTTTGAAATAATTTCAAACTTAAAAGTTTCAAGAACACTACGAAGAACTCACATATACCTTTTACCCAAAAACCCGATTCAGATTTTACCAGCTGCACAATAATATCCTTTATAGTAAAAGGATCCAAACCAGGATCACGTGTTGCTCTTAGTTGTCGTGTTTCTCATCACTTAGGTTCGTGTTCAGTCCTGAACTGTTCCTCAGTCCTTCCTTGACCTTCATAACCTTAACATATTTTAAGATTACAGATTATTGTTTTATAGAAATGCCTCAGTTTGAGTTTATCTGACGTTTCCTTATGCTTAGGTTCAGCAAATCGTATCAGGAGGCCCATGAGGTCTTTCTGTCCCATTGCTTTCGCGTAGGCCTCTCAACTATAAAGTTACTCTTTTCCCTTTATAATTAATAACCACCTTTATAATAAGTATTTTGTGGGAGTAATACTTTGAAACTACGTAAATACCCAGTTCCTCATCCAACCTTAGCTCTCTGCTTTTAGCTTTCTTGCCTGAATTATTACTCTGATGGTTACCAAATGGTGATTTTCTAGTTCCTTCATTCCTTCTATATATTTTATTATCATTTTGCTGTAAGGAAAAGCTTTTTCTTCTCATTATTTACTGACATCACAGTGGACTTGTGGATTCCTGTTGTATTCAATGAGATAAAATCCATTATTATCATCACTTAATTGCTCAAATTGCCTCATATTTGGCCAGTGGGAGCCTCTCCGCTAGCTTCTGTCTTTTGACAAGCTGTCTTTATTCTTGGAGCATTGTCTTGCTTTCAGACCCATCTTCTGCATTCCCTGGAAAAAATCAGCCATTTTCCCAAAGAATCCTGATTCCTTTGATGGAGACTGGCACTTTACAACCTAGATCTGGGTGCTAGATAGGCTCATTGCTACTACTGTCACTGTTCCCAGTTCTCTTGGCAGACAGAATATATATGTGTATATACACACACGTGTGTGTATGTGTGTAAACCAACAAAAAAACCAAACCCACTGCCGGCAAGTCAGTTCCGACTCATAGTGACCCTATAGGATAGAGTAGAACTGCCCAACAGGGTTTCCAAGGAGCAGCTGGTGGATTCGAACTGCTGACCTTTTGTTTAGCAGCCGTAGCTCTTAACCACTATACCACCAAGGTTTCCATGTAAACACACAAACATAAACCATGAGTTCACATCAGTCTTCCAGTTCTGATCTGACACCACTGGGTTCATTCAAGCTTTCCCTCTGTCCATATTTGTAACTTCCTTTTCTGACAGAAACCTGGCTCTCATTATCCTCAATATATTGATTTTATTTGTTCAGTTCCCCCATATGTAACCAGTGTCCTGATCCCCGTCTCCACCCCACTCAGCTGCCTGCCTCGTGTCCTGCTGGACTGCCCTCATTGCAGCCTGCCTAATGGTGTTTTGACAAAAAAAAGGAAAACTTTAAGTTCTTTTATAAAATCATAAATAAAAATTATGCCTATTTTTTACAGTCTGTCTTGTGTAGTTTGACATGTTAGATCCAGAAAAAAAAACCATTCAGACTCATAGCGACAGTATTAGGACAGAGTAGAACTGTCCCATAGGGTTTTCAAGGAGCTGCTGATGGATTTGAACTGCAACCTTTTGGTTAGCAGCTGTAGCTCATGGTAATTCTTAACCACTGTGCCACCAGGGCTACAAATGTTAGATACTTTAACATAAATACTACTGTTCCCAGACAGCATAGATTAAATTTGATTCAGTTCACGTGGCTTTTTTATAGTATGTGGTATAAAAAGCATAAAAACTGTCTTATGTTAAACTGTTGGGAAGGGAAATGATGATTGATTCACCGTCTCCTATTTGTCAGGTGTGCAAAGGAGGAAACAAGGTCATTTGAATGTTTCTGCCATTCACACTACACCAGGGAACTCACCTGGTCTGCCCCACAATCTTTGGTTGGGTGGCGGCAGTTTCCGCTTTCAGCCTTCATGTTCCTGCTCACTAGTCATTTCTCACATGATCAAACTTGATCAGAAGAAACTAGAGGATCCACCCTGCAAGGTAGTTAATGTCACAGAGTAAATTAACTGAGGTCAGAAGCCCTTTTGTGTCTTTACATTTGTTAAAGTTTCTGTAGACTTTGATTTAAAACATCTTTTTAACTAGGTTTTTGGATATTTTTGCTGAAGAGTACACTTCGGTCATTTCAGGAGAATATAAACTCTAAGAAAACCTTTTTTTGCCTTTGAAGAATTAAGAAAATCGGTTTAAAATGACAATTGATAAGTGGTAACTTTGGTGAAGGGTAAGATAGTGCACGATACTGGGGAAGCCAGCACACTTATACAAGGAAAGGTCATGGAAGCTCCACAGATAAATCCAAAATCCCTGAGGGACCAAATTGCTGGGCAGAGGGCTGTGGGGACCATGGTCTCAGGGAACATCTAGCTCAATTGGCATAACACAGTTTATAAAGAAAAATGTTCTACATTCTACCTTGGTGAGTAGCGTCTGGGGTCTTAAAAGCCTGTGAGCAGTCATCTAAGATACTCCACTGCTCTCACCCCTTCGGGAGCAAGGGAGAATAAAGAAAACAAGATACAAGGGAAAGATTAGTCCAAAGGACTGGTGGACCACAACTACCACAGCCTCCACCAGACTGAGTCCAGTACAGCTAGATGGTGCCCAGCTACCACTGACTGCTCCGACAGGGATCACAACAGAGGATCCCGGACAGAGTTGGAGAAAAATGTAGAACAAAATTCTAACTCACAGAAAAAGACCAGACTTACTTCGGGCCTGACAGAGACTGGAGAAACCCCAAGAGTAGGGACCCCAGACACACTTTTAGCTCAGTAATGAAGTCACTCCCGAGGTTCCCCCTTCAGCCAAAGATTAGACAGTCCCATAAAGCAAAACGAGACTAATGGGGCACAACAGCCCAGGGACAAGGACTAGAAGGCAGGAGGGGATGGGAAAGCTGGTAATAGGGAACCCAAGGTTGAGAAGGGACAGTGTTGACATGTTGTGGGGTTGTTAACCATTGTCATAAAACAATATGTGTACTAACTGTTTAATGAGAAACTATTCTGTAAACCATCTGAAGTACAATTTAAAAAAATCAGTTTATTCTATTGCTCCTTGATTCTATGTAAATGATATTAGTAATTTTATAAAATTACCAAATATGCAGGTTAGATAGAATCTAGAAAAAAGTGTTGAGGTATTGTGCTCATATGGGAATGCTCATGACTGCATTTGTGTACTGATACAGTAATTCACCTGTTATAAAAAAAAAATGCATGAAATACCACAGTCAGCAGGGAAAACAGTGACTAGTGGATACTTAGGCAATTTGCCATCTTTCTATGTCATGCCACTTTTTAGATTTGTCATTTTAAAATGTTTGCTGGAAGCATAAATCTCAGAGGTTGAACTGATATAAAGAGGAAAGGAAGGGTCTTTAAAATAGGTGGTGACAACAGCCTCTCAGACTACAGAGCCTGAGATGTGACCTGGGTCGAATCTGGCTCTGCCACCTACCAGCTGTGTCACCCCATTCAGCTTTCTGAACTTCCATTTCTGCATCTATAAAAGGAAAGTGATGGAGGAGTAGAAGTAAGGGAATTTATGTAGATAGCCTAGAACAGTGCCAGGCACATAGTGGATGTATACTATGTGTATGAATGAATGAGTGACCCAAAGGTCACACACTGAAACGCCTGTGGGGCTAGAAATGCACTTGGCAGGGCCTCAGCAGATCTGAAACTTCATTACAAATTCAGGCCCGAGGTGGGCCATGATCGCCATACGGGGATGAAAAGCCAGTGCCGCCACAGCCTCAAAATTTTCAAGAGAAGCTGGAAGTCTGGTTTTTATGTGCAATTTCCTAATGTTTGAACACGGGAGACTAATTCAATTTTTTTAATAAGAACTGTAGGCCAAACAGCAGGCTGGATTTGGCTATGTGTGGCTGGCCACTTTTTGACCTCTGACCTGAATCCAGGCTTACAAAAGAAAAGGAAAGTAGAAAATTGGAGGGGAATTTCAGCTTTAGGAAATTGTCTCCTAGGATACATGAGATGAAGGGAAAGTAGAGAAGCTGATTACAGATGCCAGAGAACCTCTGAGGTGAAAACTAATGTCTAATTACACACTAATGTGAACTGCTTACTAGTAAAGCCAAATTATCATGTAGCAAATTATGCATATATAGCATTCAAGTGAGCCATCACAGTGTTATAGTTAACTTTGTGAGTCTTCCTTTATTACAATAGATAACTGCGTGATCTGTGACTAAAAGAACTCCATCCAGGACGGAAACCAGTGTCATCACTTTGTAGGCAACCTGGCATCACTCTAGCCCCACTTTCTTTGTATCTCCCTCAGTTCACAGCCTCACCAGATCTGCAGAGGTAGAACTAGGCTAAGCTGATGTCATGAGGGGCAAAGCCTTCATACCCCAAAGTTCCTTGTCCACACAATGCTGAAATGCCTATTATAGTTTTTTGAGGGGATGACTAAGTGCTAGCTTCCCTTAAAGTCAATTCGCTTAATGAGATTTTTCAACATCCATCCAGACGGACTGAGAGAATGCGGGTAGAAGGGGGAGGAAGGAGGAGAAAGAAAGAGGTGCGGGGAGATCCCGAAAAATCTTTGCAGGTAGTTGCATGCTCTTATTTGTACTTTAGAAAGATCACTCTAGCAGAATCTTGAAAAAAGAATCAAATGGAGCAATACAAGAGGCAAGGAGAAAGAGGCAATTGCAGTACCCAGATGAGAAATTATGAGAGCCCAAGTGAAGGTACAGGACAGTGGTAGAATTCTCACCTTCCATGCAGGAGACCTGCATTCGATTTCTGGCCAGTGCCCCTCAAGAACAGCCTTGTTCATCTGTCAGTGAAGGCTTGCATGTTGCTATGATGCTGAACAGGTTTCACAGAGCTTCCAGACTCAGATGGACTAGGGAGAAAATCAGCCAATGAAAAACGTATTCATCACAATGGTACTATCTGCAACTGATCATGAGGATGACACAGGACCAAGCAGCGTTTCATTCCACTGTGCATGGGTCACCATGAATTGGGAGCCAACTCAATGGCAGCGAAACATAACAATTAGTGAAGGTTGTTGTTGTTGTTAGGTGCTGTCGAGTCAGTTCTGACTCAGCGACTCTATGTACAACAATGAAACACTGCCTGGTCCTGTGCCATCCTCACAGTCGTTGTTATGCTTGAGCCCATTGTTGCAGCCACCGTGTCATTCCATCTCATTGAGGGTCTTCCTCTTTTTCGCTGACCCTCTCCTTTACCAATCATGATGTCCTTCTCCAGGGAATGATCCCTCCTGATAACATGTCCAAAGTATGTGAGACAAAGTCTCACCATCCTCACTTCTAAGGAGCATCCTGGGTGTACTTCTTCCAAGACAGATTTGTTTGTTCTTTTGGCAGTCCATAGTATATTCAATATTCTTTGCCAACAGCATAATTCAAAGGTGTCAACTCTTCTTTGGTCTTCCTTATTCATTGCCTAGCTTTCACATGCATATGAGGCAATTGAAAACACCATGGCTTGGGTCAGGCACACATTAGTCCTTAAAGTGACATCTTTGCTTTTTAAATACTTTAAAGAGGTCATGGAAATGAGGAGAAGGAGATATCTGAGAGAGATTTGAAAGGCAGAATTGAAAGACTGTAGAATAGTTGTTGGAAGGTGGAGGGTGGATCATGGGGGGATCATAGAATGATGTCAAGGATGCTTTTCTTATCCTAGTTTGGTCACTTGGTTGGATAGTGGTGCCATTCACTGAGACAAGGAAACCACAGAGAGAGCAGATTTGAGGATACGGTGGGCTTTGAACATGTTAAATTTGAGATGTCTGTAAGATATCCAAGTGGAAATTTCTAGTAATATTGAATATACATATCACTACCTGCAGAGATATTTTGGTTTTAAGTAATAAATTTGAACACCATCAGCATATAAATGGTAATTGAAGCCATTGATAAATCATTTAGGATTGTACACAGGTGCATATAAAAGTGGCTTGACCACATAGGAATTTTGCTCACATGTAAGTCCAAAGGTAGACAGCCCAGGCTGGTGCATTAGCCCCATGGGTCATCAATGTTTTTGTCTTTTATCTTTCCACTCCACTCTTCTTAGCATAAGACTTTCATCCTTAGGTCCCTAATCTACAATTCGGGAAAGAAAGTGGAAAACAAAAAGGCAGTGACCTGTGTCCCGAAAGCACGAACATTCCTTAAAACCCACCGTAGATTTTCACTTGCACCTCATTTGGCCAGAACTCCCTAGCATAAGGGAGTCCGAGAAGACTGAACATAAAATAGACAACTTATAGCATCTACCACAATGGAAGTAGGTAAGATTGCTCAAGGATAGTATGTTCGGTGAGAAGAAAAGACTAAGACTGGAATCCTGATGAAGACAAAGATTTAAGGCACAGGCAGAGAGGAAGCTGGACAGATGAAGGAGACAAGAGGTAATGTTCAAAAAACTAGGAGAGCACTGGGTCAGGGAAATCAAGGGAGGAGAGAATTTTAAGGAAAGGTCAATAGTTTCAGAAGCCACAACTGTCAGGTTAGATAAGGACTGAAGTCTCAGAAGGTAAGTGGCAAGGACCATTCCAGTGGAGCAGGTTGGAAAAAAGCAAGATTGTAGTTGGTTGGGAAGTAAAAGGGAAACGTGGCCATGGAGATAAGGACTATAGCCTACTTTGTCAAATTGTTTGTCTAGGAGCAAAAGAGACATAGGGAAGTAGTCCAGAGGGGGACATAGGCCCAAATAAAGAAACACGAATACTTGACACGGCTGAAAAGGCTACTTTCATGGTCTGGCTTCTGCACACTTCACCTCCCGAACTATCACTATCTCCTGACCAAGATACCTTTCCGGTCATCACTATTTCCCAGCATAGGGCATGATGTCTCTTGCCATCACACTCCTCTACCAGGACACCCTGTCCCTGTCTTCACTTGACTGACTCCTTCTCATCTTCAAGGCTTAATTTTAATTCCTCTAGGAAGTCACCTCTACCCAGGCTGAGTCAGATGACTCCCTCCTGTAATGCTTCCCAGCTTCTTTTTGCCCTTTCCACTCTGTGTCATAACATTTGAGTTAATTATGTCTTTCATATTATGAGACTGAGTTTTGCAGCTGAAGGAAAACTATCTTATTTATTTCCGTATCCTCCATGACTAATACAGGGGCTGAAACATACTCAGCTTAGGTCTGTTGAACTAAATGGCAAGGAAAAACAATAGACTTTAAAAATGCAGTTGATTTGTAACCTTATTAAAATACTTGTAACTTAGGTAATGAATGAACAAGTTTGTGACTATTCATGCTCAGTGTGATATAGTCAAAGGACAAAAAAATGCAAAGAAATATGTGGCATTGCTGACATAATTTTGAAAGTATTTTGTATATTGTAGGATAAAGTAAACATATTGATGTTAAGAACCAGGGTTCTCCCTGTAGGAGAAGAAAGATACAAACATGAATGGGGGAACGTAAAGAAGAATCAGATGGCATTAAATTTCAATTGGAGATGAATTTATGATTTTTTTAATATATAGTTTCTAGTAACAATGAGTTCCTAGATCTCGTCTCCTAAAGCCCACTCCCTAACTAAAAAGAAACAGATCTGGGGTAAGAAGGTAGAAAGTCCGCCTAACATGTTTTGCTGTTGTAAAATCAATCACAAAGTGCTCAAAGACTAATGGGGGCATGTCAAAAGGACACAGCTTGAAAGGGCTCCTACAAACAAAATTTGTGGCAGTTTGATCATCAAACGGAATAATGATGGTAGGGAATTATAATACTCTGAGTGAAAAAAAGATCCATACTGATTACTAGGTAGAAAGGGGTGGGAGAGAAAAAGCTGTTCTGCCAGCTAATAAATGATCTAATGAATACAGTCGTAACGAATTAGAAACATCATTTTGCAAACAAACTCCAGTGTAATAATAGACTCAGACAAGGATCATAATTGATGCTGAAACATTGGGTAAAATATTGTTGGGGAACAGAATATTCACCCGGTCTCAAAGCATCACTCTACAGATTACTCAATAATTACCAAGGAGAACAGATATCATTCAATGGAAGTCTGTTAGTTACCACTTTAACAAAGTGGCCACATTTAGCATCACTTACAATGGAACACTCAGCTACCACCAGTCTGTCAGTGAAGGCTTGTGTGTTGCTATAACACTAAACGGGCTTCAGCAGAGATTCCAGACTAAGACAGATAGGAAGAAAGGGCTGTCTATCTACTTCCAAAAATCAGCCAGTGGGAACCCTATGGATCATAACTGTCTGATCACAGCTGATCATGGGGATGGTGCAGGACCCGACAACATTTCATTTTCTTGCGCACAGGGTTACCATGAGTCTAGGGCAGGCTCTACGGCAGCTAACAACAACAACGTAATGGGACAGCCCGATAGGATCTGTCTTCCGTTGTGATGCAGTAAGACATACACATCCTGTACATATTTTTGCCAAAAGTGTTTAAGCTGAATTGAACCAGAAGGGAACAATCAGAAAATTCCTGAACAAGGGACGTTTCAGACAACCGGTCTGATCTCTTCATAGATATTTTGTCATGAAAAACTAACGAAAAATCGTCCTAGATGAAAATAGACTAAACGCAATGCGTGAATTTTGATCCTGGATTTTAAAAGCAAATAAAATAACAAACAGCTATAAAAGGCATTTTTGAAACAATAGGGGAAATTTAAATACGGACTGTATATTCATGATATTTAATCAATGCTAATTTTTTAAAATGTGATAATGATACTGAAATTATGTAAGAAAATGTCATTATTCTTGGGTGGCTGCTGTCTGGAACAACTTATGCCCAAATGGAAAAGGCAAAAAAAAAACAAAATACACACACTTATATGTATGTATGTGTACATATATGTATGTATATGCATATGCATGTGCAGAGAGAGAGAGAAAATGTTGCAAAATATTAACAATTGGTGAACCTAGATAAAAGATATGTGGTTGTTTATGGTATGTTCTATAGATTGGAAATTTTCAAAATAAAAAGTTTTGGAAAAATATTTTGGAGTTTGCATAATTTTTGGCATGGCTTAATTTATTTTTGTATTTTACCTTGATTTCCTTTTTTGCAGTTGAGTTCCTGTATTTCAGCAGCAATTCAGCCTACACTAATTGACCACCAGTGGAATAATTTAGGCAATTAAGCAATGTCCAGAAGAGGGCAGCAGAGTAAAAGTTTAATTTAAGGGCCATCTTTGTGTGTTGCCTTTTCCACATATCTGAAAATCAGACTTTATCTCACCACTTTCTCAGTAATAAAGTAAAAATCTCAATGTTCCTCTTTGAAAATTGAAGAAATTCAAAGCAATCGATGAGAATTCCATTTTTCCATTCTCTAACCTAGACTCAATGTTTATCCATTATTTAATAGGACATCCTTACTCTCCCATCCCCTTCTGACAGTCACAACCAAGAAGAGGCTGTATCAAGACACTTGAGGCCTCCTTTCCTGGATTCCTGTTTTCAGGACCACTCTGCTCCCTGGCTGTCCATCCATCCATCCATGCATCCATCTATCCATGCATCCATCTATCCATGCATCCTGCCAACCAGTTGCTCCTCTGAAATTCCCAAAACCTATTTCTGCATGCTAGTTCTCTGCTTAAGAAACTTCAATGACTGTCTACCTCCTCCTACCACAAATCTCAAGATTTTCCAATGGTCTGACCTTTCTCTGACTAAAAATCTTTATTTCCTACTACTCCTAATACATAATTTCTGCTCTACTTGGATCATCACATTCTTGCTCTCTGAACCCATTGCATTTGATCCCACCTCTGTGCCTTTGCTCATGCTAGTGCTTCTCAAACTTTTTGGTCTCATAAGTAGTTGAGAACCACCTTCCTAGAATCTTCCAGTTGACACTCAAGGCTGCCACAACCAGCTGTTACTACACATCTCTATGGTGCAACATTCACATTGTAGTCATAATAGATTTATATGTTTATTATAATTATTTTCCAGTAGATGGCAGTAAAGTGGTTGCAGAAAGAGGTGGCTTTTGCTTACTTACACAGATTAGCAAAGACTATTTTTTTCTTCTCCTTTTTATGCAATGTTTTATGTCCTGTGGAATAAATGACTTCAAATTATTTTGTATCTAATTTTATCAACATGCAATACACTACTTTAATTCATACAATTAGCATTAACTCGAGTATCTAGTGAAATGCTTTGTCACATACTTTCCTTCTCAAAATTTCAATCACGGTATGTGGTTCTAATACTCGATTATCAAATGTTCTGGTCTTAGACCCCATTATACTTTTAAAAATTACTGAAAGCTCCCAAAGAGTTTTTGTGTATGTGGGTTTATCTACTCAGATTTATTGTATCAATATTAAAACTGATTAATCTGTGTCCTTTGCCATGTCCTTTTTCTTCCTAGATGATCTCATCCAGTCCTCTGGCTGAAGACTTTTTATTTTTATTATTTATTTTTTGTTGTTATTGTTGAGAATATACAAGGTAGAATGTACACCAATTTGACAATTTCTACATGTACAATTCAGTGACACTGATTACATTCAAATTGTACAACCATTCTCACCTTCCTTTTCCAAGTTGTTCCTCCCCCATTAACATAAACTCACTGCCCCCTAAGTTTCTTATCTAATCTTTGAAGTTGCTGTTGTCAGTTTGATCCCATACAGATAGATATTAAAAGAGCATAGTGTTCAAGGCATACATCTTTACTAGTTAAGCTAAACTACTGTTTAAAGAATTCAGGGAATATTTTTGGTTTAAGGTTTAAAGAGTATCTCAGGGCAATGGTTTCAGGGATTCATCCAGCCTCCATGGCACCAGAAAGTCTAGATTCCATGAAAATTTTAAGTTCTGTTCTGAATTTTCCCCCTTTTGATCAGGATTCGTCTATAGAATCTTTGATCAAAATGTTCGGTAGTGGTAGCCAGGCACTGTCTAGTTCTGGTCTCATGGCAAAGGGTGACTGAAGACTCTTTAATTTCTATCTCCAGCTATGGCCTCACCTCAGAGATCCAGAAGTGAATATTCAACTACTTACTTGACATTTTTCATAGGCATTTCAAAACTCCACCCTCCCGCATCCAATCCATCAGCAAATTTCCAAAACCCCAAACCCACTGCCACCGAGTCGATTCTGACTCATAGCAACCTGGTAGGATAGAGTAGAACTACCCCGTAGGGTTTCCAAAGCTGTAATCTTTACGGAAGCAGACTGCCACATCTTTCTCCCATGGAGCGGCTGGTGGTTTCGAACTGCCAACCGTTCATTTAGCAGCCGAGTGCTTTAACCACTGTGCAACCAGGGCTCCTGAATTTAAGAGAATTAAAATCATACACATTCTCTAGCCATGGCAGACTTAAATTAAAAACCAATTATACACAAAAGGGCAAATATCATATGATCCCACTTATATAAAATATCTAGAATAGACAAATGAAAAGAGACAGAAAGTAGATACGTGGTTACCAAACGGCTAGTGGGAAAACAAGGAGTAAGTGCTTAACGGGTACAGAATTTCTGTTTGGGGATGATAAAAAAAGTTTTAGAAATAAATAGCATGATGGTTGCACACACACACAACAAAACAAAAAACAATTACAGTATCTAGGAAAATCCCAAATATTTGGACATTTTAAAACACACTTCTAAATAATAATGAATCAAAAAAGAAATGTCAAAGGAAATTAGAAAATATTTTGAACTGAATTATAATGAAGATACAAATATCAAAATTCCTGGAATTCAGTTAAGGTAATGCTGGAAGGAAAATTATAACTTTAAATGTTAGTATAACAAAGAACGATCTAAAATCAGTCACCAAAGTTTCTACTTTAAGAAGCTAGAAAAAGAACAGCAAAGGGAACTCAAAGCAAGCAAGAAAAAGGAAATGATACAGAACAGAAATCAGCAAAATAGAAAATAGACCAAAAAAAGAGAAAATTAATAAAATTAAAAGCTGTTTCTTTGAAAAGACTGACAAATCCTCAGTTAGACTGATGAAGAGAAAAGAGAGAGAACACAAATCACCAAAGTCAGGAATTAAAGTGGAGTTAGCACTAGGGATCATACAGACACTAAAAGGAGAATAAGAGAATATTTATGAACAACTTTATGTCACTAACTTTGACAACTTAGATGAAATGAATAAATTCCATGAAAAAATAATTACCACATTTGACACTAATGAAACACAAAATTTGAATAGCCCTATATGTTTAAGAGAAGTTGAATTCATTACCAAAGACCACTTGAAGTCCAAGTGATTTCACTGGTGAATTCCATTATACATGCTAAGAAGAATAACACCTATCTTGCCCAGATTTTTTTCAGAAAATAGAAGTGGAGGGAACACTTCCCAATTCATTTTATGAGACCAGCATAAGCCTAATACCAACCCCTGAAAAATAAAACCACAAACAAGCCATGGACTTGGGAATTAAAAACCACACTTCAGAATAAGTGTGGAACGACAACAAAAGCCTATATAAAAACCTGTAAGACGTGACAAACGAAGTACTTATAAGTGTGCAGGGTTATCTCAGGAATCAAAGGATGGTTCAGCGTTTGACAATGTGTCATTATAATTCATTACACCAACAGAGGAAAGGAGAGAAGCAATAAGATCATCTCAATGTATAGCAGAGAAAAGTATTTGGTATTCATCACTTATTTAAAATTTATGACAGAAATTCTTTGTCATAAAACTTTTTAAACTCCATAAAGTATATACATATTTAAAAAACCAAACTCGTTGCCGAGTCAACTGCGTATCATGGCAATCCCATGTAGAACTGCTCCTTAAGGTTTTCCATAAAGTATACCTACCAGAAAATTACAGTAAATATTAAAGGTTACACCTTACAAACATAAAGATGAAGTGGACTGACACAAACTAATGTTAGCAGATATCCAAATTAAACTTTTGAGTAAACAAAGGGAGCTGCAGATACTTACAGTAAATGTTTTATTTTTAAAACGCAAAATACCATGTATTTTCTACAGGAACATACACAGGTATGTAAATGCATAGAAATAAGACAGACAAAAATATCAGTCTGGTCACTTCTGAGGGGAGGTAACAAGGTCCAGAATTGGTGGAAATACAGGGTACAGGGAGGCTTTAGCCTAATCTACCATGTTTCTGTTTGTTATAAGAATGTTTTTATTAATTACTTAAGCCAAAACCAAACCCATTGCTGCCAAGTGGATTCCAACTCACAGCAACTCTATGGGACAGAGTAGAACTGCCCCATTGGGTTTCCAAAGCTGCAAATCTTTACAGAGACTCCCTCATCTATCTTCTTCATAGCGGCTAGTGGGTTCGAACAGGAGCTGAGCACTTTAACCACTGTGCCGCCAGGGCACCTATATTAACTACTTAGATAACTAAAAATTAATTTTAATACTATACATTTTAAAAACACTAAAATATGTACAAATACTGCTTTTTTTTTTTTTTTTTTTGATAAGCACATTAGTTAAGGATTCAACTAGTGCTTTTTGGTTCTTTTTAAGTTTGGGGACTATAAACCTTTGAATGCCATCCTGGAAATGAATTGACTCCATGTAGCAAGCCAGGTAAATCTGAATTATGTCAAACTACCAAACACAGCATGTGCGTGCAAACCCTCTAGAGTGTGGCAATATCCTATATGATATTAGAGTAAAATAGACTGTGGCAGATATTTTTTCTTTTCTTTTATTCAATTTTGGAACAGAATAAATTAGTCCAGAGGCCTGAATTTTCACTAGGTCTAACCTGTTAAATTTAGATAGTAGGTTAGAATTCACTCTCACTTTCAGGCAAAGATTAGGGAAACAGACTTTCCAGCCTGAGGAAATGGCACTAACACATTCATTTCTTAATAAACACTTGATTTGAAGATGGCTGAGGGATTCTTAGAGTTTGTCCCCACTGGAACCGAGCTTTGTCCAAATTTGCCCTAAACACACGCATGTGTGCATGGTGGGGAGGAGCAGTTGTAAAAATCACTTCATATTTCACCTATGGAGGGATATTTCCTACCTAAAGTCTATGAGGCAGCATTACCCTAATACCAAAATTAGACAAAAACATTACAAGAAAACTGCAAACCATTCCCTCATGAACATAGATGCAAGACTTCTAAATAAAATTTTAGCAAGTCAAACCCAACAATACATTAAAACGGTAATACACACTGACCAATTCTTTTTGCAGGTGTATACGTATGTCAAAACTTACCAAATTGTTCACATTAAATATGTGCAGTTTGTTGTATACCAATTATACCTCAATAAAGCTGTTAATTTTTTTTTTACCTATGTAATTTTGCCTTCGGGTGTTTGAGAGAATGTAAGAAAAACTGGAGTAAAAACAGAGCATCTTCACATTTTATTCTTTTATATTATGTATACGTATTTGCAAAACCCCCAAATTAGTAACTTTTGGGGACACAGATTCACTCTGATGGAAGGGCCTCATGTCTAGGTAGGCCTGAAACTCTTGCTCCAGAAAACCCAGCTGCTGAGAGAACCGAGACAGGAGAGGCAAACGTTGAGGAAGAGGAGGGAGAGCTATGCAAAGACAGGGGATGCTGCAGAACATAGATGATCAACGAAATCAGTAACCTGTAACAGAAGGCCTGGGGAAGCCGTGAGGAAAAGTCTAGATGAAACTTCATGATGCGTTCCTCGAAGGCAGGATGCCCTTTGAATCCCAGTGACACTCGCGCACAAGGGCTAAAGTGTGAAAATACACGAGTGAAGGGACGGAATAAAGCGGCCTCCTTCCAGCTCTGCGGAACTCTACTTCAGCGAGCTGAGGTCAAGAAAGGTGAAGGTTGGCGGCCAGGGGCGAGAGGAGCCGGGGTTGGGTCTCTGAGGGCGGCACCGATGGCGGCGACGGAAGAGGCGGGAGAGGGCGGCCTCCGTTCCTCCCCGGCCGGGGCGGGCCCGAGACCGCGACCCGCCACTCCCGCGCCATCCTCGTCACGGCGCCGCGGGACAGCCATGCCAGGCCGCCTGCTGCGAGGCCTGTGGCAGCGATGGCGCCGATACAAGTACCGCTTCGTACCCTGGATCGCCCTGAACATTAGCCACAACCCGAGGTGAGAAGGCCAGGCCAGGGGCTTCTTTCTTCAGTCTCCCGACACCACAGTGGCCGCGGGGCCCGAGGTGGCCGGATCCTGAGGCATTTGAAATCTGAAGCGGCCGAGGCCACAGGCGGCCGAAGGGCGGGAGGCGGCCCAGGGTCCAGAGGAGGGCGGGGCCCGAGGTAGGCAGAGCCTGAAGCTCCCTCGGAGTCTGAGGCCGAGGCGATGGGGCCAGCGGCGGGTGAGACGTGAGGTGGGCGGAGCCCGAGGTGGGCGGGGTCACACAGGGCGGAGCCAGAGCTGAGCGGAGGCCGAGGTAGTCGGAGCCTGAAGCTGGTGGAGTCCGAGGCAGGCGGGGTAAGAGATGGGTGGGGCCTTAGGGGGCGGAGCCTGAGGCGGGCGGGGCCCGAGGCTGGTGAAGGCTGACGCGGGCCAGGGCGAGAAGCGAACGCGGGGCCTTAGGTGGGCTGGGCCGAGACGCCCATTTCCCAGCGCCCCCGGCGTTACGGGGCCTGCGAGGCCGGGGAAGAGGGGTGCGCTCTGCGAGTGATTTCTCTTTCACCCGACCGTACCCGCTGGGACGTCTGACGCCACCCTGTATCTTGGCAGAACTCAAACTCTTAAACAGGAAAGCCCGTCCCGTGTGAGGGTGTGTGGCCTTTTCTCTACTAAGACATAGTTAGGACTTCTACTTCCTCAGAAAAGCCAAACCGGGGTTTATTTTCACAGCCCCGTAGAAGTATTTTATGTGGGGAAAGCAATCCAACTCGGCTGGGAGGATGAAGGCTTGGAGTAGTTAACGCATGAAAGCCAGCGTAAAGCAACTAAAAACACATCGGAGTGTTAGGTTTTTATAATACAGGGTCCACGCCATGAAGGGAAACGGTAAAGCTGTCCCGTGTGAAGGGATCTAGTTGAGGGATGTTGCAGGGGGCTCAGTGTAACTGCCGGCTTTGTATGTGGTGTGCTAACGATCTGGAAGAGTGCGCATAATGCTCACTAAATATGCGAACACGTCTCTGTTAATAACCAAATTTTCCCGAAGTTTCATACTGCGGACTTAAAAATTAAAAGCATTATTTCTGTTGGCGGGAATTGTTCTCTCTTGGGTTTAGAAGTAACAATAATACAATTAGGAAAATTAAAATGATGTAGTCATTAAAGAAGTAAGTACTCGGGTGAGAATGTAACAAAGTAGTGTTGACTTAAATTTATCTCTGAAACATCTATAAAAAGAGCCATCTCAATGTGATGATTCTCATTATGTGATAATATTCAAGTGGCTGTTGTGTAGTGGGGAAAAGAGCTGAGCTCTGTTTCTGCTTCTGGCTCTGCCACTCACCAGCTTTAGGATTTGGGGCAAGTTCCTTAACATCTTCAAGCCACTGTTTCCTTGTCTGCAAAAATTAGCTAATATATGTAAGACGCGATGGCATTTGTCACAGAGTGAGCCTTTCATAAATGTTGCTGTTGTTAGCTTGTGTGGGTACTGCTGGGAGTTAGGCAACTAGAGCTATCCCAGACAATTCTTTTCCGAACTACTTTTGTTTCAGTTACAAGAGACTAATCTTAAAATTCTTTAAGGCCAGTAGCCCAGAAAGCATCAAGAAAGTCTGGCTTTTATGAGTTGAAGGGTAGTGAATAGAAAATTCTCCCATTTTCAGGACCCTCCGATATGTTCCAGAGGAATCCAAAGACAAAGTTATATCAGATGAAGAGGTCCTAGGAACATTACTGAAAGTTTTCCAGGCTCTATTCTTAAATGATTTCAATAAACAATCAGATATCTTGACTGTGCTTCCAGAACCTGTTAAATCGAAATATCAAGACTTCCTGGCAGTTCAGCATCAAAGAGAGAAATTGCTTGAAAACAGACATCAACAGCAAAGTATCTTTAAACCAGAAGAAGTTCTTTATAAGACATTGGGTTTCAGTGTTGCCCGAGCAACTAGCTCATTGATTTCTGCTGGAAAAGGTGTCTTCGTTACTAAAGGATTTGTACCAAAAGGCGCGGTTGTATCTATGTATCCTGGTAATGGCACAATTAGTACTTTGCCAAGAGTTATTGTATACAGATAAATATAAGTTCAACAAAATGCTTAAATCTGTAATCCTCAGAGTAAGGGGTTGAATTGGAAACTAAAATTTCCATAGATCTTTTTAAATCCTAATTTGGAAATTTACTGTTTGTAAATTGTTATTCTTAGAAAGTATTCTGGAGTATTTGTTAGGATAAATGCATTTTTCTTTTAAAGAAATTTTTCTAGTCAATGTTTAAATTAAGGAGAACATGTCCTACTTTGATAAGGTAGATTATTTATAAAGCACTAAAGGATAAATCAGTTTGGCTTAGTTAATTGATAACTAAAGGTAAAGATATGATATGGGTCAAAACATGAAAGAATTTAAACCTGTCAGTTACTGAATAAAGACCATTCTGTCGTTACTATACTTGGAAAGTAAAGCAGCTTCTTTGCAAAAAGTCATTGACTGTTGAATGCATAATAGAATATGTTATTTGTTAAACTAACATTATGTTATTTGGCATGGTAGAAAATGTCTATGAATATGGAAGTCAGATAGACTTAGGTTTTAAAAAGTCACTGTGCTCTTTTTATGTCTGTAAGTAAGGGAATGTCTGTTTACTCATATACAACTCACCTATTTACAGGTTCTATTTAACCTATAAAGACTAAATAGAATAAGCCAGCAAACAAATAATAAAATATATTGACAGATAAGCATAACTGGCATGTGGGAAGCATCCAGAAAATATTTTCTCTTTTCCTCCTTTGCCAGTGATAGGAGAAACAACCTGAGTGTCAGACTCATCTATTCTCATATATGTCTACATTATTTAATTGATTATTAACAAACCATATTTCTTAAAGTACTCTTTAATAGATGTCATATCAAACTCTGCTTTTTAAAAATACATATGGTTGTGTAAAACCAAGCCTAAAATGTGATGTTTACATTATCGTTAACCAAGATAGTCATATTTGATTCTGTTGTGTGGACATGTTGGTTCTGTGCTCCCTTTGCTATTGGGCACTCTATAAAGGGAGAAAATAGCCAAAGAAAATGTGATGGTCTAGACTGGAGGTAAAATGTTAGAAAAAGAGGAATTAAATTCTTCCATTTTATGTTTATATTCTAGAGAAAGGCCCTTATCATGATGTTTATCATTTTTACATGTTGCTTTGTCTTGTTGTATGTAATAGGTACAGTTTATCAGAAGTATGAGCCAGTCTTTTTCCAGTCCATTGGAAATCCATTTATTTTTAGATGCCTGGATGGGGTACTCATTGATGGAAATGACAAAGGAATATCAAAAGTTGTATACAGGTAAGTTGATGCCCATGTTCAAATTTAATTATAGGAGACAGAACCATACTTCCTACAATGGCTATGACCAGTAGTATTTGTATTTTAAATAAAAATCTATTTAGGTAACTGCTGTGTAGCAACTCAGTCGCCCTATTGATTAGACAATTTTTTTTTTAAGATAAATTGCACCTTGCTTAGTTCGAGGGCTAATTTTGTATTTTTGAATTCAATTTTAAGATACAGAAGAACAGTCCTTAGCTAATGTTTTCACCTGTTTCAGATCTTGCAATGGGAGGGACCAGCTTGGCCCTTTAAAAATGAGTGATAGTACATGGCTAACTTCAGAAATGCATAATCCACTGGCTGTAGGACAGTATGTCAACAATTGTTCAAATGGTAAGTTGGCATCATGTCTGTATGAGACTAAATGTAAATATGACAGTGGTTAATTCTCCTTTGCCATTATGACTGAGTGCCAGAAACAGGTGAGTTTAATATCTGAGCTGTTCAGAGCCCTTAAATAACTATAACTTTTTGAGGGCAGATATCACAGGGAAAATTGGGGGAAATGATATATATTAACTGAAATTTTAAAATTTACTATTTTGTGATTTTGCAGTGACTATAGGTAATTGATAACAGTTATCCTTTTGATCATTATTATTTTAGCATTTGTTTTATAGTTAACGGAGAGATTATTTTGTCAGGGGCTCAGTATAGCCTTATAGAATAATCACGAGACTGGTATCCCCTTTCTGTGGGTGTTTGTGAGTCACTTAACTTCTCTAGGACTTGGCTTTCCCATAAGTAAGAGTTTGATCGTCTGACTATGTTTAGCATAGGCTTTGGTGTAAAAAACAAAACCAAACCCATTGCCGTCAAGTTAATTTCAACTCATAGCAACCCTATAGAACAGAGTAGAACTGCCCCATAGGATTTCCAAGGAGGAGCTGGTGGATTTGAACTACCGATGTTTTCGTCAGCAGCCGAGCTCTTAACCACTGTGCCACCAGGGTTAGGGAGACATAAATTTGAAGACTGACTCTTCTACTTAACCTTTAACCTTTCTGAGCCCTTACTTCTTCCTGGTCTCAAAAAAGTAAATAATGAAGTTTATTTCAGAATATATATGTGTGTATGTGTGTGTGTATTAATTTTAAGCATGTTCTGTTAAGTTAGAAAACATACATAAAGTGTCATAATCCAGTACTGTTTTCTATGACCTTGTATCATCACTGTGTTTCTAAAAGTTATGTGTTTTCTCTAGACAAAGCGGCTAATGTCTGTTATCAGGAATTTGATGTGCCTGCAGTTTTTCCTGTAGAACTGAAGCAATATCTTCCAAACATTGCCTACAGCTACGACAAACAAAGGTTGGTCTTCTACAAGAGCAGTTCCTATCTTCTGCCTTATGCTGTACTTAAAAATTTTTTCTCAGAAAAAGCTATATAGAAATTAAGGTGAGATTTTGAGTGAAAAATTACAAGTAACTTAGATTTTGATGTTCATCATACTTTAATGTAGACTTATTTCAAATTATACAATGTTTCCATTAACCTGACTCATTCTGCTTATTATTACCCATTTTTAGTCT
The DNA here is from genome assembly GCF_000243295.1 of Trichechus manatus latirostris. Taxonomy (NCBI): domain Eukaryota; kingdom Metazoa; phylum Chordata; class Mammalia; order Sirenia; family Trichechidae; genus Trichechus; species Trichechus manatus. Next base: position 9,615,255 of record NW_004444010.1, read on the forward strand.
GTGTAGTACTTCACAAGTATTAACCTTAGTTTTTTTTTCCCAATCGATTCTGTTGTTTTTCCTAGTCACAAAATCTTCTAATATATTTTTACTTTAATCAATTTAAGTATCATGTTCTCCACTTCACATGAGAGCACCCAGTTGAAGAAGAAAGGGGTCAAATTACACTATGTACTATTTCTTTTGCCCATTTCACTATTAAGGTTTTCTAACCTAATAGTGAAAAAAAAAATAGATACATCCAGAAGATACATATTTTCAATATAACATACATTTTCTGTTCATTAAGTGGGAAGTGTACTGAGAATATGCAAGTAACAGTTTTAAAATATAAGTTATTCTGTAGAGTTAAGTGTTCTCTAGTAACATTGCTATAGGAAGATAGTATCTTTATATCATTGCACTGAGCTGTCAGTTGCTAGCAAACTTTATTTTGTGGGTGTTCTATTAAATTGGCCTTTTAAGAAATGAATGATGTTTAAAATTTGGACTATTCCCTATACTTAACACTTGATAGCTTTGTGTGTGTGTGCGCGTACGTGTGTGTGTTTAACAACTAGGTCTTAGCCACATACTCTGGGGTCTAATGTCATTACCATTCAACAGGTAGAGGAAAAGATAAATGAGTGGGAACATTGAATATATACATATAACAGTATCTTATTTTTTCCAGAAAAAATTAATTTTTTTAAAAATTTCATTTTAAGTAATGTTTCCAGCTTTGCAGAACACAAAGAGATAATTAATAAAAGAATTTTAAACTATAATGTCATTTTAAAATCCTGTTTGTAGTACCAGTTTTGCGGGCCTGAATATATAAATGTTTTCGGAAGAGGTAGCCAGTTATATAAATGTATTGATTTGATTTGTGGTCTTTTTAAATGATATAGAATAGACATACTCTAGAATAATTCCATCAGAGATTTACTCATGGAAATCAAATACATAAACTAAGATGATAGTAAGGAATCTGAGTAGAGAGAAACTTACATCTATAAAACCCATATTGATTATATTAAAAATATGAGCTTGTATCTATTAATAATTCTAACTTTTGTGTATTTTTCTCTTTTTGTTTTCAGCCCACTTCGATGTGTTGTTCTTGTTACACTAAGGGATATCAAGCAAGGAGAAGAGCTTTTTTCAAATTACTACACAATTGTCAGCTAACTTTGTCATTCAGAAATTAGGTTTTTGACTCAGCTATCGAGTTAACTCTAAGTATTTTTTGTTAGTCATTTCTCTGAGTTCCATCTGTAGAACAAATACTTTGAGACCTAACTGGAGTAGAAATTCTGTTTTTATTGATACTGTATTTGTTTCAATTCCATGATAAAAGCTATTTGCTTCCTTACAATTTCAAATTTGAAATGCAGTTTCAATTTTAATTGACTTTCACCTAAATACACAGTAACTCATTAAATTAAAACCTACGGTATGAGTTTATAATTTTAGTTTTTCATTGATTTTGTCTATCTCTTTGGTGCTTTATTAAATTATAGTTAAGCCATCAACAATTCTTGCAGTACTGTTTGATGTGTACAAACTGCTGTGAAAACTTTATTTTTACAGATAAACTGAAGTAAAAAGAAAATTTATTCTAAAATAGAATTTGTGTTGCCATCAGTAAATTGGTGTGTGTGTGTTTCATCTAATTTAAAGATTGTTCTATCTTGATAAGGGGAAAATGTGGGGTTATACTATTTTCTCTACTCTTAATTATTTTATTTAAGCATTTCACACATCATTTAAAAAAAGAGCTAAAAATGAGGAAAGAGATCGTTTTAGCATGGGAATATAGATGGTGTTGGTGGAAGAACATTTACTCCTTGCTTCTCATGTTTCCTTGTGGTGGGCTTCTATTAGTAGGGCTCCTGCTGTCTCTACCCATGGGAGAAAGAGTGACTTTCTGAGAGTATCTTTGGAGAGCTAGGCACCAGTGCCTCACACCCTTCTAGTTCCTTCTCTGTGGATCTGCCTGCCAGCAGGATGTATCCTGGGCTGCTCTCTGCCCCCGCGGGAAGAGGCCTGTAACTAGCCCAGCCAGTGAACCAGTGAGCCTAATTCAGAGGTGGAATATTAGTGAGCCGACCAGGCCACAGGTCTGAAGCCACCTTCTCCAGAGTTTTGTAGTAATAATTACTTTGATTTCCATTGACCTGCCTCTTGCATCCAACTCTCAGTTCTAAACTTGGATGGGGAGGAGGGTATGTATTGAGCCCCTCAAATCCTAACATGGAATCTGTATAATCAGAATTTAACCACTTCTGACCACCTTCACTGATAAGCTACCAGCTTTTTTCACCTGGTTTATTGCAATTTCAGTAGCCTCCTAATTGCCTTTCCGTTTACATTCCTGTTCCCCAACCTGTATTATAGACTAGATCACTAAGAGTGATCCTTTAAGAAATGTAAGTCACATCTTAATATGCTTCTGCTCAAAACCCTCCAATGACTCGTTTCACGGAGTAAATGCCAACGTCCTTCACGTACATGATCTAGCCACTCATTATCTCTGATCTCATCTACTCTCCCCCTTGTTCACTCCACCTGCCATACTGGCCTCCTTGCTGCTCTTTGAACCTGCCAGGCACACTCCCACCCCAGGGCCTTTGCACTTGTTCTCTCTGCCAGGAATGATCTTCCCCCAGATACCACAATTTGTTCTGTTACCAAGAGACCTTGCCTAACCACCTTAAATTTACAGTCCCCCAACTCCCACCTCTGACACTCCTTATTCTACTACCTTATTTTTCTCTGGCATTTATCACCATCTGACATACATTTTACTTGTCATCTCAATAGTGTACCCGATGGAGTACTAGTGCCTAGAACATCTTTCAACAAACAGTTGACAATACTTGAATGTATGAGACATAGTTTGTCCCAGTATCTCTCATTTATTTGCCTTACAGTTTAAGGCAATTTTTTGTCATTAAATCAGTAGTTGTTCAAGTAGTCTAAGGTATAAGCTGATACAGAAGGGGCCTCCCATTTGACACTTGGCATGTGCGTGTATACACATCCATGAGAGTATTTCACTTTTTTGATTGTCTTTTGTGTCACCAAAAGCCTAAGAAGTCAGAGGGGCTCATCTTGTAGAGAAACCAATCTACTCTATCAAGAAAACTGTTACCTGACTTGGTGAGTAAGTACTAAGGGAAGGGCCATGGGGGATACAAAGAATAAAACATGGTTCCTGCCCATAAAATGCTCACAGTAGGAGTATAAAGCTTGCCTAGTACCATGACTTGCTCTGGGCTGTAGGGGTGCAGTGAAGATATTTTTAAAAACAGAACACTGATATTTTGAAAATTAAAATAGCCATTTTCATTTTTTCAGACTGATTTTTTAGATTTATAAATGGCAGATTTCATTTCTCACATGCTTATGAAATGCTTATCCTACATCAGAAAATACCTTTGTGACAGTAATGGCTTCACCTCCTTGTAAAAACATAACTCTCATCAAGATCAAGGTATACACACGGAATCTCTCTAAAGTGAATGTCAGCTGTTGTATATTAAAATTACAAAAAATTGAGTCTTCCTTGTCTAGCACCACAAATTCAGTGCCCCTTGTGCACTGTTTTGTCACAGAGAACCCACAAAGACACCAACAAGAGAGGATTGTGATTAAGGATCAGTTATTTGGACGGGAAATGGTAACCAGGGCTATATCCCAGGGACTAAATTAAAATGAAAGTGTATATGATGAGATGTCCAAGTCTGCAGATGCCATGAGGCCTTTGAGAAGTCAGAGAAACATCTGGTTCCAAAAGCATACCACTGATGAAAATTAATGATCAAAATGGACAAGGTCTGGAAGTCACTAGAGATTATTCTGCTTCCAGGAAGCTGCTGCTCCCTCCCTTAAAAGCCTGAAGTACCATGTAGTGCTCATATAGCACTTGCTGCATTCTTGGCTGTATCCACAATACTTGTGCTTGTGCCCCCTCTGAAAGCACTTCTGTGCATCTGTGTCCACCACAGATCCCTCACGGTAAGGCCCTCAGGTGGTGGTGAAGGAAGGAAAGTGGTTTTAGACAAGTAACCAAGGCAAAGGAGTCAAGGTTTTTGTTTTCCTGTTATCCTCTTCTTGCCGTTGTACAACATCTGGATATTATACATGTACAACACCTGATCGACTAGATTGGTTTCACTACAAGATGAGCCCCTCTTGTAGAGATGAGTCTGATCACTGCATATTAATGGAACTAGAGGAAGCTCTGGTGAAAGCAAATGAAATATGGGGACAAACTTGTGAAATAAGGCTAAAATATTCTTTAGCTTAAAAAGATAAAGGCTTAAGGAAGATATTAACGAGTCCATAAAACCAAGATTATTATAGATAAGACTAGTTCGCCATAAATACATTCTGTCGAATAAAAAATTTTCCAATTTCAGATATCGTGACTTCCTAAAATGGATGGTTGCCTAGAATGCTGCCTGAAACACAAGAGATATTCAGTCAGTGCTTCCTGAATGAAACTAAAAGTATAATCCTCATTTTGGGACAGTAAGAGTCTTATTATAGATGGAAAACTATTATAGATTTAAGAAAAACTTATTTTATCTACTGACCTCATTACTTACCCATCAAATATCTTATTTACTACATCTAAACCCAACTTAACAGTGGTAAAGTATCTACCCATGTGGTATAGTTCAAGACTATTTGTGGCAAAGACTCACACGAACCAAGAAAAAAAAAAGATTTCCAGATTTTTATTTCTGGAACTGTACACCAGGTATTAAAGTACAACAAATACAAAATAATGCTCAAAAAAATCAGTGTTTATGTACAAATATTAAAATCAATGCAACATTAGCAACTTCCTCTTGAACATCTGATACTAAAACTTGTTCTGATTGTCACTAATTTATCTCATACTCACAGGGTACTTATTTCAAACTGGGACAATTGGAATCACTGGTCATCTAAGAAGAATATTAATATCTACCATATTTAACAATAAAACTAATAGTTTCCTTCTAGTGAAAAAATTAGGAACTTTTTAAAAAACATAGTAACGTCAATATTTTTATAAATTATTTCAGTTTCCATTTGTAGACAATGTGCTTTGAAACTCTGGGCAAACAATCTCCTTGGTGGTCAGGTTTCTTCATTAGTTTACATTCAAAGTTGAAATATTCACTAGAGACTTTGGTTAAATTAAATAGTATCCTACGCTCTATTAGATCTGACATTCTCAAATGCTTATGACCCTCAATTTCTAAAAATTAAAAAGGAAACAATTGCACAATTCTTTGACCTAATTGTACACACTTTAGTAAATTTTTTAAGCAGTATTCTACATCCTTCAAGTAAATTCAGCAGTTGACCATGACAAGAGGAAAACTGAACATTTAAAAAGCTAGAATGAAAAAGATGAGAAGTATGACTAACAAAAGTATTGCTATAATCACAGCACCAGTTACATTTCTAAATGAATAAGCTGTCCTCTTCAAATTCCCTGTACATAAAAGATACATCAGCCAACACTGCAATTGCTCACCATGGATTTTTGGTTTGTTCATATGAAAATAATGTAGCAAAGGGAAAAAAAACAAAAAAAACAACCCAAAAAGAATTCATCACAGTTTGTTATAAGAATTGTGCTTAACACTTGATAATAAAGGCATTATTGTTTCTTTGTATGATTGCAAATTGGCTAGTTTCATGCTCCCAAACGCAATTCTTTTAATAAACAGTAACAAATTCTCTGTTAAAATGCTAAAACTGAGAGGAAAAAAAAAGCGCCCAGTAAATCCAGCTTTTAAAAGAAAATTCAATAAATAGCTATTTTACATGGATAAAGTCATAGTGGTACAATTATGAATGTCACATCAAGCATGCACAAAAATGGTATATTATACACGGCAGAAGTAGTCAGAAAATATTGAATTAGATCTAAAAAGATAAGAAGAATTTACACATATATACAAAAATCTTGCAAATTATTGCCTCATTCTAACAAGGAATTAAAAGTAAACGTTACCAGCTAGCTAGCACTCTCTGAGAGGCTAAAAATCAGGTTGGCATTTAAAAATCTATTAAACTAGCTGGAATTTATTTTTCTCTCATACCATTTTCTGGATTTTGGTCAAAAATCTTTATTAAATAACTAAAGTGTCCATTCAACTTGCTGATAATCCAAACTTTAGATAAGAAACACCGTTTCTATCTTATATCAAGATCCCAGCAATGCATAGATAAACTGAATATATTACTGCATCAGCTACTGAGAATGGGCATGTTCATTTAAGTGCAACTGGTATTAGCATTCAGTCATCTTTGTGTAAATTATTTTATACAAACCAGCCATTGTAAACCCAGAGTCAAAAGTAAAGTTACAACAATGGAAGATTATGGCCAGTATCTTACTAAATTACAGAAAATGTACTGATTTTTAGCACAAGCAATAAGGTTCAAAGTTTAGCACAACAACACAGCAATAAGAAGCTGACAACTTGGATGAAATTATCAGAAAGCAACACAGGGCCCAGGCTACCCATTATTTACTGTGTGCATACAAGAATGCTAGACTTTAGCTGTATAAATTAGAGACTGATTTTAAGTTATTAATTTAACTACTTTTGTCCACTGCGCTAAACTAAATGTGCTACTGCGTAAACACTTCAAAGCAATCTTCATTAAAATTCTGCAAAGGAAAACAAGAATAAACATCATCCAAAACAAAGGATGTCATTGCAGTTCACAGTTTGTATAATAAATACCCTCCCTTTCAATCACTAAGGTTACTACATCCTATCTACTCATCAGCACAACCTTGAAGTGACTTAGAAATATCAGCAATGCAGCCAAATATTTTAAGTTTTTTGCAAAGCAACACAACTAGTAAAAATCAAAATTTTTAATTAAGATGGTGAAAAAACAAAAAAAGTAAAATTATGTTTTAACTGTACTATAAAAGCAAAGCTTATTATATCCTAATACTGTATTATACATTGTTTGAATTCACCTTATAACTTAAAGATGCATGGCCATAGAGCAAAATGGCCAAAGTTTATGACAATGGCTTCTTATTCACAATGTTTGGAATAAAAATAAGTTTGAGATGCATCTGAACGTCTATCACTTTTTAAAACTTAAAGTGGTTAAGTACCATTCTATTTCAGATAGGAACTCACATTTTTCTTGCCAAATGCTCAAGCTAAAAAAAAAGCTTAAATATACTTCAAGGTTCTACTGCATTGTGTATAAAATCTAGAAGTCCCTCCTAAATATTAACACTTTGAACTGCAGTGCTACAAACAACTGAAGAGGTGTCCCCAAATGTAAACCACTGAATGGCAACATCCTAGGCTTTGCAGACTGTGCCTCCACAAGTCGACTGCCTCAGGATAAACAAAATTATGCAATGACTGGTATTGATTTTTAAGATTACAATCTTGACAATGGTGGACAAAATCCCATCTGAACACCACATCTTCAAAGGCCGAATTTTTAGCCAATAAACAAAGTTACACAGAAATCTTCTGGCAGTAAGATGACCCATTCTGTGTAAGGTAGCCCTGGTCTAAAATTTTGAAACAGGATCCAAGCAAGCGTCTTCGTAATTTGCACGCAGTTCCTTGTGCTGGCTTCCATAAAGATGGACTTGCTGTTTTGTAAACTGAAGTGCTCTACTTGAATAACATGAGAGAAGTTTCCATTTAAAAAAAAAAAATCCTTGCATGTTTGTGCAGTTTAAAGAAACCTACCCCTGCTTTTATTTAATTAAGAAAATTAAAATTAAAAAAAAAAATGCTACATTGAGCAGGGATCGGGATCGGTACCTGTAAACATTGTTATTCCACTGCATCCATTACGGCAAAAGGAATTTACGCAAAAAGAAGCCACTCCATTCAGTTCAGAACTTCTGTGCTGGTTTTGAGCTGGAGGCCTCTGTCTACAGGTTTTAAAATTGGGAGTGAGGGCAGTGGGGAACAGAATAGAATAGAAAAGGGAGGTACCAGGGAGGAGGTACTGGGGATGAGGAAGAGAGAAGCAGAGCTTAAAGCTGCACCACAGAGTTCAATCTTAGTTCCCAACTCTGCTGATCATAGTTCATTTCCACATTTATGGATTGAAAAATGAAAATACTCTTGATAAATCAAGATATAGTTCTATACATACTGACATCACTGATGTCATAGTGAAAAAGGTTCAAACTTCCAGTGAAAGACTAAGCAAACCTGATAGCTCCCCTCAAGTTTACTGGTACTGCACACCCATTGTTCCTGGGCTCCTCCCCGGGTCACTCAGAGTGAAGGGCAGTATGCTGATGCAGGGCGTGGGCACTGATGAAACCATTGGTCTCGCTGGCAGACAGACTGCCAAAGTCAGCCACTGAGACAGCCATTTTGGCACTGGTGATGTGATGTGTGTGATTTTCAAAGTCCACACCCAAATTATTTACAGATACCTCATTCATAAAGGATTCAGGTACAGCAATGCCCATTTTCAATCTCTTTGCTGGTCTTTCTGACTCTTCACTGCACAAGTTCATAGGGTTTAGCTCTGAGTGATAAAATCCAGTCTCAAATAAATTAAAACAATCACTTTCCCCATTGCTGGGCAGGGTAAGTAACTCTTCTGTTACAACAGGCACATGATTTACTTGTCCACGGGGTGTGTTGCCCAGTGAAGGAAAGCTATCATCCAAACAATTCACATCTGTGGGGTTGCAGACGGTTGCTACACTGTTGGTCAAAGCTAGAAAGAAATAGAAAACGGTTTGATTAAGTGGTCCTGTTATGAAACAAGCTTCGCCCCAAGCTATACTAAAGAACACAAAAAGATGTTCATTTTACCTGTCAAGTCGCTGGCAGTAAAAGAGTTCAGAATGTTCAGCTGTTGATCAGGAAGAGGCTCAGGTCGGTTAGAAGTTAAGGCTGAAGAATTTACAGTCCCACCCAGAGCTTCTGTTTCATCTACCAAACGATCCATATAGTCCCTGAAAAACACACCCCAATGATTTTATAGCTGCTTATTACAGTTAAAAACAAAGAGTCACTGAAGTCCAGTTCATGGTACTTACGTAACTCCAGGGTGATGGTTGTATCGTTTCTTTCCAAATCTTGTTTGCTGAGCAAAGTAATCATAACGCTCAGATTTCTTCCACATATAGTAGAACGCCACACACTCAGCAACTGTCCGAGTTCTCACCTAACAAACAAAAATGGATTTTTGAAAAACAAACCAACAAATCTAATCCATTTTTTTAAATAACTTTTTTAAAAATAACACTGTAACTTCAATTCATGGGTCTAATTTTCCAGCCTGCCAATTATGAATTTCTAAACAGTTTATTAGTATATACCAGAAATGTCTTTACATTTACACTGTTTAGCAATGAGGCTACTTTCAAAAGCCCAAAGGTTATTATTTTTTTAAATCAGAATGTATTAGTTTATAAAACAAATGTGCATCCAGAAATTATCTTGCCCCTTTACTGAAAAATCCAAAATCACTGGAATCTCTTATTTTCTTCACTGAACTCTGTGATTCTGCCTGCAGCAAAGGTTGTTAAACTGGAATTAGCCAACCCCAGAGGGTCCATGATACGCTTCACAGAGGTTTATTAACTCCCCAAATTATGCGCAGGTACACTTTTCTGAGAAGGGCCAGAGACACATCAGATTCTCAAAGCGTTCCATGAGCCAAAAGAGGGTAAGAACCCTTGGCAAAGGGATCAGCACTGTATTGTTTCTGGAATTTAAGACGATTTGTTAACTAAAGGCAGAGTTTTCCCCTCCAACATGTGTTTGGTAAGAACAACAATGAATTCTGAGTCTCACCAACCGAGCCCTGCAAACAGACTAGGGTTCCTCTGACTACATGTAGCCATGGGTATGAGTTCAGATGTACGGTCTACATCAGACTAAATTCTGTATCCTTATCCTGGTACTTAATCAGTACCCAATAAGGAAGCTACCATATTTCTACCCTCATTAGCAAATGTATTGTGATAAAGATCACTAATACAGGGTTCAAGCTTCTTAAATCGAGAAATATGGTATACCTTTCAATTAATACCATTATCTACACGTCTTCTCAGAATATAGGCTTCTTGGGGATGGAACCTTTTCTGTTTTGTTCACTGGTGTATCTCTAGTGCCTAAAACAATGTCTGGTAAGTTGTTGTTGTCGTTAGGTATTGTCGAGTCGGTTCTGACTCATAGCAACTCTACAGGACAGAGCAGAACTGCTCCATAGGGTTTTCAAGGAGCACCTGGTAGATCTGAACTGCAGTCGAGCCCTTAACCACTATGCCACCAGGGCTCCGTCTGGTAAGCAGTAGGATTTAACTGTTTATGGAATGAAAGGATAGAGTAAATTTCATAAGTTATTGCAAAAGTGATAGCTTTATTTTGACTTGAAAAGCCAACTCAGATTCTAAAACAGAAGTTTTATCTACGTACTAAATTAAACACTTCTGTCATCTCATCTTTGAGAAAACATACAAAAAAGCATAAAATACTGACTTACCCACCCAAATAGTTCAGAACCTTACCTTCTTCTAGGAAGAAGAGGGATAATAATAAACAAAGTATATTTCAATGAGACTTCAGTATTCCAAACTATTAGAATATATTTTTCAGTTGCTTTTAGTAAATGACTATCGTGGATTGAATTGTATCCCCCTAAAATGTGTGTCAACTTGGCTAGGCCAGGATTCCCAGTATTGCGTCTGTCCACCATTTTATCATCTGATGTGATTTTCTTATGTGTTGTAAATCCTACCTCTATGATGTTAATGAGACAGGATTAGAGGCAGTTACATTAATGAGGTAGGACTCAATCTACAAGATTAGGTTGTGTCTTGAGTCAATCTCTTTTGATATATAAAAGAGAGAAGCAAGCAGAGAGACAGGGGGACCTCATACCACTAAGAAACAAGAGCTAGAAGAATTGTGCGTCCTTTGGACCTGAGGTCCCTGCACTGAGAAGCTCCTTGACCGGGGAAGATTGATGACAAGGACCTTCCCTCAGAGCCAACAGAGACAGCAGGCCTTCCCCTGAAGCTGGCACCCTGAATTTGGACTTCTAGCCTCCTAGACAGTGAGAGAATAAATTTCTCTTTGTTAAAGCCATCCACTTGTGGTATTTCTGTTATAGCAGCACTAAATAACTAAGACACTGATGTTTCTTCTTTCAGCAACTGCAGCTCTCAGTGCTGAAGGGAAACTTTTTTCTTTTTTTTAATTGTACTTCAGGTGAGGGTTTACAGAACAGATAGTTTCTCATTAAACAGTAGTACACGTATTGTTTTATGACACTGGTTGAAGGGAAACATTTTTGAGACCACAGCCTCTGAAGCACTCGGAAAGAAATGAAAGTCAAGGAAAAAGAAGAAGAGTAAGACTTCCAGAAAAACACAGTGAATCCGTTTTCTGTGAGTAGAACAGTATGATAATCATACATGTCAAAAGCCACATGAATATACTATCAGCATCCTGTGAGCAGTCAGTGGCATCTGCGAGCGAACCCAGTCACGACAACAGTAGCACTGGCATGTTAGTGGCCACGGAGCGTTAACAAATTGCTGCTTTTTTCCCAATCAAGGCAATGACATAAATTATGTGCTTATATTCATTTTAATTTCTAAGTAATTTCTCTCTACTAATTTGCCTAACAAGGTGCCCTGGTGGCACAGTGGTTAAGTGCTTGGCTGCAGACTGAAAGGTCGGCAGTTCGAACCCACCAGCCATGGCATGTGAAAAAGATGTGGCAGCCTGCTTCTGTAAAGATTACAGCTTTGGAAACCCTATGGGGCAGTTCTACTCTGTCCTACAGGGTCGCTATGTGGAATCGACTCAATGGTACTGGGTTTGGTTTAATTTGCCTAACATGTACCTTATTCTTCTGTATAAGATGAAAATCTTTTCCAAAAAGCATGAGTGCGTGTTCAAAGCTTCGGCATTCTTCTTCCGTCCATGCAGTCATTCCCTCTAAAGAAATTTTGAACAAAATTCATTGGCCTCAAAACTCCTTTATGTGAGTCACTGATTTTTTTTCAGTATGTTTTCCCTGTAAAAGGCCATAAACTCACAAACATAAAAGACTTCTGTACTAAGGAGATTTCAGTTAAAATTACCAAAAGTATGCATAGGATAAATCTTACCAAAAAGCCCAGAATACCCCAATACTGTTTTTTGCTTTTTTTTTTCCTGCATAGTGGAATGAGAATTTAATGTTTGCCTGCTGGTTGTTTCTCTGATGTTTTTTAAAACAATAAGCACATATTACTTTTAAATTAGGGGACAAAAGGCTATTTCCTTCATGAAGAAAAAAGCCTTACTTTGGTCTTATATCAAAACTGTAAGTTCTTTAATTAGAAACCATGTGCTAGCAATCATATTAAGTACAATTAACACATATTTATTTAGGGTTGATGTGCGGAGTACTGTGCTAGATACTCTGGAAATACAAAGGGAATAAGAAACAGTCTATGCTCTCAAAAGACTAAATTCCATTCAGCTTCCTGGCAGATGTTAATGTTGGTGAACTGAAAAACTACTGCGGCAGTAAGGGAGACGCCAAAGGCCTCCAGAGAGCCACGAGTGATTTTACAACTTCCTTTTAATTCTGAAGTGCCCCACTCAATGACAATGGGGACCAGGTCCCCAAAGTCATTAATGGTTGCGCACCATAAAGGTGAATAATAGTTGGAACTAAGGAAGAAACTAGCATTTAGTTTTTGAGAGTTTTGAGAGCCTAAAATAATCTTTTCAAAGAAGCAACTTTTACAAGGAAACATTTCAACAGACTATTCTCAAACTACAAGTTCAAACGTAGTATTTTCAGCTTTCATATATTTCCAAGTCATCTGTATAATATTCGTAAGTATTATTTTCACTCTCATATACTTAATGAAAGATATGCTGCATGCAATCCACTTATATAATAACAAAAAACACTGAAACAAAAGTTAACCATTTTTCTTGACATAAAACAAAATCTAAGCATTGTAAAAATGTTATTACATGATTACTAAAAATATACTTCTTGCAAGAAATTCAGTGGACTATATTATACGTTTCTTTTTTTAATCCTTAATCTCCTTTTTATTCCCTGTCTGATTTAAAAAAAAAAAAAGAAAGAAACAACTTTTTTTCAATGAAATCATAAAATCATTCTTTTTAATTACTTTGGATATATTGTCATCTCTGGGGTCTGCTTTGTTCTGTAACTATTTCTTCAAGAAAGTGGAGGTGACAGGGGGTTAACTAATTTGTATTTGGACAATCTCAGGCACGTCTAAAAATAGAGGGCAAGAAAAGGAAAAAATTATTTGCTATGAAGACGAACACATATCTTACAAAAGTGTTACAGGATTGCTCTGTCCTTTACGATACTTTACGTATTCTGATCCCCAAATGACCATCCCCTGTCATCTCCCTCTCTTGATATTGAGTGTTTCTTACCTTGAGAGGACTTTCCATTGCAGCAGTACCTTTCAATTGCTTCCTTTATATTGTGATTACACTTGAGAAGCTCATATAATGCCTAGGAGAAAGAGAGCGGGAAAAAACACAATAAAAATTACCAAAAGTTTACACTTACCAGTATTTTACAAAACTGGCATACTGTAAGTCCTCACAAATACTGGCTGAGCTGCTCTTCAACTTCAGGGCACTGCAGGGTATGTTTGCCCAGGTGCTGAATGTAACTAACTATCCTGCAGACTGACTCTGGCACCTAATGGGTTTGTTCATTCTCACTCCAACTCTCAGAATTCACTCACCAGTATCATTCTTGACTTTTTTTTTTATTGCCCTCTGAGCTGGGTGAATTGCCCTACTTTAGATGACTTTTTCTAGATACAAAAAAATCAGAATTGTGGTTTTGTCTTAATGTCACCTCCTCCCTGCCTTTCAGAATTTTAATAAAAAGGAAGACTGGCAGGTGTGGAATAGAAGGACTGGCGTATTAGTGATGGGTTTGCAATGCCCTCAGTTATTTCCATTTACTATGAAAGGTGTCTTTTTGTTGTTTTTTTCAATTAGAATTTCTTCCTATTAAGTCTGTTTGGAATTGCGAATATATTACATAGCAGCAGACAGAATTCAACTGAAAGTTAAATAATAATCTACCTTGCTAAGAAGTCTCAAGGAAGCAAGGAAGACTCAATACTAGAAAACCTATTAATGTCAATAGGTTACATTAAAAAACAACAATCTCAACTGATGTGTAAAAAAAAAAGCATCTGATAAATCAATATGCATTTCTAATGTAAAATAATAAAGATAGCTTACACCAGCCACTCTGCAGGAGAAAGATGTGGAAGTCAAAGATTAACCTACTGCTGTTGAGTCAATTCTGACTCATAGCGACCTTACAGGACAGAGTAGAACTGCCTCACAGGGTTTCCAAGGAATGGCTGGTGGATTCAAACTGCCAATCTTTTAGTTAGCAGTCAAGCTCTTAACCACTGCGCCATCACGGCTCCAGTCAAAGATTACAGCCTTGGAAATCCTATGGGGCAGCTGTACTATAGGGTCTAAAGGGTTGGAATCGACTTGATGGCAACAGGTTATATCAAACCAAAAGTCAGCATTATTTTCAATGCAAAAACCTTAGATGTATTACTTCTATCAGAAGCAGGTCCCAAATCACCATTACTACCAAATGGCCCACAGAGTTATGGTTAATGCAGGAAGACGTATCACAGGAATAAGAGATATAGTAATGGTAAGAAATGAATAAAAGTATCATTTGATGATAACTTTAAAACTAGAAAACCTAAGAGAAACAACTGGAACACCATTAAAAGGTTTCAATAGTCTGTGACAAAATAAATTAAAAAATAATCGATATTTCCCTATATCAGCAATATACAGGCATACCTCATTTTACAGAGCTTCGCAGATACTGTTCTTTTTTTTTACAAATTGAAGGTTTGTGGCAGCCCTGAGTTGAGCAAGTCCACTGGTGCCATTTTTCCAACAGCATCTGCTCACATCGTGTCTCTGCGTCACATTTTGGTAATTCTCACAATATCTCAAACTTTTCATTATTATTATATCTGTTACGGGGATCTGTGATCAGTGATCTTTGATGTTACTACTGTAATTGTCTTGGGGTGCCACCAACTGTACCCATATAAGACAGCAAACTTAATCAAAAAAGGTGTGTGTTCTGACTGATGCACCGGCTGGCCGTTTCCCAGTCTCTCTCTCTCTCTCCTCAGGCCTCCCTATTCTCTGAGACATGACAATATTGAAATTAGGCCAATTAATAACCTTATAATGGCCTCTAAGTGTTCAAATGAAAGGAAGAATCCTACATCTCCTACTTTAAATCAAAAGCTAGAAATGATAACGCTTAGTGAGGAAGGCATGTCAAAAGTTGAGACAGGCCAAAAGCTAGGCCTCTTGTGCCAAGCAGTTAGCCAAGCTGTGAATGCAAAGGAAAAGTTCTTGAAGGAAGTTAAAAGTGCTACTTCAGTGAACACACGAAAATTAAGAAAGTGAAACAGCCTTATTGCTGTTATGGAGAAAGTTTTAGTAGTCTGCATAGAAGATCAAACTAGCCACAACATTCCCTTCAGCCAAAGCCTAACCCAGAGCAAGGCCCTAACTCTCTTCAATGCTATGAAGGCTGAGAGACGTAAGGAAGCTGCAGTAAAGTCTGAAGAAAGCAAAGGCTGGTTCGTGAGGTTTATGGAAAGAAGCCGTCCCCATAACATAAAAGTGCAAGGTGAAACAGTTAAGTGCTGATATAGAAGCTGAGGCAAGTTATCCAGAAGATCTAGCTAAGATAATTGATGAAGGTAGCTACACTAAACAATAGATTTTCAACGCAAACAAAACAGACTTATACTGGAAAAAGGCGTCATCTAAAACTTTCATAGCTAGAGAGAAGTCAATGCTTGGCTTCAAAGCTTCAAAGGACAGGCTGACTGTCTTTTTAGGGGCTAATGCAACTGCTCACTTTAAGTTGAAGCCAATGCTCATTTGCCATTCCAAAAATCTTAGAGCCCTTCAGAATTATGATAAATCTACTTTGACTGTGCTTTCTAAGTGGAACAACAAAGCCTGGATGACAGCACATCTGTTTACAACATGGTTTACTGGATATTTTAAGCCCACTGTTGAGACATACTGCTCATAAAAAAAGATCCCTTTCAAAATATTACTGCTCACTGATAATGAACCTGACCACCCAAGAACTCTGATGGAGATATACAAGGAGATTAACGTTGTTTTCATGACTCCTAACACAATATCCATTCGGCAGCCCATGGATGGATCTGATGGATCTGGGCAAAGTAAACTGAAAACCTCTGGAAAGGATTCACCATTCTAGATGCCATTAAGAACATTTGTGATTCATGGGAGGACGTCAAAATATCAACACCACTTCTCTGACCAGGATCACAACAGAGGGTTCTGGACAGAGATGGAGAACAATGTAGAGCATAATTCTAACTCACAAAAAAAAGACCAGATTTACTAGTCTAAAGGAGACTGGAGAAACC
>NW_004444010.1:9632087-9662999 GCF_000243295.1 Trichechus manatus latirostris
GTTTCATGAGAAACTACTTGTTCTGTAAGCCTTCACCTGAAGTACAATAAATAAATTAATTAATTAATTAATTTAAAAAAAAATATCAACATCAACAGGAGTTTGGAAGTTGATTCCAACCCTCACGGATAACCCTGAGAGGTTCAAGACTCCAGTGAAGGAACTAACTGCAGATGTGGTGGAAACAGCAAGAGAACTAGAATTAGACGTGGAGCTTAAAGATGCACTGAACTGCTGTAATCTTGTGATAAAACTTTTTAACGGATGAGGAACTGCTTCTTATGGATGATCAAAGAAAGTGGTTTCTTGAGATGGTATCTATTCCTGGTGAAGATGCTGTGAACATTGTTGAAAAGACAACAAAAATATTACATAAACTGCTGTGGGGACCATGGTCTTGGGGAACATCTAGCTTAACTGGCATAACATAGTTGATAAAGAAAATGTTCTACATTCTACTTTGGTGAGTTGCGTCTGGGGTCTTAAAAGTTTGTGAATGGCCATCTAAGATACTACAGTGGTCTCACCCCATTGGGACCAAGGGAGAATGAAGAAAATCAAAGACACAAGGGAAAAATTAGTCCAAAGGACTAATGGACCACAACTTCCACAGCCTCCACCGGACTGAGTTCAGCACAACTAGACAGTGCTCGGCTACCACCACCAATTGCTCTGAAAGGGATCACAACAGAAGGTCCTGGACGGAACTGGAGAAAAATGTAGAACAAAATTCTAACTCACGAAAAGGACCAGACTTACTGGCCTGACAGAGACTGTAGATACCCCAAGAGTATGGTCCCTGGACACCCTTTTAGCTCAGTAATGAAGTCACTCCTGAGGTTCACCCTTCATCCAAAGATTAGACAGGCCCATTAAACAAAATGAGATTAAATGGGCACATCAGCCCAGGGCAAGGATTAGAAGGCAGGAGGAGACAGGAAAGCTGGTAATAGGGAACCCAAGGTCGAGAAAAGGAGAGTGTTGACATGTTGTAGGGTTGGTAACCAATGTCACAAAACAACATGTGTACTGTTTAATGAGAAGCTAGTTTGTTCTGTAAACCTTTATCTAAAGCATAATAAAAAAAAAAAATTTTACATAAACTTAGTTGATAAAGCAGTGGCAGGGTTTAAGAGGAATGACTTCAATTTTAAAGGAAATTCTACTGTGTATAAAATGCTATCAAACAGCATCGCATGCTACAGAGAAATCTTTTGTGAAAGGAGGAGTCAACTGATGCAGTAAACGTCACTGTTGTCTTATTTTAAGAAATTGCCACAGCCACTCCAACCTTCAGCAACCACCACCCTGATCTGTCTGCAGCTATCAACACTGAGGCAAGACCCTCACCAGCAAAAAGATTATGACTCACTAAAGGCTGAGATTATGGTTAACATTTTTTAGCAATGAAGTATTTTTTATTTTGTGTGTGTGTGCTTTAGGTGAAGGTTTACAGAGCAAATTAGTTTCTCATCAAACAATTAATACACATATTGTTTCGTGACATTGGTTGCCAGCCCCACGTCAACAGTCTCCCCTTCATGACCTTAGGTTCCCCAATTCCACAGAGATCCCATTTACAACAGCATTAAATACACATGTACATAAGGTATCAAAGAATTAAGCTAATGAGATATATGTGATGTTCAAAAAAACAAAAACACTGATGGATTAAAAAAATGCAAATAAATGGAGAGGCAGACCACGTTCTTGGAGTGGAAAGTTTAATGTTTTAAAGGTGTTAATTCTTTCAAAATTAATTTATAAACTTAATCAAGTATCATTTTAAAAAACCCAATGGAATTTCTTTTTGAGAGCTGGTACTAGTCTGAAGTTAGGCTAGTACAATACTTCTTTATGTTATTGGGAATTCAAGTTTGATTTTAACTATCTCTGAGTATTCCTTAGTCAGGCTCACCTAGGTTGGCAACATGGAGTGAAAAAGGTATATAAGCAGGGCCAAATAATGTCAGAGGGGCAAAACCAGGACAGGCAATACTCCCACCTCTCATATACCACATGTGAGCAGGAGAGTGTGTGTGTACAAGTGCTTATCAAATGCTCCTACACCAAATTTATATACTCTTAATAGACATTACCTTTATTCCTGAATAAAGTTCAAGAACAATTCAAAGAAAATTTCTATCATAAAATCTGGAAGTCTAATCATGCAAATGATATTACAACTATAGGATGATATACACAGCCATTAAGAATGAGGTTATTAAAGAATTCTTAATGGCAAAGGAAAGTAACATTAAGTGATTAAAAGAATACAAAAAGTATTTATACTAAGATCAAAATTATGTGTGTATTTACAGAAAAAAGACAAGAAAAGGCATGAAACTATAAAGAGTGGCTACTTCTAAGTCTCTGGTTTACGGTTTGTTTGTTTTTTAAACCAGTATTTATTTTCCAAGTTTTAAAAAACTATCAGAAAGAGATAACGCAGTTCACAAGTAAGAAATATTTGAGTCAAAATATAACAAAATCAAGAAGATACTCTAGTTAGCTGATATTTCAACAGAAACTGAAGTATACCTGTTCATTGTCCCTTGTGTGTGTTCCTGCAGAAATCCGATCCATTATTTTTTCATTTCCAGTTCTTAATGAGGTCTCAACAAGGTACTCCTTAACTTTGCTCTCCAAAACCACACCAGGTCGCCAAAGTAATTGGTCCTCATTTTCATACACTGATAAAGAATATTAAAAATAGCGAACACAGTCAAAGATATACACAAACTGTTATTCTTCCTTAATAGGCTATACAATGGGACTAGTAATTAACTTTAAGGACACCAGCATTTTGAATACTAGCAAGTACAGTCTTTCATTAGTAAAAGTTAAAAAAAAAAAAATTTAACATTATTATGGGCTAAGGGCTCCAGAGGTTAAAGCAACCAGATTTTTTGGTGGCTGGATTTACTGACCAATCAGAAAGCTCTCTAAGCCTAGTAAAATCTAATAGAAAATCCAACAGTGGTTATCATATAATCTTCTAATGAAGGAGTAAAAATAGCCTATGTAAACTCTTTAACAACCTCATTGGAATTTTCTCTTGAATTCCCTAAATGGCTACATGAAATCTCTAAAAATTAAAAATTCCAAACAGCATAAAGATCAAAATATCTGCCAATAATGAAATTATAACTTCATTATCATCAATTTCCTCCCAAGAGTGAATTTTTATTTAAAGGTTCAGGAAGCAGTTTAATCAGACCTCCCTAGGGAGGTTTTGGAAAGTATGATAAGCAGTCAGAGAAGTAAACTTTCCACAATCTCTTAAAGAGGCTGATATACTAATAAATAAAATGTCACTAAAACAAGTTTACAGTCTATTAAAATACACACACTGTTGACCTTACTCAAAGTCTCTACTCTACACGATGAAGTAATATGGATGGCCCAACCATTATCGCATTGTTTCCAGTTTAATCCATTGTTCAAGTTTATTATAAATACTAAATACAGCTAATAAAAATCATTTACTGAGCGCTTACTATGTAGCAGGACTGTAGTAAGTGCTTTATGTTCACTAACGTATGAGGCAAGGATTATCAATCCCCATTAGCAGGAAGTTTAAAAATAAAAAGTATACCTGTGAAGCAGTAAGACTGATTTTTTTTTTAGGAGAAGTTTCTGGAACCAGTTTCATTACCCTTTGGTAACAACTGAAATAGGTAAAATAGTTTGGGTTTACTCCTCTAAAAGACAGAGAAAGTACACCCTTCTTCCTGAATTTGTTGAAGTGAGATAATATTATCGTCATTATGTTTAACCTAAGGCCCTATAGCTATTGAGCATGTACTTGGCTCCAAGGGTGTGTATGGTATTTGGGTGGTGGATACAGAGGCTGGTGTATCTGAAGCTAATCGGCTACTATTTGCTTATCTGGGGACAACTGTCCCCCATCACTTTTAAAGCAGTTTAGGAAAACAGTGTAGCTAGTGGCTACCAAGACTAATGACCCCAAAGGTACCAGTCTCCCCTCCTTTAAATGGGAGATGACCTGCCATGCAGGAAAGGAGGACAGGACTAAAGTGCTGTACCTGCGGTGCTGCTTTTGTCTTCCTGCCTTCACAGGGTGGAATCAACTCATTAGGGGAAAGGTCAAATGCCCATGGGAATATTCCAAACCTACTTGGTTCCTGAGTTCAGCTAGGAAGGTGTACTTGCATTTTATTTCCTACCACCACATCCCTCCATACTTTCAGAACCAACTATAGTTGAACTCTACCAAAAATGTGAGGAAAAACTGATCACACTCTATATACTAAGTAGGGGTGTATGATGTGGCAAAAGAAGCAGAATCCTAATATTGCACCTCCTGCACTTTCAGGGCTGGGACAAGGGAAGTTTTTTCTATTTTCTTTTTCCCTCAAGAGTTTTCTTTTCGAGAGGATTACCGTATTTGCAACATGTAGAAAAAACTGGCACAGTGGCACTTATGAAAATACCTTGCAGGGGGAGGGCACGATTTGCAACAAATGCAGAAGGCACGTGTTATCTGGGTAAAAATATGCTATACCCTAACATTCTCATTCTCTCAGGTGAACAGACTCTATCCTCTTCTACTGAAGCAGCATGCAGGTCGAGGGGTTGCATCTTAAGAGGGGTGCCACTAGTTTAACAGGTGTTGAGCATACTGGCTAAGAAGCACTGTACCAGGTGAGTCTCTGATTCACATGGCTAATCTTAACACATTTTTCCTAAGTCAGGGCTGAATATTATGACCTTAGCAGTTAGCCCTGACCTCAAATATATCTTTATACTGTTGAGGTTGGTAGACAATCAGATATTTAAATGAATATATTGTAGGGTAACTTGGTCTATCGAACATTATCGAAATCAAAAGCCTTCCTTACCTTTCTCATTACCATCATACTCTCCAAGATAAGGGGGGATCTCTGCCTGATATTGTAAACCAACCATTATTTCCTGCAGGAAAATTTAGAAGTAAAAACAATTTATTGTAAAAATAAATTTTAAAGGAAAGTCTCACTTATTGATCAGTTGCTACAAGCCAAAAGAAACTTATCTTGCAACAACAAAATTAAGTTATTTCAGAAATATTTTTTAAAAGCTATTTTAGTCCAAATGGTCTACTAGGTTATGCTAGTGACTCATTTACCTTCCTCAGATCTTCAGGTGCGTTACCACTGTCTGTTTCGACATCTTCACCCTCTGATTCCTTATCCCCATCACATGTAGTATTTGCTTAAAAAAGAAAAAATTAAGTTAAAAAAAAGGTTTGTATTGCCTATTTTTGCACCTGGGCGCACATGGTAGTCTATAAAAATGTGCTGAATAAATGAGATCAAGGTAAATATACTAAATCTCTTTCACTATTCTCATGTTTCAACATGAGTCAAAACAAGATGCCAAAAACACTAAGAATGTGTATTAAAAAAAAAGAAAAGAAAAAACCGTTGCCGTAGAGTCAATTCTGACTCATACCTACAGGACAGAGTAGAACTGTCCCATAGGGTTTCCAAGAAGCAGCTGTAGATCTGAACTGCCAACCTTTTGGTTAACAGCCGTAGTTCCCCATAGCTTGCTGTAGCTCTTAACTACTGTGCCACCAGGGCTTCAAGAATGTGTACAATACCCTTATAATTAACATGGTGTACTGTTAATAGCTGGTTACCTTAAAAAGAAAGTAAAGTACCGGAGTTCTGATTACACCAATCCAGAAAGATACACACACAAGAGTTCTACCTTAAGTCTATCAAAATCATGATTTTACGTGCGTGTGTGTGCACATGTATTTGAATTTGTTAACTGAATAGTTCTTCTCCTACCATATAAATACCTAAAAGAAATAAATGAGATCCAGTCTTATATTGTATGTTAGGAACTATTTCAGTTCAAAGATTTTTTTTTGGGGGGGGCAAGCTTGTGATTCTGGTTTTTATTATAGGAAAAAGGATATAAATGAAGAAACGCATAAGGCAAGGTCTGGGAGAGATCCCAACTCAGAGCCTCCATATCTGAAAACAGGATGTGCTACCCACCTACATGCATTTTCTTTCACCAACCAGGAAGCCAATGAAGCTTCCCTGTCCAGAGCCTTTACTGTGTTTCATTATGTAGTCAAGATTTTTTAAAAAATATTACTGAAATCCCTCAAAAGGTAACAAACTAAAAAAAAAAAAAAAAAAAAAGGATTCAAATGTATCACTTCAAAAAACAAAAGAACAACTTCTTGAGCACTGATAGTTCTCAAAGCCAGGAGAGCAAGAGCCTTGTAACAGAAACTCCAAAATTTTCTATAAAATTTTATGGTTAAACTAAGATTGGTTACCATAGTAACAGATGAGTCTTGAGAAAGAAAATAAAGAGCTTTGTAAAACTACGCGAATGTGTTAATTTTTAAATAGCACATTAGTTCACTTATATCTCAATAAAAAAAATTATAATCTTATTCATATTATAATAGTATTTTATTTTACTTAAGCAAAAACACTTAGACTATTTTAACATAAACTACTGAACTGAACAGAATGTCCTCAAGCTATAGTATTGATGTTACTATTTATCAGTAATGACTGGGTTTCTTACATCGTAAAGGTCTAGGGAAGAAATCAGAAGTCTCATGGGAAGTCACAGATGGTGTCAGGTCATCTGCAGAAGACTGAGTTTCCTCATCATCACCGGATAATAGGTCTTTTGCTATTTCCTCCTGGAAGAAGAGGAAGGCAGTTCTAGAGTTAGAAATGATTACATCTCATCAATTAAGAAAAGTTTCTTCTCATAGTTAAAGGCCTCTTGGTTTTGAGAAAAGTAAATCTGAAATTCTCCTATAATTTATTTCATGTATGTAAATATAATTTATTTCATGTACGTAAATATTTAATAACACTTAAATTTAATTATAATACCCAATAACTATACTATTCCACACTAATGCTTGTAACAGAAACA
This sequence comes from Trichechus manatus latirostris, assembly GCF_000243295.1. Lineage (NCBI taxonomy): Eukaryota > Metazoa > Chordata > Mammalia > Sirenia > Trichechidae > Trichechus > Trichechus manatus. The sequence goes on from NW_004444010.1 coordinate 9,639,012, forward strand.
ATCTGCCTGATTTGTGAGTGTGCAGAGCTGACCTGAAGTTGCAAAATAATTTTTAGTGAATTTACAACAAAAGAAAAAAATCCGACTTCTAAGTGGTTATATTCACTTCCTTCCAAAATAAATAAAGCAAAACTGAAAAAATGCCTCCACACTCCACTCTTCCAACAATTTTAAAAGTTCAACTAATGAAAGCTCTGGCTAGTGATATAAATTTTTAAGGAAAGAAATAGGTTTGAATTAACTTCTGTGGAAGTATTTAGTCATCCTTGTGCCTGGTACACAGTGAGCTCTGAATGAGTATTTGCTGTAAGGATATGGTCACTAAGGTCTGTGGTACATTAATACCATCTTTGACTGTCAAATTTCTGTCACTAAAAGTGGGAATGCCATAACTCACAGGGAGAAGATCCAAGATGTGGCTTCCTCTCCCGGCCTGAGATCTGAAAGGTGGGGAAAGCTTCCCAGGGAGGGAGAGCTCCACTTGGCCTAGTGATCTGTTAGCGGAGACTGCAGCTGTGTGCATCTTCCTCGGCAGGGCCTAGGCCTCCCCATGACCGGCCCATGTTAGCGATGCATCGCTACGGCTTTGGCTGCTATGGCCACTGGCACTCCCAGAGCCCAAGAAAACAGAACTTCTCTCCAACTACTCCACGCCTAAGCCAGCTTGGTTTGAAGGCTTCTGGGGGATTTATTTGTCAAAAGAAGCTAAGGCATAATTTAAATTTAGATACACTGTGTCTGCACAGGAAAGATGAAAAAATTATGAGAGAATATTCAGGCATTCCAAGTCTCATGACACTACTACTACATTTAAAGTAGTACAATCAGAGCCAAACATTGTTTAAATCAGACACCAAAATGATATGGGCAATGGGTCAATAAGAAGTTTACATTTCAGAAAAATGCTTTAAGTTAAGGGGATTATAATAAAAAACAGTCAAAGATAATGGATTCTGAACTTTGCTTTTAAAGGCTTGTACTTACTTTATCTAGTGTCATATCTGGCAGCTCATCTGCAAGTTCACTTGGGGAGCTATTTGCACTGGAATTGGCAACTGCTGGGATTGAAGGTTCATAGCCATAGAATGCCAGTAAATCTTCTAGAGGCATGTTTCCTTCCTGTTCGTGCCAGGACACAAACATGAACTCAGCAAGATGGCACAGTACTGTGATGCCCTTCATGTTCATAAAGCACATTACCAAAACAGCAGTACCAATCAAAGCCAAGTTGTAGTTTTTCCTTTTGTACTACTGCCAAAAAAACAGGACCAAAGGCCTAAAGCTGTAATTAACATATTAACAAAAGCCTAACAAATACTTCAATTTTTATTTTCTAGAATCATCCCACTTTTTAAAAAATTCCCCAAATATTTGCTTTTGTGCAAATTTTTTTTTTTTAGAAAACATTCATGTTAGTATAAAGATTTGCCATGAAAAATTTCCAATTAACAAAAAACCACTTCATGTAATTTTTAGCTTGTTTCCTTTGTAGGTAACAGCTGACCACCTGGTTTTTCTTCAAATTAATTAGATTTCTAATGGAAATCTTTGCTAAATATTTACTACACCAGCAATATTTGTATATTAATAATGAAAACACAATTACCCCTTTTATATTCATACTACTATATCTATGATATTTTATGCCAGCTTCCCCCCCCCCATAATCATCTGATAAAGTTTGTATTATGACCATCAGCTTACAGGTGAGAAAATCGAGGCTTAGCTCTGAGTTTGAATTCCAGACCACCACCACCACCACCCGCCCCCCACAGTTCTCTTACTTGCTGCACTGCATTGGTAGAATTATATACCCTGGCTTTAACGCTACCTGTGTTATGAACACTTAAGCCATGTGACATAGTGACAACCAGACACCACTTTTTTTTTTTTGGTAACCAAACCATCTTAGTTATAAAAAGAAAGCAGGAATGAACATATTTCCTTTTTTTTTAATATTTTAATTCAACTACTAAAGAGTATAGAATTATAATTAATCACTGAAATAACTTCAAAACAATATATCCAAGGATCAGTTAATTTGTTAAATATTAAGATGTTTGTATCCACCTATGAAGAGATTTATTTTTCAAGCTTGTTCATTGGTTTAATTTTCCCGTTAAGACAAAGTATCTAAGTCATGAAGCAATCAGCATGAAAATGCTAAAGCAGAATGTGTAAAACCTACCCACAATTGATTATAAAGTCAGCAGAGGAGCTAGTGATGACTCCTAGAGAGCCAGCTGGCTGCCCACAAGGGTCTGCAGGGAACACAGGCTCTGGGGGTCCTCAAGAATCTGGCCTTTAGCTATGCAGGTATGGGACTTAAATTTTTCACTGTGTCTGACTGAATCAGATTCATGCTAAGTGAATGTAGACTGAAGTATACAAGTGAACGCTAATCTGAATTTGCAGTAGGAGACATTACGCCTTTCTAATGACCATAACAATCATTCCACTCATGAAATCCTTTCAGTTAGGGATTGCAATCAATAAAAAGCGACTTTCAGAGCACAGAGTCAGCACAAATTAAGTTGGATGGCCAGGACAGACAGAAGTCCTCCACACCACAGGCAGCATCATGAACTATTCTTCTCCCAAACCAGAGAACCCACTGAAGGTGACCAGACCAGACTGAGTCTCTCTGCAGCTCTATTTCTGCTCCATGAGAAGTCCACGCAGTCCATTCCCCTTGGCTCTTATAAGTTATAAGAGGAGATTGGGTTGCAGCCTTTGCCAACCTCCTGTTAGTATTTTTCCAAAACCTTACAGTGTCAGACTCCCTCCCTGGACTGAGGAGATGGCAATTCTCACTCATTATGCACTGATGGTCCAACTTGCCACCAATTCAGCACCATGTGTTCTAGGAACTGTGCTGAGGGCTATCAGCTATGGATAGCTCAGGCTCTTAATTCTCCTATGAGATTCAGAGAAAAATCTCTGCCTTCAAGGAGTTCAGTCTTAGAGAAACAGCTAAATTATAACACAATGTGATGGCTGCAATAATTCTGGAATTGGTGCTACGAACTGGTAGGTACAGAGAAGACCTACAACCCAGAAAAAATGGTAGGGCATGGGGAAGTACCACACAGAAAGGGCGAAGATGAGGCTAAGTCTTGAGAGATGAAGAGGTGAATGACAGATGAGGGTTGTGTATCAGGGAATCGTGTTCAATCACCCACGAACACTGACTGTGGGGCAGCAGGCAACTGTGCCAGGTGTTGGTATGAAACTCAGGCCTTGCCCTTCCACAGCTTACAGTCTGGTGGGGATGACTGACAATAAACAAATATAGAACCGCCAATTATGATGAGTGCAAAGGCAATAACCAGGGTCCTGAGATATAATGTAGGAAGCCTACTTTCAGTAGGGTTACAGAGAAAGACAGTAAGTGACCTTCAGCTGAGGCATGAAGTTTGAGAAGCAGCCAGTCCTGTGAGAGCATTCCAAGAGAGGAAACAAAACACCCAAGGCCTAAAGATGGTTTCCCACTAAGCCACGTGGCCAGAGCACAGGAGTAGAGTGCTGTGGCCCGAAAGAGAGATGAGGACAGATCATGAAAGCCCCAATGGCCAGGGAAATTTATTTGCAGGGCAATGGGAAGTCACTGGAAAATTATGAAGAGGAAGTGACATGACTTTATTTCTTCTTAAATACTGGGCAGCTGCATGGAGAAAAGTCTGGGGGGGTGGGTGGAGAGATAAAAGAGAAACAGGGAGACCTCCTAGAAGCCTCATGCTGAGATCAGTGGTAGAGACATGGAAAGAAATGAATAGATGCGACATATTCTGGGGTGGAATCAAAATGGTATTGAATGTGGGGGTGAAAGAAGAGAGGGAAGGAATATTCCTCAGATTTCTATTTGAGCAATTGTCTAGTGTTAACTTTTACTGAGACATAAAAGACTAAAGAAAAGGTTTTTCAAGGAAAACATGAAGAGTTCTGCAGAAGACACAAGTTAAGTTTGAGAGGACTAAGAAACATCCAAGTTGAAAGGTCAAGTTGGCCAGGAGCCTGGAGCTCAGAGATCAGGCTGGGCTAAAGATATAAATCTTGGCATTCATTAGCAACTAGATGATATTTAAAGCCACAGGAGTTGATGAGCTCACCCAGGGAGACAGCAGAGAGAAAAAAAGAAGGGGACCTATGCTTTATTAGAAGCACTTTCAGATATATTACCATAGGGAGCCCTGGTGGCACAGTGGTTAAGAGCTCGGCTGCTAACCAAAAGGTTGGCAGTTTGAATCCACCAGCAGCTCCCTGGAAACCCTATGGGGCAGTTCTACTCTGACCTATACGGTCGCTATAAGTTGGAATCAACTCGACAGCAACAGGTTCGGTTTTTTTGGTTTTATAGGTAATAAGGTATATCTGAAAAATAAACATGATTTGTAGTTTTGGAAATATTATTCTGGAGGAAATGGAATGAGAGCTTCAACTAAAGGGAATTATTTGAGAGAAATTTTAAGGAAAAGAATCTATTGTTTGTTGACTTACTTGATATCAAGATGTGAATGAAAGAGACACAGGAGTCTAAACAGACTGCCAGATCTATGGCCTGAGAGAACAGGAGCTACAGCACCATTATGAGACAGAAACACAAGAGCGTGTAGAGTGAGATCGTAGATAACAAGTTTAAGGCAAAAGCTGGGTCGCTTATCGTCCACCATACTTCTACGAAACAGGACGTTATGTGATCTGGATGTTGCACAAACACCATATTAAAACCTTATGGGAGCCTGCTTCCAGCCATTCTCACTCATCGGTTCTCATCTCATCGCGGTGCTGCCGCTGGTAGCGAAGGCCAGAGGAACAGAAGGGGGCAGCAGTGGGGCTGAGAGTGCAGGGGCTGGAGCAGACCAAGGGAAAGACAGCAGGTGCCCAGCCCTGCCCACACCTGCCTGAGCAGCCCCCTTGCCCAAGGCCATGCCTTCTGCCTCACCTTCCTATATCCCATCCGTGGTCCAGTGCTGCAAGAGTTTGGGTTTGTGATCTTTAAAACCATAAGGGGAAAATAATAAACAAAAGGAGTGCTGCTTTCCCTTAAAAAAAAAAATCTTACGGGACCACTGACATATGTGGTCAGAGATTGCCAGAACAGACTTTAACTGACACATACCTGTAATGGGCTTGAATGAGATTACTCAGAAAGGCAAAGAGAGGGAGAAGACAAAAGCTAGAACCCTGAGGAATGCCATCAATTAAAATGTGGGCAAAGAAAGAAAAGCCCGTAAGTAAGATAGAGGAAGACATCGCAAGTAGAGTACAACTAGGAGATTGCAGGATGATGTAAATTAAGGACAGCTGAGAAACCAGGGATGGTTACTTGGGTCAAATACCACCACAGACAGATCAAGCAGACAAAGACAGGCTTTGTATCTGACAATCAGAAATTATGGGTGACCTTACAGCTGGTGGAAAAAGCAAAGCCTAGGCCTGAAAGGCAGGGAAGAAAGTACATATACATACTTGAAACTTGGTTATGAAAGGAGAACAAGTGAGGGCAACCCAGGGTCAAAAGAGAACGTCTTCCAAACATAGGAAAAACGTAAAATAAAAAAAAATTGTAAAAAAAAAGTAAGTAGAAGGATAAACTCAAGGCAGGAGAGATTAGACTAGGATAATGGCAGATACTTCCGGGACAGGAGGGAAAGGAGGAGGAATGAGTATAAAAGTTTGGGTGTGAAGGGGGTGGAGGGGAGAGGGCAGGAGGTTCCGGATAGTAACTCATGCAAATCTCTACTTTCTCCACAGACCCAAGTGCGATAACCATCTGTTGAGGGGGAAGGTGACTGTCTTGGTGGAAACCTCATTAACCAGTTTGAGAGATGACACTGTATAGTCCCCTAAAGAGGGCTGGTGCTAAAACAGAATTTTCTGTACCAAAACTTCTTCAGCAAACTGGACAAACTGAACCCAGCCGCTGAAGCACTGCACAAATGAGATTTCTATTACAGCCTAGTGATAAAACACTTAGTCCTTTCAAGCATAAAAATAATTTTTCAAAATTGAATTAGTAAATCTCAAAGTCTCTGAGAATCTGTGGGAGCTAGATCAGCTTAGAAGTTTGATCCAGCACCTTATCTCAGATATAACAATTTTCCTTTTCTGTCTTTTTCTTGGGTATGGCATTGAACCTATTTAAGTTTTAAGGGATCCAGTACCTTATCTTAGGTATAAGGATTTTCCCTTCCTGTATTTTTCTTGGGTATTTCATTGAACCTATTTAAGTTTTAAGGGACACATTTGAGTTTGGTCACATTTATAAATGGACTGTTTTAAGAGCTGAAGAGTTTCTCAGGAAGAGAATAAGATTTGGAGGCAGAGGACTCACTAATTACTAGCCATAACCTTGGGCAAAAAACCTAACCCCTCTCACCTCTACTTCCTCACCTTTACATAGAAAAATATCATTATTTCCTTGATTCTATGATGCAAATCCTTACATATTAAAAACCAGGATGCATCCTACTGTTATTAGTTGTCACTGAGTCAGTTCTGACTCATGGCGACCCAACATGTGCAAAGTACAACTGCTCCACAGGATTTTCAAGGCTGTGACCTTTCAGAAGCAGATCACCAGGCCTGTCTTCCAAAGGCACCTCTGGGTGGGTATGAACCATCAACCTTTTGGCTAATAGTGGAACACTTAGCAATGTGTGTTATCCGGTGTACAAATTTCAGAGTAGTGCCCCCAACTGATGTGATTTCTAAACCAAAAGTACATCTTACGATGAACATGGCACCTGAGCCAAGGAAATAATGCTAATATCCGTCTGACACACACCTGAAGGGGCTGCTGGATGAATCAAATGAAACCATCTATGTGTCAATCAATTTTAGTGATGAATATAACACCTGTCTGATACCTAAAAATGAAAGTGGCAAAACATACATATAACCTTTCTTTCATTAAATGTCAAAAAAAAAAGAGGAGGACCTATACCAAAATCTAAGTGGTACAAAAGGTAATTTTTTACCTTCTCATTGATTTATGCTTTTCTAAATTATTGGAATTTTCCCAGAATGAACAAGAGGGGAGGGGTCTATATATTAAAAAACATGGGAGTGTACAAAAATTTTTTTAAGTTTTAGACCTAAACCTAGGATTCTTAAATTACAGCATCTCAGGACACAATAACATAAATTAAAAAATATACAGAAATGACATAAATCTAATTGCAGTATGTTCAATAACTAAAGTCTATTCACATAATCTATACTCTCTACACTAAACGGAAACCCTAGTGGCATACTGCTTAAGAGTCTGGCTGCTATTCAAAAGGTTGGCAGTTTTATGCACCAGTCGCTCCTTGGAAACTATGGGGCAGTTCTACTCTGTCCTATAGGGTCGTTATGAGTCAGAATCGACTCAACGGCAACAGGTTTGGGTATTTTTTTTTTTTTGACTATAAGAAAACTGATTTTGTAACCCACTTATTTTCCATAGCATGTGGTGTACTAAATATTTATAAGCACCAAAATATACACCATATTTATAGTCTACAATTGACTTTATATAAAAACTTACTTACAATTTTTGAAAATGAACATTAACATCAACCTCTATGACTGCTAACATGTTATTATCGTTAGGTGCAATTGAATCAGTTCCAACTCATTAGCAACTGTATCTACAACAGAACGAAACAGTGCCAGATCCTGCACCGTCATCACAATCATTGCTATGTTTGAGCCCATTGTTGCAGCCGCTGTGTCAATCCATCTCGTTGAAGGTCTTCCTTTTTACTGACCCTCTACTTTACCAAGCATGATGTCCTCCTCCAGGGACGGGTCCCTCTTGATACCATGTCCTAAGCGAGACCAAGTCTTGCCGTCCTTGCATCCAAGGAGCACTCTGGCTGTATTTCTTCCAAGACAGACTTGTTCATTCTTCTGGAAGTCCACGTATAGTCAGTATTTTTCACCAACACCATAATTCAAAGGCATCAATTCTTTGGTCTTTCTTATTCATTGTCCACCTTTCACATGCATATAAGGCGACTGAAAACACTATGACTTGGGTCAGGTGCACCAAAGTCCTCAAGGAGACATCTTTGCTTTTTAACACTTTTAAGAGGTCTTTTGCAGCTGATTTGCCCAATGCAATACATACTTTGAGTCCTTGACTGCTGTGTCCATGCATCTCGCAAATTTCATGAAACGAAATCCCTGACAACTTCAAACTTTTCTCCATTTGTCAAGATATTGCTTATTGGTCCAGTTGTCAGATTTTTCTTTTATGTTGAGGTGTAATCCATGTTGAAGGCTGTAGTCTTTATTGCTGTCATTTTGATATCTTTGTGTGTGTGTTGTTCAGTTTCTTTGTTCCACTTAATTTTCTGTGCTGAGTTGTTTTTCTTTACGTATTTTCATCTTTTTCACTGTTGTTGATTTTGTGTTTGCTGAGTCTTTATATTTTTCTAGTTTTTTATTTTGACTTGTAGGATTGTTAGTTTCCTTTGTGGTTACCTTAATATTTCCCCGTTTTTCTAAGTTTATACTAATCTTTTATTTCTTTGTATCACCTTGACTTCCTTTCCATACGAAAAATCTGTCTACATTTTTTAAGTCCCTCTTTTTTGTTTTCATGTTGTCATCTTTTACATATTCACATCTGTTTCCCTATTTTCACTGTTTTAGCTTTTATTTACTTTTGTGAATTCCATATCTGGGTTGATATCTGGTTGCTCTGTCCTGTGTTTTAGTCTTGGGTTGTTATCTGATGTTACTGATTTTTTAACTGGAGGACTCCCTTTAGTACTTCTTGTATTTTTGGTTTTTGCAAATTCCCTAAACTTCTGTTTATCCGGAAATGCCCTAATTTCACCATCATATCTGAGAGACAGTTTTGCTGGATATATAATTCTTGGCTGGTAGTTTTTTTCCTTCAAGGTTTTATATATGTCATGCCATTGCTTTCTTGCCTGCATGGTTTCTACTGAGTAGTCCGAGTTTAGTCTTATTGACTCTCCTTTGTAGAAGACTTTTCATTTATCCCTAGCTGCTCTTAAAATTCTCTCTTTATCTTTGGTTTTGGTAAGTTTGATTATAATATGTCTTGGTGACTTTCTTTTGGGATCTACCTTATGTGGGGTTCGATGGGCATCTCAGATACATATCTTGTCATCTTTCATATCAGGCAAGTTTTCTGCCAACAAATCTTCAACAATTCCCTCTGTATTTTCTGTTATCCACCCCCCCTACCCCCGCCCCGTTCTGGTACTCCAATCACTCATAGGTTATTCCTCTTGATAGAGTCCCACATAATTCTTAGGGTTTCTTCATTTTTTTTAATCCTTCTATCTGATTTTTCCTCAAATAAGTTGGTATCAAGTGCTTTATCTTCAATCTCAGTATTTCTGACTTCCATTGCCTCAATTCTGCTCCTATGACTTTCTATTGAGTTGCTAATTCTGAAATTTTATTGTTAATCTTCTGGATTTCTGATTGCTGTCTATGGATTCTTGCAGCCTGTTAAATTTGTCATTATGCTCTTCTCTAATCTTTTTAATTTCCTCTATTGTGTGTTCTACGTTTTGCTTAATTTCCTTCCTAATTCCTTGAAGAGTTCAGTATGTTAACCTTGTGTATTCTGCCTCCGGTAATTCCAAGAAATTTTCCTCCTCTGGAGAATTTTTAGTTTATTTTGGGAGCTTGCTGAAGCCATCATGGATTGCCACTTTATGTGATTTGATACTGACTGTTGTCTCCGAGCTATCAATAAGTTATTATATTTATTTATTTTATGTTTGCTTACTGTGTCCTAGCTTCTTGTTTTGATATGCCCAAACAGGCTGCTCATATGAGCTAGTTTGATTATTGGCACCTTTGAAGCTCTAATGTCCTGTCACCGGGTGGGCAGATCTGTTACTAGGTATGTGAGCTCAAGAGTCCGCCCACTCCTCCTGTATGGATTCAGCTCAGGTGCCCAGGTAGATAGCCACCAAGTGTGTGGTGCAGGCTCTGACTTACAGTCCTAGATAGATTTGGGTGATTGGTGTATGCACAGGCATCTGGCTGCAGCATGGGGACACAGCCTGAGCAAGGCAGGGGCTGACGGCTACCCTCGAGTGTCCAGGACGAAAGCATGTCACTGTTCCCTAGGGCACGTAGGTGGGTGGGTTTTGCAGCCAGACTATGAGCACCTAATGCTGTTGGCTGCAAGGACTGGGAGGCACCTCTTATTCATGGGCCCCTATTGCAGGTGGCGAGATGGCATAGGTGGAGCCACCAGTCGTCAGGCCCCTGATGGGGGTAGGTGAAGACCCTGCTTAATGGGCTGAACAGTGTCAAATGTCAAGAACCTGCCACTTCACAGCTCAAACAGCTGAATTAAAGTTCTAGTATACACCCTGTTGCACTGCGGTAATGAGGGCCTACGCTGTTGGGATGGGCCCACGCAAGTTTATGCAGGGGGAAAGGCACTCAAAGTCCGTAGATCCCTTATGCCTGTGCCTAGGCAAAGGAGCTGTGCCTGCCCTGGGTTCCTGGTTTAGGGGAGCCAGCAGTTTCTTTCTTTCCCGTTTATTAATTTGTTCACTCTCCAAGGCAGGAAGAATGGCTCCAGGTATGTGACAGATCCTACTTCCGGCCCAGGGGACTTGGCAATTGCTGAAGCTGGTCCGGGACCTAGTGCAGAACAGGGAGCGGGGAGGTAAACAGGAGACAGATTTTTCCCTAATGCGGGTGTTTTTGATCTGCGCGGTAAACCATATGCAATTACTTATCTTTCGCCGAATCAAGAGCTGCTTCTCACTGGTTCTGGGTGACCGTGCAGACTCTCTGGCAATGGCTCTCCCCCGGTGTGCAAGACACGCCTCCTGAGCACCGCCACCTGCCTGCCTCACCACTCACCCCTGAGCTGCTCAGGCCTGAAAGGCTCAGTCTCTTGCCAGGTCAGGTCTGGCAACTCCTCGCTGCTTCCGAACCGTCTCTCCCTCCCCCTGCCACTCCATCCGGTTCCTCAACTCTGGCTTTGATGTTCAGGGATCCCAGATTGCCATATATAATTGCATCACTTGTTTCTTTGGGTCTTTGTTGTAAGAGGGTCCACCAGAAGTGTCTAACTACTCCGCCATCTTGGCCCCACCTCTGAAGGCTGTAGTCTTCTTTGATCTTCATCAGGAAGTGCTTCAAGTCCTCTTCACTTTCAGCAAGCAAGGCTGTGTCATCTGCATATTGCAGGTTGTTAGTGTCTCTTCCTCCAATCCCAATGCCGCGTTCTTCATATAATCTAGCTTCTCACATTATTTGCTCAACATACAGACTGAGTAAGTACAGTGAAAGGATACAACTCTGACCCATACCCTTCCTGATTTTAAACCAGAAAGTATCCCCGTGTTCTATTCAAATGACTGCCTCTTGATCTATGTACAGGTTCCACATAAGCACAATTAAGTGTTCTGGAACTCCCATTCTTTACAATGTTATCCATAATCTGTTATGATCCACACAGTTGAATGCCTTTGCATAGTCAATAAAACACATGTAAACATCTTTCTGGTATTCTCTGCTTTCAGGTATGACCATCAGCAATGACATCCTTTGTTCCACATCTTCTTGTGAATCTGGCTTGAATTTCCGGCAGTTCCCTGTTGATGGATGTACTGCTACAACTGTTCTTTTGATTACAGGCAATCCCTGGATAACAAACTTCTGAGTTACGTACAACCACAACCGGTAGTTACGAACTAACCCCGGTAAAGTCTATCATATTAAGAATTCAAGGTACATACAATGGGCTATAACAAATGGGCACTACTTTGTGACGTACATCAAAATGTTGTGACTATTATAGAGTATTATTAAGGATGTTTTAATGTATCTGGAAATGTTTTTAAAGTTTTTTATGCACAGAATAAGGTTATCTATGTATGTACATACATCTATATATACATGCACGCCAAGATATAAACATTTGACTAACTGACATTAGATACGAACCATACCTAACTGTTCCAACTTACGTACAAATCTGACTCAAAGACAGATTTAGGAATGGAACTCCTAAGTCCAGTGACTGCCTGTATTTATAGCAAAATTTTACTTGTGTGTGAAATTAATGATACTGTTCGATAAATTTCTGCATTCTGTTGGATCACCTTTCTTTGGAATGGGCACAAATATAGATCTCTTCCAGTTGGTTGGCCAGGCAGCTATCTTTCAAATTTCTTGGTACAGATGAGTGAGTGCTTCCAACGTTGCGTCCATTTGTCGAAACATCTCAACTGGTATTTCATCAATTCCAAGAGTCTTGTTTTTCATCAATGCCTTCAGAGCACCCTGGACTTCTGACTTCAATACCATCAGTTCTTGATCATACATACCTCCTGAAATGGTTGAACGTCAACCAACTCTTTTTGATACGGTGACTCTGTGTAATCCTTCCAGCTTTTCTTGATGCTTCCTGTGTCATTCAAGATTCTGCCCAAAAAAATCCTTCAATGTTGCAACTCAAGGCTTGAATTTTTTCTTCAGTTCTTTCAGCTTGAGAAATGTTGAGCACATTCTTCCCTTCTGGTTTTCTAACTCTAGGTCTTCGCATACTTCATTATAATACTTAGTCTTCTCCAGCCACCCTTTGAAATCTTCAGTTCTTTTACTTCATCATTTCTTCCATTTGCTTTAGCTATTCTACATTCAAGAACAAGTTTCAGAGTCTTGGCTCTTACGACACACAATATGGTCTTTTCTTTCTTTCCTGCCTTTTTAATGACCTTTTGCTTTCTTCACGTATGATGCCCTTGACATCATTCCACAATTTGTCTGGTCTTCAGTCATTAGCGTTCAGTGAGTCAAATCTACTCTTGAGATGGTCTCTAAATTGAGGGGGGATATACTTAAGTCATACTTTGGCTGTCCTGGACTTGTTTTAATTTTCTTCAGCTTCAACCTGAACTTGTGTATGAGCAACTGATGGTCTGTTCTACAGTTGGCCCCTGGCTTTGTTCTAATTGATGATACTGAGTTTTTCCACCATTTCATTCCACAGATGTAGTTGATTTGACTCTTGTGTATTCCATCCAGTAAGGTCCATGTGTATAGTCACCATTTAAGTTGTTGAAAATTGATATTTCTAGTGAATAAGTCATTGGCCTTGGAAACATGTATCACGCAATCTCTGGTGCTGTTTCTACCAGCCTGGCCATGTCTTCCAACTATTGATCCTTCTTTGTTTCCAACTTTCGCATTCCAATCACCAGTAATCACCAATACATCTTGATTGCATGTTTGATCAATTTCAGACTGCAGAAGTTGGTAAGAATCTTCAATTTCTTCATCTTTGGCCTTAGTGGTTTATGTACAAATTTGAATAGTAGTAGTAGTAACTGGCCTTCCTTGCACGCATATGGATATTATCCAATCACTGGCAGCACTGTACTTCAGGATAGATCTTGAAATGTTCTTTTGGACGATGTATGCGACACCATTCCTCTTCAATTTGTCATTCCCTGCACAGTAGTCCATCTGAGAGTCTGGTTCAAAACAGCCATACTAGTCCATTTCAGCTCCTTAATGCCTAGGATATTGATCTGCAAACTTCCCATTTTATTTATTTATTTTCACTGTTGATTGTTTTACTTCTATTTTGTTATTTTTTTAAACAATATTTTATTGTGTTTTGGAGCCCTGGTGGCAAGTGGTTAAGAGCTCAGCTAGTAACCAAAAGGTCGGCAGTTTGAATCCACCAGCCACTCCTTGGAAACCCTATGGGCTGTCCTACTCTGTCCTATAGTTTGCTATGAGTCAGAACTGACTGGACAGCAACGAGTGTTACTGTGTTTTAGGTGAAAGTTTACAGAGCAAATTAGATTCCCCTTTAACTGTTTTTATACAAATTGCTCCATGCCAATGGTTACAAATTTTTACAATGTGGCAGCATTCTCATTATTTTCATTCTGTTTGTTCTGTTTCCACTGATCTAGTTTCTCTTCCCCTCCTTGCCTTCTCATCTTTGCTTTTGGGTAACTGTTGACCGTTTGGTCCCATATACTTGATTATTTAAGGGATCACATTACCCACGGGTGATACTATTTATTTTATAAGCCAATCTATCATTTGGCTGAAAGGTGATCTGTAGAAACAGCTTCAATTCCAAGTTCTAAGGGTATCTTAGGGCAATAGTCTCTGGGGTTCCTCAAGTCTTTATCAGTCCTATAGGTCTGGCGTTTTTAGGAATCTAAATTTTTGTTCTACATTTTTCCCCCATCCTGTCCAGGACCTTCTATCGTGTCCCTGGTCAGAACAGTCAGTTGTTGTAGCCGGGCACTATCTAGTTCTTCTGGTCTCAGGCTTGAAGAGGTTGTGGTTTACGTGGGCTATTAGTTCCGTGGACTAGTTTCTTCTTTGAGTCTTTGATTTCCTTCATTCTTTTATGCTCCATACAAGTAGAGACCAATAGTTGTATTCCATTTCATTTTTGGAAAACTTCCTATTTTCCTAGATTTATACTTACACATTCCACGTTCCAGTTAATGATGGATATTTGCAGCTGTCTGTTCTCATTTTGAGTTGTGCCAAATCAGCAAATGAAGGTCCCGAAAGCTTTACTCCATCCACGTCATTAACGTCAACTCTACTTTGAGAAGACAGCTTTTCCCCAGTTGCATTTTGAGTGCCTTCCAACCTGAGAAGCTCATTTTTTGGCACTATATCAGACATGTTCCGCTGCTATTCACAAGGTTTTCAATGGCTAATTTTTTCACAAGTAGATCGCCAGCCACGGGACTAACAGCCCACACGAACCACAGCTTCTTCTAACCTGAGACTAGAACTAGACGGTGCCTGGCTACCACTACCTACTGTTCTCACCACAGACACAACAGAAGGGCCTGGCTAGAATGGGAGAAAAATGCAGAAAACTCAAACTCCTAAAAAAGGCCAGACCTACTGGACCAATAGAGACTAGCGGAACCTCCAAGACTATCGCCCTAGAAAACCTTTGAACTTGGAATTGAAGCTATTTCTGCAGGTCACCTGTCAGCCAAATAATAGATTGGCTTATAAAATAAACAATATCACCCGTGAGTAATGTGCTCCCTTAAACAATGAGCTATATGAGACCACATGGTCAACATTTACCCAAAAGCAAAGATGAGACGGCAATGAGGGGAAGAGAAGCTAGATCAACAGAAACAGAACAAACAGAATGGATATAATGAAAATGCTGGCACACTGTAAAAACTGTAATCAATGGCACAGAACAATTTATATAAAAATGTTAAAGGGGAACTCAATTTACTGTGTATACTTTTACTTAAGACACAAAATATCACTTAAAAAAAGAAAAAGAGGGAAGTAGATCACCACGTCCTTCTTCTCAGTCTGTCTTATTCTGGAAGCTCTGCTGAAACCTGTCTACCATGGGTGAACCTGCTAGCATTTGAAATACCAGTGGCATAGCTTCCAGCATCACAGCAACATGCAAGCCACCACAGTACAACAAACTGACAGACAAGTGGTGGTGATAACATGTAGCAATACTTAAATCACTGTTGCAATAAAAGATTCTTAAAATGCATTATTTTCTATTATACAGAAATCAAAACATAATTCAAAATTTCTTCTAAAAATGAAATGATCCTTTCTATACTTGTTTCATGTTTCATTAATCAATAAAGAACAGAGACCACATCTACACTGTTATGGTTTACTATAGATCAGAATGGAGCCCTGGTGGCACAGTAGTTAAGTGCTTGGCTGCCAACCAAAAGGTCAGCAGTTTGAATCTACCAGCCGCTCCTTGGAAACCCTATAGGGCAGTTCTACTCTGTCCTATAGAGTCACTATGAGTTGGAATTGACTCAATGGCAACGGGTTTGGTTTTTGGTTTAGCTAACCAAAATGTCAGCTGTTCGGACCCACCAGCTGCTCTGCGGGAGAAATATGTGGCTGTCTGCTTCCGTAAAGATAACAGCCTTGGAAATCCTATAGGGCAGTTCTACTCTGTTCTACAGGGTTGCTATGAGTTGGAATTGACTCAACAGCAATGGGGCTTTGGTATAGATCAGAACAATGGCCCACAGCACAACTTGTACAAGGAAAGGTCATGGAAGCTCCACAGACACATCCAAACTCCCTGAGGGACTGAACGGCTTGGCGGAGGGCTGTGGGGACCATGGTCTCGGGGAACATCCAGCTCAATTGGCATAACACATTTTATAAAGAAAATGTTCTATATTCTACCTTGGTAAGTAGCGTCTGGCGTCTTAAAAGCCTGTGAGCAGCCATCTAAGATACTCCACTGGTCTCACTCCTTCGGGAGCAAGGGAGAATGAAGAAAATAAGATACAAGGAAAAGATTAGTCCAAAGGACTAATGGACCACAACTACCACGGCCTCCACCAGACTGAGTACTGTACAACTAGATGGTGCCCGGCTACCACCACTGACTGCTCTAAGCGGGATCACAACAGAGGGTCCTGGACAGAGCTGAAGAAAATGTGGAACAAAATTCTAACTCACAAAAAAAGACCAGACTTACTGGTCTGACAGAGACTGGAAAAACCCCAAGAGTATGGACCCCAGACATCCTTTTAGCTCAGTAATGAAGTCACTCCCGAGGTTCACCCTTCAGCCAAAGATTAGACAGCCCCATAAAACAAAAGGAGACTAATGGGGCACAATACCCAGGGACAAGGACTAGAAGGCAGGAGGGGGGCAGGAAAGCTGGTACTGGGGAACTCAAGGTTGAGAAGGGACAGTGTTGACATGTCGTGGGGTTGTTAACCATTGTCATAAAACAATACGTGTACTGTTTAACGAGAAACTGCTGCGTAAACCTTCGTCTAAAGTACAATTAAAAAAAGAGAAAAAAAAAGAACAATGGCCCAGAGGAACTGGGTAGTCAGTCCCTCTTAGGAATAGCTCCTCTTGTCCCTTGCTCAGTGAGAAAAGGATTAACTTTCTAAGGGAGACACAGTTTTTGGGTATTCTCTAGAACTTGTTTAAAAGTCATCTGTGTTTTTCTGTCCTAATTTCCAAGAGTGTGATTGAATGCCAAGAAGCAAAACTATTCAAGACAGAGAAGATAAAACATGTAATTGTTCTGAAATAAGTAATTCTTCTGAAGCTACAAACACAGTGATAGATATTACAAAGCAAAGAATGAATTACTATGGTTACTAAGCAAAATGAAAGGTATTTCTGTGAATAACTAACTCCTTGCTGTTAATTGTTTCTCTATATCGCCCCCACTTTTCTTTAAAACTCACAAAACACAGATCAAAGTAGCTATTACTGCAAGTTCTAGAGGAACAAAACCCACAAGTCTAAAAAATAAAAGTCTATTAGCTCATAAAAATCTGTATCGGATTATCCAAGTAGTAACTGAGTTAACACAGTAAATGGAATTTTCAGTTCTTACTATTTTACTGACAAAGCATCTATTTGGCTGGCTAAAATGCAGTCAGACACATTTATATCAAACATCATCTTATATCACATTGTAACTAGACTGCTGTTTCCCCACTGGATAACAAATCATCACGGAAGGTACATTATGAGACTACCTGGGACTTCTGCCCCATGCTTACCAGCAGTCTCCTGACTTAAAAAACCATAGGAAAGAAGTGTTGTCTATTCTAAGAAGCCTTCCCTTAATTTCCACAGGAGGCTAAACACTCTTTGTTTACCTCTTTCACAGCTTTTAGCGTATGATATTAAAAATCTATGCTCCCATTTTTAATCCCCCATTAACCTATAAGCTCCTAGAGTTCAGGCACACTGTCAAATTATTCAGTTTTGCAATCCCAGGACTTTCTGCAATCAATGGCTTAGTCACAATGTTAGTTGGACTGTAATTCTCAGTTATTCTAGGCTATCCACTCATAAGAGATAGGAAGGAGTTGCCTGAACAAGGCCAAGGCAGAGGGCTGAAGAGTCTCCGGCATCTTTCCTCATCAAAATGCAACCTTTTATCACCACCCTCAACAGGAGTAGTAGGTTTAAGACTTTTCTTTTTCTACCACTTGAGTATTTCCTAACAAATTTTATCTCTCTAGTCCTAAAATTGCTTGGCTTTTACAGGAGAAAGATGTGGCAGTCTGCTTCCATAAAGATTTCCAGCCTTGGAAACCCTATGGGGAAGTTCTACCCTGTCCTATAGGATCCTATAGGGTTGCTATGAGTTGGAATCGACTCAACAGCAGTGGGTTTTCGTTTATATTAAAAAAGTCAACAAATCTAACTGCAACTGTATTGGACTAACCAGATAAATAGATAAACACGTTTAGAAAGTTCTACATCTACTGGAACAACCTGGGGGTCTAGTCCCTGAAGAATTTGCCTTCTCTTTCCCTGCGTATTAACTTGAAAGAAGAAATGCAATAATGTTCCATCCCTGCCTCACAAAGACAATAAGCAGAGGAAATTATATCAGAATGCGCATTCTTATAAAGAAAAAGGTATGAAAACTCAGAGGATTAGTATTATTCAATATTGTTTCTAAAAGTTGTTATTCTGGACTGGTTAGAAATACACAAATAAGGTCAATTTACAGATAAGCATAATCTTACACTTTTTCAGGTGACATCCTATAGAGGCCTCTCTCTCCTGCCCTGTATAAATGCATGTTCATGTGAATTTATACTGACTCTAGGTTTAACAATTATAAACTACCCCCATTCTTGTCCAATTTTAAAATACATGATTGGGGGATAAAACCAAAAAACCAAATCTATTGCCATCGAATCAACTCTGACTCACAGCGACCCCACAGGACAGAGCAGAACTGCCCCATAAGGTTTCCAAGGGGCAACTGGTGGATTTGAACTGCTGACCTTTTGGTTAGCAGGCAAGCTCTTAACCACTGCACTACCAGGGAGATAGGGTCTGTAATATTACTAATTAATATTTGAAAATATAGCAAAACTTTTTCCTTTTCAATTTTCTTAAAACAGTATTCTACCAGATTATAATTTATTTAAAGCAAAAGACTTCTCCTTATATCTCCTATAGAGTCTAGTCAAATTCAAGTTTGACCCTCAGTAGAATAGCGTATTATAGGAAAAAGGGCTAGGCTAGGATTCAGAACTGAGTTTAGGGCCTACATTTTTCAATATCTCAATTTTCTCATCCTTAAGATGACCAGATGTACCTACTTCACTGTGCTGGTATAAACTTAAAAATTAGGTTAACAGATACAAAATAATTTTTCAAAATTAAGTGAACACGTATTTTATTAGGGTATCTTCCCAAATAATGAGAAAATCAGTGATATTCTACAAAAGTTAGGTTAAAAACAAAGACGTTGATGCCATTTTGATTGTAGGTAGATTACAAAATTCACGATAATAAAATTTCTAAATCTTTACTACAAGTTTGTGCTGAAATACTATAATAAACTCCTTTACCTTTTCTAAGTCTTCAATTTCAGAACTGAAATTTTTACCCTCATCCATCATTTCCTCTTCTTCCAGAGTTCTTTCATCATCATAGTCATGGACCAGCATCTCAGCAGTGGGGTCAAAATCATGATCCTCAGAAGACAGAGAGCCAACTGGAACCAAACAATCTGAATCACTTTACACAGTCACAAGGCTACTTACAAAATAACACAATTTGTGTTCTTCTGACAATTCTTTTTAATTTTTATATACGTTTTATTGAATGTATTTACTATATATTTTACAGGCTATAAAGTAAAACCATAAGGTTCTGAAAAGATAGTCCATTCAGCAAATGAACAAGCCAGAGTGATTTACAAAGGCTTTCACTAGGGATCTAGTCCATGAGAAAACAACTTATAATAGCTGCAAAGTGATTTAAATGGAGTGGTCCTATGTAAATGCCCTAACAGAAAAACAGTCAAACCTGCTTATCAGTTAGTTCAACATTTTTTTTCTTTTTATTAGAAAAGCAGAAAAAACTTGCTTATCAGTTAGTTTAACACATTTGTCTAAAAGCAACAGCAAAATGTCAGAAGGATTACATCTCCATGAATAGAAGACTTCATAAGAATCTATACACTAAGGCTAACATTGCATAAGAAGAGAGTTTATTAATTTTATCCAAATTCTAATCCTCAAATAAAGACAAAAAACACAAGAGAAATATGGTTCATAGAACAAATATAAATTTCTATGAAAAAGCTATACAGCAATTTAGTCTTCAAAAGCACTATATCACTTTTCATTTCTATAACAGTATTTCAAGCTCCTCACCAATACTCAGACAAAATTAAGCTATATGAGCAGTCTTTACTTTGGATTACTGATAAAGGTTTTACGATTATATAAAGGGAAAACAGAAAATCACACCTAAAAGTTTTGGAAGATATATACCATTACAATATTCTCCTTGCAAGTTGTTTCGGTCCATTCACACTTATTTATAAAACTATGATCTTTTTAAAATACAAAAGTGAATGCAACAACAACAACAAAAAACATTGCCATCGAGTCGATTCCAACTCATAGTGACCCTATAGGACAGAGTAGAACTGTCCCATAGAGTTTCCAAGGAGCAGCTGGTGGATTCTAACTGCTGACTTATTGGTTAGCAGCCATAGCTCTTAACCGCTGCACCACCAGGATACTCCAAAAACCAAGAGAAATGGATAAACTCCATAATCCTAAGAGAATGAAAGCAAATTTACGAGAACGGGATTCTCTCCATTTGTTTTACTCTAGTATCTAATTCAGTTAGACCACTGACTCTCAGAGCAGGGAAAGAAAGGAGTATCAGAATCTGGGGTTGGGGTAAGACAGAAGTGGAAGGAAGGGTATTTAACATAACAAGTGTAATGTGTTTTAGTGAACTACTTAGTATTTTAAAATTTCAAACAAAATTTAAGGACAATGTGAGATTACCAAAACACTTTACCAGGCCCAAAATTCTGCGCTATGGAAGAGACACAGACATAATTCAGTGTTTTTGATTTGGAGTTTACAGAACTCTCATCATTAGTCCTAAAAATAACACAATTTCTTTGGGACTTAATTCTTAAAGAATTTTACATTATAGTCGTTATCTTTTAAAGCTGGAAGATATTATCTGCTCATTAAAAAACCTGTTGAAGTGCATATGATTTAACCTAATTTTTTAAAAAGCAAGATGAACATTTATTAAATAGTCTAAAAGTAGACCATCCATCATTATAAAGTTTGTTGTTTTTGACGAATTCCTGGAAACCTCCATAGTGTACTAAGGTGTCAAGGATGAAACAGATGGTAACTTTTCCACCTCTTTGCGAGCAGCACTGTGTCATATTTCTTTCGTTAACTCCAAGTCACTTGGCATGCAGCAGATCCCTCCTTACTGTATAAAGTGGAAGGTATTTAACAAGGGCTAGAAATGGGAGGGCCTGAGGGTCTACTTCTGGCTTTGTCCCCACTTTCTCTGGGACCTGAGGCAAGTCATTTAAACTTTCTGGGCCTAGCTCCAGTTCCTCATTTGTAAAATATAGGAGATTGGCTTAAACGACCTCAAGAGTCCCTCCAGTTCTAAAATTCTTTTTAAATTTGACTAGCTGATTAAAAACAGGTTGTAAGGCTCTGTTTAGACACCAAAATCACAATCTTTTTTCTTTTAATTTAGATCACAACTTCTTAACAGCAGTGATGCAAAATGGAAAAAGTCCATTATCATCCAGATGTTTGGCATCATGTAGATAAATATTCTTTTCCTGACATCAGTTGTGACAAAGAAATGTTTGTCTCAAAATTATAGAAATTTTTTACACAATTTTTAATATTGTAGACAAAAACAGCTATTTTAAAAATAGCCACACATTTCTTTACTTGATGTCAGTTATTTTATATCTTAAGTGATAATCAAGTGAGGCCGTGAAAGTCAACTAAATACAAAAAGAAATATTCCAGGAAAATGGAATGTTCACTCTAAGCACCATGTTGTAATAGAAGACTCGGGAGCTGGTCCAAGCTCTGCTATTAACTAGATGACTCTCAGGAGAGTCATTTAAAAGTCTGTCTCCTTGACTATAAAATAAGGAGTCGGACTAGCTCAGAGGTGGTTTTCCTGGAGACTATTGAGAGGGAAAAGGGGCTGCCAAAAGGGGGACTAAACGGGGTGAGAACTGGAACATGCCGAAAGATTCTCTCCACCTACCAGCTTCAGGGGTTCCACAATGTCAAATGGTGTGCAATTATGCATGTGTGCAGTGTTCTGGGGACAGTCCCTTGCTTTCATCAGAATTGGACAGGGGTCCCTGACCACGAAAAGGTTAAGAAACACTGTACTAGATGATCTAAGGTTCAGCTCAAAAATTCTGTATCACCGCTTTTCTGTGCCAAACTTGGAGGCTGTTTTTCTTTTCATTTAAGGCAGCTTTACCTAATTTGCAAGTTTAACACAATCTATAGACATATCTCAATTATGAAAAAGAGACTAAAAAGGGGAGGGGGGAGTCATGGTTAATAATCAACCTAAGCAGCTCCAAATTTCTGACAAAGGGTCAATCTGAAAGAAACCAAAATTAAATCTAAAGTAAACTGTTAAAGTTACTGGAAAGTTGATTTAGGATTAACTGTTTCAGACTTGGAGGAAAAAACAAGATATATGAGCATTAAAGACATATTACTTAACAACACTTGTGTTATCAGCTTTGTAACAAGATATTTTTCCAACACAAAAGAAAAAGAATAGTGAAACTGTTCGTTCCTTGAACAACTTAATTACCAAACACTCACTGAAACTCTTAAAACCAAATGATGAAAAATTTTCAGGGTAAATGTTTGTGGGGAAACCTTTAGCAATAGATTTCTAAGCCCCCATTACACGAGACTCCCTCTGGGATCCACCGAAGAGGTAAGAAAAGAGAACAAACCTGGGCTCGAACTTCCAAAAGAAGCCTAGGAGAGAGAGAAGAAAACGTGCAGTTAGATCGCGCAGCCCGGGAAGAGGCAAGCAGCGCCGGCAAAAGGGCGCAAAGGAGGCGGAGCTGAGCGCTTCTCCGCAGCTGCCAGAAGTGCAAGACGTAGCTTCGCTCCAATCGCTCCCGGCCCCTTTCGGGCCCCCTCTTGGCTTCCTCGCTTTCCTCCCCAAGTCCCCAGCGTAGAAAGTCGCAGACCCGGGACGAAGCCCCAAATCTAAAAGGCAACTCCAAACCGTCGCTTGGAGCTCAGAAAGTTATAAAGCACAGAAGCAAAACCTAGCGCAGTCGGCTCGCAGCATCGGTCCCCCATCCCCGGCATCTCCGGAGTCCCCCAAATCTCAACCGCCTCTCCGTGCCCCCAAACCCCTCCTTGCAACGCAATACCCTTTCCTGGAAAGGATTCTCCCTCCGAGCACCTAGTCCACCCCCTGGGACTCGGAAGCCCCAACTCCGGGGCTGGCCTCTGCCCCGGAGCGCAGGCCAGCTCGCAGCCGGACACTCGTCCCCAAACCAAAGCGAGAGCCCCCCATCCTTCTTCCCGAGTCCGAGACGCAGCCCTTCAGTTCAGGGATGCTGGTTCCTCCAAAGGTGTACAACCCCTCCCGGGCCCGTCAGCGCGCCCCTCGCCCCCACGAGCGCCAGCCGAGGGGATCCTGCTGCGCCACCCCCTCCCCCCAATCTCACTTGTCCCGGGGGAGATGGCCGGGGCAGCCTCGCTCGCTCGGCCTCCCTCTTCCAGCCTAGAGGAAAGTGAGGCTGTCGATCTGCGCTCCTAGAGAAGGCGCCGAGAATCTCAGTCTGCCTACTCACCCCAGGGGTTCCCGCACCTCCTAGACTGCGGGGCAGGGAGTCCCGCTCCTCTCCTGCGGAGCCCGGCGGTCGCGCATCCCGTTCGCCTTGGCTCCCGGAGCAAAGTGGTGTGTGCGGCCCCTTTGCGCCTCAGCCCGGGCCCGGCGGGCCAGGGGCGCAGCGCGCTCTTCCCGCGGGGCAGTGGCGCAACCCGCTCCCCGCTTTGCAATCCGGCAGCGAAGGGGGGGCTCGGCCGGTTTCCATCCACCCCGTACCCGGGAGGCGGCGCGGAGGAGCCGGCGGCCCGCGTCAGCAGCCCGGGGACCCGGGATGGCGCCGTCCCCAGGTTGGGGCTCGCTGCC
>NW_004444010.1:9663486-9672574 GCF_000243295.1 Trichechus manatus latirostris
GCTCGCAGGCCCACTCGGCCCGGAGCCCCTCGCCGCGCCGCGCTCCCGCCGGCCGCCGGCCGGACCCAGCACTTGCCGCCCTCACCCTCCCTGCTGGGGTAAAGTTCCTGCCGAATTGGAGGCTAGCGAAGGACGAACCGGCGCGGGACGGACCCACGTCCAGCCAGTCGAGGCCGAAGACTCGAGCGAGTGCGGCTGGGGACCGATCCACAGCCACTCGGGTCCGGTAGGGCGTGGGGGAGGCAGGCAGGAGCCTTGGACGGCGGCGGAGAGACAACTCGACAGACTTCCCTAAGTAAGAAGAGAGAAGGAGATCGATGGACTAGACTGATGGACAGGAGGAAGCCCTGGGAAATGGGAGAAGTGGCTGTGATGGACGGCAGGGTCAATCTAAGATGAGAAGACAGCTACTAGTCTCTTGCGGTTTCCCTGAAGAGAAGAGGGGGCAGGAGACCTGCAGGAATGGGGGTTGCAGACTGGCATAGCCTGGCTCATGGAGTGGACGGTGAAAGGGGTTGGAGTAGTCATTTGCCAATCTCTGGAAGGTAGTTACAGTACAATAAAGAAGGCAAAAGATCAACAGAGCAGAGAAATGGTGATAAGCATACTTGCATAATTCCAAAGAATATGATCATAAAATAAAAACTGCACGCACAGAAAAGATTAGGACAGTCTTAAACCAAAACCACACAAACCCGTTGCCATCGAGTCCATTAGCGACCGTGTAGGACGGAGTAGAACTGCCCGATAGGGTTTCCAGTGAGGGGCTGGTGTGCCAGCCTTTTGTTTAGCAGCTAAGCTTTTCACTACTGTGCCACCAGGGCTTCAGAACCGTCCCAGAGATTGTTAATCACCAAATAGCTGAGGGGATGACCCAGAGGTACACACTTGATAGATACACAGCTCTACCTCTCATGTTGCTCCTTCCCCCCAAAAGGCCAAGCATTTGCTTAGGTTCATAAAAGGGACTAGTCCTGTGAGCAAGTGGGTGGGTGGAAGAGGGAGGACAAGGCAGGAAGAAAAAGCAACAGGTATACCTGCTCTTTTGCCTATACCCATTTACTCTTCTTCATTGGAGAGGTAAATTTAACCCAATGGGTCCACACTGAATAAGTTTGTGTTAAGTACACGCAAATATGCGCTAGGAACAAGGGTAGATTCTGCAAGAAGTTGAAGTCAGCCTGCTGAGTTACCCTTGCAAATTTGTAAGACACACATGATTGCCTTGAGGCAGGAAGTCAGAATAACTATATGTATGGAAAAGAAAGCTAGAGAAATGTGGAAAAGGTGAGATACAAACACAATCAGAAAATTACGGCCAGGCCCTACAGGAATTTAGAGAGGAGAGTAAACTCAGATACCAGAGCTATTCTACCAACTGGATGCCAATATTAAGTGAGAGAGTTGAAGTTTATGTTGTCATCTCACAAGCTGAGAGACATTTCAGAAGCTAAAACTTTCTGTACTTTTAGTCTGAAGGTGAAAGTTCTGGCTTTTAACCTGGGATCCCCTTCAGTCCCCCTCCTCCCAGGGTGCATACTGAGGATGAGACTGGTGACTGGATGATGGCAGAGGAAGAGAAGGTAACTTTGAAAATTTTTGCCAAGGCATCTCAAACTTACCCCACTGGTAAAAGTTATTTATTTATGGAAATTTCAAGGAGAAATCACCTCAATCATTTCAAAACATTATAAAGACATGGAAAATTACACTTACCCTACCGTGAAAGATATCTTGTGACCTTTTGTCCAGTTAAATAACTCAAAAACAGCTGAACTTTGAAACCAGAGGCTTGGCACACATTGTATGTACTGTCCTCAATGAGGCGTTCAAAGTTTTCAAAGTAAAAAATGGCTTGAAATTAAGTGCAAGTGATTTAACTTTAGAAATGTAGTAGTGAGCACGCCCTGTGGACAGAGCCATTAAGCAGTAGCCTGAGTAGCGTGACCACAAACTGAGCTGAGGTTCAGAGTTGTGAAGAAAGTGTCTCCAACAGCCTGCCTCGTATGTTACACTAAGAAAAACATCTTCTTCACAACAAATCTTGGCTAATCCAAACTATAAATGTGACATTAGATGCCATTTAACCATGCCTGAGAAATACACAAACTCACTTGCTTACACTAATTCAGTAGAATTTCTGCAGATTCTCTTTTTATTAAATTGTAAAGATTTTCTATAGGCATTTGTAATTTTGACTGCTTATCTGCACTCCATCATAATGCATAGTTTATATAGTCTGTGTCCAGGGATATTAAATAAAAAGTCATAGAAAGATAAGAAATAAGCTAGAAACCTTCATCCATTGCTGGTGGGAATATAAAATGGTGCAGCTGCTGTGGAAAACAGTTTGGCAGTTACTCAAAAAGTTAAACATAGAATTATCATGGTAGGTATATACCTAATTCTACTCCTAGGCATATACCCAAAAGAATTGAAAACAGGGACTCAGATACTTGCACACCAATGTTCATTGCAACATTATTCACAATAGCCAAATGGTGGAAACACCCCAAATATCCCTCATTGAAAGAATGCATAAACAAAATGTGGTATATACATACAACAATATATTATTCATCCATAAAGAGAAATGAAGTTCTGATACATGCTACTACATGGATGGACCTTGAAAACATCATGCTATGTGAAATGTCAGACACAAAAGGACAAATATTCTATGATCCATTTATATGAAATACCTGAAATAGACAAATGCACAAAGACAAAAATGTATTAGGGGTTACCAGGTGCTGGGGGAAAGGGGAAATGGAGAATTATTGCTTAAGGGGTACTGAGTTTCTGTTTGGGGTGATGAAAAACTTTTGGAAATGGAGTGATGATGCTTACACAACATGATGAATGTAATTAATGTCACTGAATTATACACTTAAAATGGTTAAAATGGCAAATGTTTTGTTTTACACACATGCACACACACACGTATATATAGCCTGTTACTGACAAGTCGATTCCAACTCATAGCGACCCTATGGGACAGAGTAGAACTGTCCAAGAGGGTTCCAAGGAGCGGCTGGTGAATTTGAACTGCAGACCTTTTGGTTAGCAGCCGTAGCTATATACATACATGTGATATATATATATATATATATATGTATATATATATATATATATATACACAATAAATTTTTTTTTAAAAAACAGGTAAATGAAGGTAAATCAATTAGTGGTTTAAGGAAGCAGAGCTACTTTTCCTGATCACTACAGAAAAAAGTTTACCACCCACCCTTCTTACACAATACATTCTTTTTATGATAAAATGTGTAAAGTTTACAGTATGTAGAAGGATCTTTCATTCTTTTTGACGACAAGACTTTCAAGAGTTGGTACAGATAAAAAGTCTCATTCCAGGAAGTTGAAATAAAAATATTACTTTTTACTGTTATTTTCATCCTGCCACTTCACAAAAGGTGGCATTATGTAGAAAGTAAGCCCATGTAGGACCTTGGGCACTGTGGGACCATTATAAAAGCCCTTGGTCTCCAAAAGCTTACAATGTAACAGTAATTCCTACAAGGGTTGACGGGGACCAGAGGAAGGAAGACAAAGCTGAAACCATGGTAACCCCTATGAAGAACCAAAATGTAATAAATTCTACCAGCCATCTACAGAAGTGAAAAAATCCAAGAAAGAGAATATAAGTCTGTGATTTGAGATGGTTTACAATCAAATAAGAAAATGTAGATATAAAAAATGAGGACCAGTGAAATTAATTAGACTAGGAGTATAACACCAGAGAAAAAGTTAGAACAAGAATGTTCAGGTGATGAGGTGTATCAGAATATTGTGTTAAAGCATAAATCGTGTTTAGAGCTTTCTGGCAGTCAAAGCAAAAAGAAAGGAAATACAATTAAATTGCTTGATTCCCCTTGTCTTTGAGGGGAAATAAATTCTTCAAAGGAGACAAAGCTTTTCAGAACACTTTAGAAGAAATTCTTGCAAGAACTACATAGTAACATAGTAATGTAGAGAGGAATATCCTCCACCAGTCCCCAAGTGCACTAGAGGGTTTTATAACACTGTTTATTTTAATGACTGTCTTAGTCATATAGTGCTGCTATAACAGATATACCACAAGTGTATGGCTTTAAGAAAGAGAAATTTATTTCGTCACAGTGAAGTAGGCTAAAAGTCCAAATTCAGGGCATCAACTCCAGGGAAAGGCTTTCTCTTTCTGTCAGCCTTCTCATCAATGCTCCCCCAGACTAGGAGCTTCTCTGCGCAGGGACCCAGAGTCCAAAGGACACACTCTGTTCCTGGCACTGCTTTCTTGATGGTATGAGATCCCCCTGTCTCTCTGCTCACTTCTCTGTTTTATATCTCAAGAGATTGCCTCGGGATACAATCCAGTCTTGTAGATTGAGTCCTGCCTTACTAACACAACTGCCACCCATCCTCCCTCATTAACATCATAGAGGCAGGATTTACAACATAGAGGAAAAACACACAATACCAGGAATCATGGCCCAGCCAAACTGATACATACATTTTTGGGGGGACATAATTCAATCCATGACAGTGACTATCCAGGAAAGTAGACAGCATGAAATGAATGTGACCTACTGAAAGCAATTTTTTTTTATGGTAATACAATACAAATATTTAGCTTTCTGCAGATTCCATCTAACCCACGGGAAAAGAATAGATTAGCCAAAACTACTGTCTCAATCTTAAATGGCTATTATAGTAGCCAAGCAAGCAAAACAAATGAGTAAAGCAGGCCAGCGTAAAGACAAAAGGGGGTGGAGGTGAGGATGGCAAATGGGAGACTGTATGTTCTGCCTAAATGGAGAAGCCACTACTCAGTCTTAGCAGACTGGCTTTTGCCTCGTAAGAAAGTGGGCCTAGTGCTGCTAGACATTTCCATTTTCCAAGAACAACTGGAAAGCTGGGTTTTTATGTAAAATCTACTGATTTTTAAAACTTGGCAACTAATTGAAAACATTTTATACATAGTATAGGCCAAACCAATCATGTCGTGTTCGCCAGCGAGTTTTCAATTTGCATTTTCCTAATATTATACTGGAGCCCTGGTGGCGCACTGGTTAAGCGTTTGGCTGCTAACCAAAAGGTCAGCAGTTCAAATCTACCAGCCACTTCTTGGAAACCCTAGGGGGCAGGTCTACTCTGTCTTACAGGGTCACTAAGAGTGGGAATCAACTCAACAGCAATGGGTTTGGTTTGGTTTTTAATATTACATATTCATCTGTCGGTATGGCTTTCAACAATTCTGCTCAACATCAGATCAAACTACTAGCATTTTTCTAAATATATCCACTTCTCCATTAAATATTTTTTTGTTGGAAAAAAAATGACTGAGAAAGGTAGTTGATTATAATAAGCTTTACCTAAGCAAAAATTTTTAACAGAAGGGAGATGGTCAGCA
The DNA here is from genome assembly GCF_000243295.1 of Trichechus manatus latirostris. NCBI lineage: Eukaryota > Metazoa > Chordata > Mammalia > Sirenia > Trichechidae > Trichechus > Trichechus manatus. The sequence continues at coordinate 9,668,894 of NW_004444010.1, forward strand.
CAGTAAACAAACAAACAAAACTCAAAACAAACAGAAAGAGAGAGAGGAAGATCCAAAGGAAGAGTTTCTCCTCAGTTCAGCCCAAAGGAGACGGGAACCTGTTCCATAAACATAAGCATCTATCTCATCCATGAGTCAAGGTTGTCCTTACAGTAAGATGGATGCATCAGGCTAACATTCCTTTGTGAGGGGGCCCAATCAGAGCTTTCATATCAGTGGCTTTAAATTTAAGGGATACCCCAAGAGACTTTTGAATAACTGTACCTCTTTCCACATATTCAAGTTGAGATCTAATTTTTTAATTATAAACTTAAATAGTTGCAAAGGACATAATTTCCAAAATATTATAATGATGGCCGTTTAAAAGCTTAAATCATTTTATAACATTTTAAAATGTATGTAATGTAATCTAAATACCATAGTATGTCCATCATTCTTTAAACAAAGGAAAAAACAAAAACATGAACGTTTCTTCTTTAACAGTAGGCAATTTTACATTATTCCTTTTTCTCTTTGAACTCATTTCCATTCTATTTTCTCTTAAGAAGTTTATACACTTTATGCTTAGAAATCTTTTACTGATACCCTACTATCTTTCTCTGCTACAAAAATATCTCTATAAAAAAAAGTCTACATTCAAGATTAATAATTTTCCTACAGATTGAATTATCAGTACAATTAATACTAATTCACAATTGATCTAAACAATATACATGTATTAAAATTTTGATTAAAGCTTACTGAACAAAAACCAAAATTGCATTGGAAATTCATCTCCTAATAAAATGAATGGGGCCTTTTACAAATTAGTTTATGTGCCCGTGGATGAATATTACTTATTGTTAGAATGAGATAGTTTGACTATCTTTTTGTTTCTATAGAAACAAGCAAGCTCTGAGAAACACAAATAAGTAAATGGAAGTGGAAGGATTTTGTTATTAAACCATCACTCAATTCTTTTGAACTGCTTAGTTATATATCATGTTGTAATCTTCCATCAAACATTATTTTTAATGATCTATACACTAACATTTCTATTGTCTTCCTTCAATTTTGTTGAAAGCAAAGAATTAGAAGCTACCTGACTTGTAAAAAAAAATTGTTGCCCAGCTCTGATAGTACTTCACTATAATTCACTTCAATATTGATGAAGAATACCAAACAAGACTTTGCCAAGACTTATCAAATAGCTACTAATTGTACCTGGTATTTTTTTCACACAGAGGCACCCGTTTAACCTGAAACACTCAGAAAAGGGAGGAAAAACGGAAATATTCTTCATTTCAATACTCTCTTGCCAATATAACATTTTTAAATAGCATACTTTTATCTTATCACATGCTTTAGGTATGTTTTTGTTAAAATCTTGAAGCTACAGATTTAGCCCTTAGGTTTGTGGAAAATGTCTGCCACATAACCTTACTAGCAAAATCTATCTTCTTTGTTGAATCAAACTGCCACGTGAGACTTGCATTCTTTCATTAAAAAGTCTGACTTCATTTTTCAATTCTAATGAGCATGTTATTCTTATTTTGAGGCATATTAAAAACCACTGAGAAATAAATTACAAAACATGTAGTATAAGACAGATTACTAAGTGCAGGCAACTCAAGATTAAAATAAAATCAAGATTAGATGTCAAGATTTCATAGAATTAATTTATTATTATAAAAACAAGAGTAACTCAATATACAATTCCTCATTACTTAGTTTATTTAATATAGCATAAAGTATAACTAAAAATTACAAGTTATTTATAATGCAAGGCATATGATAAAAGGCACAGTATTCCTTTCACAAACATGTGAACATGTATGTATTGGACTTTGGTATTTGCTTTGGGAATAAAAAAGAATTATGAGTAAATATTTTAAAAATTCTCCATTAATTTCATTTATGTTCAAACTTTTCTTATATATTTGATGATATTGTTGTTGTTAACTGCCATTGAGTTAGGTGAGAATTCTACCACTGAACCACCAATGCCTGTTATTGGATTAGAGAAAAAGGTATATACTGAAAAATAATCAGCTTAGCCGTTAGCCTGTCATGTTATTTTTAATAACCAAAAAAATCCATTGCTATCAAGTTGATTCTGACTCATAGCGACCCTATAGGACAGAGTAGAACTGCCCCATAGGGTTTCCAAGGAGCGGCTGGTGGATTCAAACTGCCAACCTTTTATTGGTTAGCAGGTGTAGCTCACTGTAGCTCTTAACCACGGCACCCCAAGGGCTCCTTATTTTTAAAAGGAAGTGAAAAATATTAATCATTTAATAAGATGAAATCATTTAAAGATTTTCATCTGTGGCTTTTATCCAGAGTTCATAGAAATGTGGAGATCTTTGAAAACATTTTAGTTTCTTCTCAGTTAAAGACATGGCCTATTGATGAGTATTGAGTTTGTGATGGTTAAGACTGTGTGTCAGCTTGGCTGGGCCATGATTCTCAGTGTTTATATGTGATCACCCCCATGATGGGATCTGCTGTGAGTAGCAATCAGTTGAAAGGGAGTTTCCTTGGGCATGTGGCCTGCATCTGAATATAAGTGGACGTTCTGGCCTTTGCCTGCTCTGGATCCTGCAGCTGCCTCCTGTTCATCTGACCTCTGGTTCTTGAGACTTGAGCTAGCGGCTTACCTGCCGATCTTCAGATTCATCAATCTTCACAGCCTGTGAACAAGAGCACTGCTCTACGACCTGCCTATCTTGAGTTCCCCAGCTCCTGCAACTACGTGAATCAGGAGAATCCTCTATCCTGATCCATGGACTTGGAACGTTCTAGCCTCTACAATCGCATGAGCTGTTTCCTTGATATAAATCTCTCTATATTTATACACTTTACTGGTTCTGCTTCTCTAGAGATCCCAGCCTAAGACAAGTTATTGAAAATACCTGCTTAAATTTAAATAGTGTTTAATATTTCTTATCATTGCTGGCTTCTTTATTTTACTATTTCCAGACTCTCCTTCAAGAGCAATGCATTTTTTGGAAATGGTCAGGAAACAGAAGAAAGTCATTAAATGAATATTGCTATCCCTCTCACTACTCACACTCCACAATATACTGCATCTGATTTCAGAAAATCCCAACAAGAACCAAAATATTCCATTCCTAACACCAACCATGCTTCACCCTTCACTAAAATATGTGTAAGACAGGAATATTTAACATGTATTAAACATGGCCTAAAAGCCTATCATATTTCCTTCATTTCAATGTGTATTTCTAAAAATATACTGTGCAGATTTCTTCTTAAATCTTATTAACTCTAATTATAAAAAAAAGATTACCTTTGCTAAAATCAAACAAAATAGGTTGAACAAAACAGGCATAAGTACTGACAATTGTTCTGTAGTTGTATGTTGGTCTGTATTAGCATGGAACCTAGAGAGAATTTTGAAAAAGCTGAACTTGACAGTTTAAGAATTTTAGCACAAAGGAACTGGGGACAACCAGGTTGGAGAATTGGGTATGAGATGGGTTGCATAAGGCAAGGATAAATGAGGTCCTCTTTCAGAACAGGATACAAGGAAAAGATTAGTCCGAAGGACTAATTGTCCACAGCTACCAAGGCCTCCACTGGACTGAGTCCAGTACAGCTAGATGGTGCCTGGCTACCACCACTGACTGCTCTGACCGGGATCACAACAGAGGGTTCTGGACAGAGCTGGAGAAGGAT
>NW_004444010.1:9673035-9691393 GCF_000243295.1 Trichechus manatus latirostris
TTGTGAGGTTGTTAACCAATGTCAGAAAACAACATGTGTACTACTGTTTCATGAGAAACTATTTGTTCTGTAAGCCTTCACCTGAAGTACAATAAAATATATTAAAAAAAAAAAAAGAAAAAAAAAATGAGGTCCTCTTTCTGTGAAGGATTATTAACACCTTCCAAGGAAAGCATTAGCAGAACTAGACTTACTTAACGGCTGCATAAATTATCTTGAAGAAGAAATGCGCAATTTAGGTAATGCCAGTGACTTCGCTCTCCACTCCACTCAATGAATATGTGCTGAATTTAGCTTGAGATGGGAGTCTTGAATCTGCTGTACTCTTGATTGGCTTCTTATACTGTGAGCATCTTGCCACGTTGAATGTATTTCTGGTATTTAATGATACATATTTTTTGGTACAGCATGGCCTGTAAATACAAGCCAATTCCCTCATCTGGTGTTGAACTAAAGAAGCACCCAATACTGAAGGAAAATTGGCTGTGTTAGACTTTTTGAGAGGTTTGTATGCCCTCTTTCAATGTGCTTCTTTCCTAAGCCTTTTTTTTTTTTTTAAGTTTCATTTCTTTTTAAATTATTATTATGAAAAACTTCAGGAATGTCAAAAGCATGCCATTTATATAGTTGTTTTTTCGTTTAGTTTACATAATAAATGTAGTTTATTTAGTTTACTCAATAAATGTTTATAAAGTGGAATCACATTGTGTTTACTTTTAGTTTACATAAACTAAACTAAACAAAACGTAAACACAATGTGATTCCACTTTATAAATGTTTATTGTGTATTATCTTAGTTATCTAGTGCTGCTATAACAGAAAAACCTCAAATGGATGGCTTTAACAAACAGAAATTTGTTCTTTTGCAGTCTAGGCGGCTAGAAGTCTGAATTCAGAGCGCCCCCTCCAGGGGAAGTCTTTCTCTCTGTCTGTTCTGAGGGCAGGTTTTTGTCATCAATCTTTCCCTGGTCTAAGAGTTTTTCAGTGCAGGGACCCCTCCTGGTGGTATGAGGCCCCTCTCCTCTCTGCTGGTCTCTCTCTTTTATACCCCAAAAAAGACTGACTCAAGATACAACCTAATCTTGTAGATTGAGTCCTGCCTCATTAACATAACTGCCTCTAATCCTGTCTCATTAACATCATAGAGGTTAGGATTTATAACACACAGGATAATCACATCAGATCACAAAATGGTGGACAACCACACAATACTGGGAATCATGGCCTAGCCAAGTCGATAACACATTTTTGGGGGACACAATTCAATCCACAATAAGTATCTACTAGGTGCATATTATCTCATATAATCCTCACAATCACCTTGTGAGATGAATGTATTATTTTTCCCATTTTACAGATAAAGAAACTAAGGTTCAGAGAAATGAAAACTTATATAACTTTTAATTGGCAGAGCTGAATTTGGGCCCAAATTTGCTTGAATTTAAAGTCTGGGGTCTTTTCTTCATATCAAGATGTGAAGGAGTAAAACCAAGAACCATTGAAAAACAAAAAGCTAGCATTTTTGTGGAATCTGGACAATTATGAATCAGACTAAACAATTTCTTTTTGGGGAAAAACATGCTAAACTATGGGACCTAAGTTTTGGAATAACCCATGAAACTGAGTAAAGGGAAAGATGCGTATCAAATCGACTTTAGTGGAATAGTAATCCATTGAGGGAAAATAGTCTTGAGTTATACAGTACTTAAAAGATGGTAGGCCAAGAGAGTAGACACCATGTCCATCTCCGTACCTCCTTGCATACACTTGGTCTAGCGTGGTGCGAGGCACGCAGTGCACACTCAGTAAGTATCTGTTGAATGAATACATCAGTATCTAGTTTCACTGTACCACCTCCTTGGAGAGAAAGGACCCAAGGTATAAAATCATAATAATGATAGCCAATACAATGCATCATTAGGAAGGGTTTTATAGCGGCAGGAGTTATTCTTTTATGAATCCATTTACAAACCATTTCCATCTCTGGCCTTTGGTTGGATTGCCCTCCTCATGTGAGACACTTACCAGGAAGCCCACCCATGGACGCCAGCCCTCTAACTTCAGTATGCAATCAGGTAGCCCCACTGCTCACCAGTTCTGACCTGCTGTGGTTTCTTCTGCCTCCTCTACTTCAGATACCTATCTCAGGGCCCCCATGCTAGTATGACTCCCTAGGACATGCTTCTTTGGCTCTGACCCTCAGCAGTCCCTCTAAGACATGACTGAGTAACTTCTTTCCTCTCCACTCACCCACAGCTGCAGGTTTTGCCTGGTCTATACTAGCCCCATACTGGATATATCACATCAGCTCTACCTGGCCTTCCCATCTGGGAGACAAGGGGACATACTGAGGTCACTGCGCTGGGATCTGTAACGGGATATTTTACAAATCTACACTGCAGAGCAGCAGCTCTCCTCACTCACCCACTTCTGTTACAGCTTTTGAAATACTTGTTAGCTGGAGTTGAGTCAGCTCCGACTCATGGAGACCTTATGTACAGCAGAATTAAATGTTTCTTAGTCCCCTGCCATCTTCATGGTTGTTGGTATGTTTGAGTCTATTGTTGCGTATCTTCCAACCTAGGGGACTCATCTTCCAGCACTATATTGGACAATATTCTGTTGTGATCCATAAGGTTTTCAGTGGCTTATTTTCAGAAGTAAGTTGCCAGTCCTTTCTTCCTAGTCTGTCTTAGTCTGAAAGCTCTACTGAAACCTGTCCATCATGGATGACTCTGCTGGTGTTTGAAAAGCTGAGGGCATAGCTTCCAGTATCACAGCAACACACAAGCCACCACAGTACCACAAACTGACAGACGGGTAGTGGTTGAAAAACTTAAGCCCCTACATTTATATTTCTACACAAATAAATCCACCCCTCCACTGGGTGAACATCTTTCCAATATTACCACGTCAATGTTATATAAAAACATTTCCATTCTTCGGGAGAACACAGAAAGAAGAAATTTTAAAAACTGGTTGTATCAGAAGCATCTTATGCTCCCCGTCTTCACCCAGCCTTCCTCCCAGACTCGCTGCCTTCACCATGAAGAGCATAGAATCTGGCTTCCAGAGTGACTGTCTGAAGGGGTTGGGTGGTATAATCCAGATGTGGAGGTATTAATTCTACTACATGAGGCAAACTTGGGTGAATGGGGGAATGGGAGACTGGAGGGAGCCAGGCAGTGAAATTCCCTCTCCTCCTTCCCTTGGATGAATGATTCTCAGGCACCGTTTCTCCACACAGCCTGCCCTGAGCTGTCCAGTCTAGTCAAGCAGATGTACCTGCTGAGCAACCTGCTGGGTCTCCTTATGGCTTTGTCATGAAGCAATGACCAGCAGGGTTATGCATCCTCTGGTATTGCTTTGTATCTTCCCCTGTTAACTTCCCTTCTTCCTCACTCTTGTTGCTATGGGTCTGCATATCCAAATACTCCCAAATACAACATTAGCACTGAATTCTTGCTTCAGGCTCTATTTTTCTAGGCTATCTGAACTAGAACACTGGCATACTTGCCACCTAGAAAAAAACTGAAAAATAATCTATTAATTAGAGATAAACATTGACAAGGAATCTTGGGGCTGATTCTGAGTTGAATATCATTTTATTAATGACGTGCTCCTGCATTATGTATGTTGAGTTCAGAGGAGTAATCATCACTCTTTATGAAACATAGGACTAGAAAGCGTATCAGTCAGTTCCAACTGGAAAAATAAAAACCACTCTGAGAATTAAAATGAAGAAAATTATGCCACAAATTAGTTACCCAGATCATGAAAGAGCTGATATGCCACAGTGAAGCGTATATATACATATATACAGAGAAAGAGAGAGAGAGATTTTTATCAAGGAAATGGCTCACATGGTTGTGGAGGCTGGAAAGTCCCAGGTCTGTGGACTTTCAGGTGTCAGGCTGGAGGCTTTTCTTGACGCCCGTAGATGCAAGAGCCGACGAACCCAAGATCAGCAGGCAAGATGGCAGGCTGCTGACTCAAGTCCCCAGAACTGGAGTTCAGATGATGATCAGCTGAATGCGGGATCCAGAGCAGAGCAAAAGCCAGTGAGCTTTGCCAGAAAGTCCATCTATATAGGATGCAGGCTATAACCCCAAGGAAACTCCCTTTCAACTGATTGGCTGCTCAAAGCAGATCTCATCATGGAGGAGATTACATTACATCAGATCTCATCATGGACGTGATTACATCATTACATAACTACCAAACTATATCCTAACTGCCAAACCACTAACAATCATGACCCAGCCAAGTTGACACACAACCTTAATCATCACAGAACTTACTACCTTTCAGTACAGCAGGAGTACCCTAGGACAATGGCTCTCAACAGGGATGATTTTGCCCCTCAGGGGACATTTGGCAATGTCAGGAGACATTTTTGGTTGTCGCAACTGGGGTTTTTGCTACTGGCATCTAATAAGTAGAGGTCACGGATGCTTCTAAAACACCCTACAATACACACAACAGCCCCCCCCCCCCACAGCAAAGAATTATCTGACTCAAAATGTCAGTAATGTCAAAGTTGAGAAAATCCTGCCCTAGGACTACACATAGATTTCCCAGGGGTGAGTGAGTTCATATCATTTTAAGCCAACTGGTTACATATCTTCAACCTTCATATGTACTCACTCCTAAATTGAGTCTACCGGAGTCTACCAGTCCTCCTTTCCCACGTTCTCTTTCACAATGATCCTTTCCCCAAATCCCAAACATGCTTGCTGGGTATAAAAACTTCTAAGGCACCCAATGAAGGGACAATTTGAGAATGTATAGCTGTCTCCTGAGGCAGTTACCTGAAGGCAAAGCAAATGGAGCTGCATAAAAGTATTGAAAGAGGCAGCGCCTTACTTCAGTGACTAACTCCTGGCAAGTCTCTGAGCCTTCATCTATTGTTGTTAGGTGCCGTCAAGTTGATGCTGCTCATAGTGACCCAATGTGACAGAGTAGAACTGCCCCGTAGAGTTTCCTAGGCTGTAATCTCTACCGGGAGCCCTAGTGGCACAGTGGTTAAGAACTCGGCTGTTAACCAAAATGTCAGTAGTTCAAGTCTGCCAGCCACTCCTGGGAAACCTTATGGGGCAATTCTACGCTGTCCTGTAGGGTCGCTATGAGTCAGGGGTTAATCTTTACAGAAGCAGATCACCAGGTCTTTTCCCCACGGAGTCGCTGGGTGGCTTCAAACAACCAACTTTTCAGCCAAACTCTTAACCATTGAGCCACCAAGATATATCTTAGAATTAGAATCCAAAAGTAAGATAGACTGAACACAGGGACACATATGACCATATTTATGTGTACTGATAAGTGAAGTCAGACTTTTTCTGACTGAAAATTCAATCTAGCTCCTTGGTTTGACAGCGAGGACCAGCTTTGCCATTTAGATTCTATTGCAGATATTTTCCATTAACTAAATTGCTTAAACCTCCTGTTTAGATTTAGAATAGAAAAATTTACATGTCAACTTCAAATTGTGAGAGAGTAGTAATAGAGGTCAGAATGGTGGTTACTTCCAGGGAGAGAGAGCGGGGTTATCAACAGGAAAGGAGCATGGGAGCCCTCTATAGTGCTGGAAATGTTCTATATCTTGATCATGGTAGTGGTTACATGGGTATATTAACATGTTAAAGTTCATTGAGTTGTACACTTAAGATTTGTGTGCCTTGTAATATTTTAATTTTTAAAATGTGAGAAGGTTTTTAAAAATTCTTTTGGGAGAGTATTCAAGCCAAAAATTCAAAGTTGATGTTTTAGGAGACTGAGAGAACTAAGTACCCCCTGACCTTACATTCTTGTTGTCCTACAGCCATGGTCCAAAACTTAAGACTTTCCAGTCCTCTATCCTCAGGGCTTCTTCTCTGACACAATCCCACATGGCTCACCTTGTTCCCAACCTTTTCACCAAGCCCCCTAGAATTCATCCTCTTGTGATCAACACACCCCCTTCATCCTGAACCACTTTCCAGAGCATTTCCCTCTGCTGACCGCCGTAACTCAAATCTACCTCCCCTCCTTGATCTACCCAGGACACTATTCTTCGAGACTGCACAGATCTCAGGGTCAGGAGGTGAGATCTGTGTCCTTGACCTCTGATGCTAAACCATGATGCTCCATCCTCTGAGAATCGCACCATTTAGCCATACTACGTCTACTCCTTGTCACTGTCATTTGTTGACTACTTGGCCCCTCATTCACTGAGGATCTCAATTCATTGCGCACACATAGCCTTCTTCACCCAACCCTGGTAGTTCTTTTGGTTAAATTTGTAGTTAAAGAACAGAAGATTTTAATTTTTATGAGGTCCAATGTATCAACTTTTTTCTTTTATGGTTCATGGTTTTTTGGGGTGTGTTCTATGTAATCTTTGCCTACACCAAGTTTTCAAAGACTTTTTCCTATATTTTCTTAAAGAAGTTTTATAATTTTAGTTTTAACATTTAGGTTTATGATCTATTTCAGGTCTATTTTTATGTATGGTATGAGGTAAGGTCTCTGTGAGTCGAAATAGCCTCCACGGCAACGGGTGGTTTATGAGGTAAGGAGCAAGGCTTTTTTTTTTCTTTTTTTTTTTAAGACAAGAGTGCAGCTTCTGAGCAGTACTTGTTGAAAAACTTTCCCCACTGAAATATCTTGGCACCTCTGTCAAAAATTAATTGATTATGTATGTGTATGGGTCCATTTCTGGACTCTATTTTATTCCATTGATCTATATGTCTGTTGAGGAGCCCTGGTGGTACAGTGGTTAAGCCCTCAGCTGCTAACTGAAAGATCAGCAGTTTGAACCCGCCAGCTGCTCTGTGGGAGAAAAATGTTGCAGTTTGCTTCCGTAAAGATTTACAGCCTTGGAAATCCTATGGGGCAGTTCTACTTTGCCCTATAAAGAGGGATACATTACTCAGTAAGCAACGTACTTACTTGTGCTTACTTAATTCCAGTGAAATCATGCACTACAGATTAGTAAATAAACACAATTAAGCCGCTGTGTACCTTGCTTACTGTAAATCTGTGCATATCTTGCTTACGGGTTAATCTGCCCCTGCAATAGGGTCACTATAAGTTGGAAACAACTCCACAGTAGTGGGTTTTTATTATAAACCTACAGTCACCAAGACAGTGTGGAATTGTCATGAGGACAGACATGAAACAACAAACAAAAACATTAGTGTTGAGCTGACTCTGACTCAGCAACCTTACACAACAGAGTAGAACTGTCCTACAGGGTTTCCAAGGGTGTAATCTTTACGGAAGCGGACTGCCACATCTTTCTCCCACTCAGTGGCTGGTCTAGCTGACCTTTTGGTTAGCAGCTGAATGCTTTAACCACTGTGCCACTAGTGCTCCTAGATTCATGATAAATCTTGAAATCAGGTGGAGTAAGCCCTTTAACTTTGTTCTTCTTTTTCAAAATTGTTTTGTCTATTGTAGATCTTTTGCATTTCTATATAAATTTTTAGATCAACTTGTCAATTTCTACAAAGGCCTGCCATTATTGTCACTGAGATTATATTGAATCTATAGATGAATTTGAGGAGAACCGACATCTGAACAACATTCAGTTATCCAATGCATAAATAGGGCATATCTCTGCATTCATCTAGGCCTTATTTACTTTCTCTCAACAATGTTTTGTAGTTTTTAGTGTACCTTTCTTGCTTGTCTTTTGTTAAACTTTCCCTAAATATTTTATGTATTTTTGATAATTTTTTTAAAGCATTGTTTTTTTAAAATTTCATTTGCCACTTGATTGTTGCTACTACATAGATCTGGTTTCCTGCAACTTTCTAAGCTCATTTGTTAGTTTTGTAGCTTTTTTTTTTTGTAGAATCTTTAGTATTTTCTATATTCTATGTTCACAATCATGTTATTGGTGAGTAAAGACAGTTTTACTTCTGCTTTTCTTATCTATATACCTTTTATTTTTATTTTTCTCGCCTTATTACAATGACTAGGACTCCAGGACAATGTTGAATAGAAGTGTTGAGAGTGCTTATTCTTCGTTCCCAATCTTCCTGGGAGAAAGCATTTCATCTTTTACCATCATGGTGGTTTTGAAAGATAGCCATAATTTATTTAATTCTCCTCTTTTATAAAAATTGGAGCCTAATTCTCCTCCCCTTGAGTGGGGGCTGTACTTAGTGACCTGCTTCTAATGAATAGACTCTGGCAGAAGTGATGGTGTGTGACTCGCAAAGACTAGGTCATAAAAAGCATTGTGGCTTCTTCGTCACTCTCTCTCTCTGATCACTCGGTCTGGAGGAAGCCATTTGCTATGGCATGAGGACATTCAAGATGTCTTATGAAGAGGTCCATGTGGTGAAGACCTGAAGTTTCTTACAAATAGTAAGGATCTGAGGCCTTCTGCCAAAAGCTATTTAAGTGAGCCATCTTGGAAGCAAATCCTGCAGTCCCAGTCAAGCCTTCAGATAACTGTAGCCCCAGTTGACATTTTGACTGCAACTTCATGAGAGAACTTCAATCAGAACCATCCTGCAGGCCGTTTCCAAATCCCTGACTCTCAGAAATTGTGAGGTGATGAGTGTTTGTGGTTTAAATCATTAAGTTTAGGGGTAATTTGTCATACAGCAATATATAATTAATACAGCTATTAAGTATCATGTTAGCTGTAGATGCCCTTTACCATGCTGAGGACATTCCTTCAGTACTGATCATGAATAGGTGTTGGATTTTGTCATGTGCCTTTTCTGCATATAATGAGATGATCGTATGGCTTTTCATATTTATCTGGTAATATGGTGAACTACATTTATTGATTTTCAATGCTAAACTAATCTTTTATTCCTGGTATATACTTTATTATTTTGGTATATCCATACAATGGAATACTATTGAGCAATAAAAAGAAATGAACAAATGACATATGCAACAACATGGATAAATATCAAAAGCATTATGGTTCCATTTATATTAAATTCTTGAAAAGGAAAAACTAATCTAGTAACAAAAAGCAGATTAGTGCTTGCATGAGATTAGAAAGAGGTGATGGGATTGATGGCAAAGACAAGAGGAAACTTTCTGGAATGATGGGATGTTCTGTGTCTTCATTACGGTAGCGTTTATACAATATATAACTCATTCAACAGGACCTTTAAAATGAATGCATTTAAGTGTATGGTGAATTGTATGTCAATAAAGTTGCTGTTTTAAAAGTTTTATTTGTACTCTACAAAACGAAATAGATTGGGAATGTAGTCATGCCATGGAAATAAAAATGCTATAACTGTAGGTCTGCAGTATCTTTAAACATGGTTGTCTGTGTTACAAATAAAACTAGCAATTTGGTTAATGACCACAGTAAGGGAGAAAACACTGGCCTACTTAATGGATTTAATCTATTTCTATGTCTAAGTGGTTGTTAAGTAAAGGCTTCTGTCGTGTATAGAATCATTACTGTAGGAAAGTGTACTCACAGAGACTCGTTTCCTGGGGTGAAATTCAAATATGCTTGAGGAATCCAAACACAAGTCAATTTACTAAGGCAGAAACCTCTACTTAAATGATTCCAGCCTCCAAATGGAGGGTTAAACAGACACATAATCTATGACTTTTCTCATGGTTTTTTTCTGTGTGCTGATAGCATTTCTCATTTAGCTGTGATAATTTTGAAATCGATCTCACCCTGAACTAGGACTCCAGCTGGAACACATAGGAATGGTACGACTGCCAACAGTCATTTCTAAACACACCAGCCAGAAAAGAGAAGTCATGATAAGAAGAACAATTAACATTATCAATTGTGAATTACTGTCAGTGAAAACAGTGATTTGTTATGTATCACCATGTCTAATGCTGACCTTCCTCTTCTGTATCTTTGTGTTTGTAGAAAGTGGAAAGACTTAAGGGAATGAGTCTCTTCGTCTCAAGCAGCAACCTCACTGGCCGCTCTCTCATCCTTGTCACTCCCAGGTTGGGATTCCAGAATTCCCCAGACCATTTTCCTGGACCCCTTAGCTTGTCATTCCAGCAGCTGGAGCAGCTGAGAGTTTCCCCTTTCTCTACTCTTTCATTTTGGGGGCAGAATCTGAGAACCCCACTATCTGCAGCCCCTTTCCCCTAGTGGGGAAGCCAAAGGGCTAATCCTGACGGTATGATGGAGGATGTTTTTTACACTAAGCCCTAATGACCCCTGAAATAAGACAATGTGCAGAATCAGCACAGGACAGCTAAGGTCAGTGATTCCGAAGAAAGCCCGGAACCAATAGCAACAGGGGACCATAATCAGAATGACAGAGATGTTATGGATTGAATTGTGTCCCCCCAAAATATGTGACAACTTGGCAAGGCCATGATTCCCAGTATTGTGTGGTTGTCCTCCATTTTGTGATCTGATGTAATTACCCTATGTGTTGTAAATCCTAACTTCTATGATGGTAATGAGGCAGGATTAGAGGCAGTTATGTTAATGAGGGAGAACACAATCTACAGGATTAGGTTGTATGTTGAGTCATGTCTGAAAGTAGAGAATACCAGAGAGATGTTTACCTGTGTTTTATTGACTACGCAAAGGCATTCATAACAAATTACGGATAACGTTTCAAAGAATGGGAATTCCAGAACACTAAATTGTGCTCATGAGGAACCTGTACATAGATCAAGAGGCAATCATTCCAACAGAACAAGGGGATACTGCATGGTTTAAAGTTGAGAAAGGTGTGTATCAGGGTTGTATCCTTTCACCATACTTATGTAAACTGTGTGGAGATAATCTGAGAAGCTGGACTAAATGAAGAGGAACAGGGTATCAGAATTGGAAGAAGACTCATTAACAACCTGCATTATGCAGATGACACAACCTTGCTTGCTGAAAGTGAAGAGGACTTGAAGCACTTACTGATGAAGGTCAAATACCACAGCCTTCAGTATGGATTATACCTCAACATAATAAAACAAAAATCCTCACAACTGGACCAATAAGCAACATCATGATACCTATTGAAAGTTGTCTGGAAAATATTGAAGTTGTCTAGGACTTCATTTTACTTGGATCCACAATCAACACTCATGGAAGCAGCAGTCAAGATATCAAACAACACATTGCATTGGACAAATCTGCTGTAAAAGGTCTCTTTAAAGTGTTAAGAAGCAAAGGTGTCACTTTGAGGACTAAGGTGCGCCTGATGCAAGCCATTGTGTTTTCAATTGTCTCATATGCATGCGAAAGCTGGGTAATGAATAAGATCAAAGAAGAATTGATGCATTTGAATTATGGTTTTGGCAAAGAATATTGAATATACCATGAATTGCCAAAAGAATGAACAAATCTGTCTTGGAAGAAGCACAGCCAGGATGCTCCTTAGAAGTAAGGATGGTGAGACTTTGTCTCACATACTTTGGACATGTTATCAGGGGGTATCAGTCCCTGGAAAAGGGTATCATGCTTGGTAAAGTAGAGGGTCAGCAAAAAAGAGGAAGACCAATTGACACAGTGACTGCAACAATAAACTCAAGTATAACAATGATTGTGAGCACGGTGCAGGACCAGGCAGTGTTTCGTTCTGTTGTACATGGAGTCGCCATAAGTTGGAAGTGACTCAACAACACCTAACAACACCAACAACAGAGAGGAGTGAAACCTCACGCCACCAAGAAAGAAGCACCGGGAGTGGAGTGTGTCCTTTGCATCCATGGTCCTTGCGCTGAAAAGCTCCTAGACCGGGGGAAGACTGACGACAAGGACTTTCCCCCAGAACCAACAGAGACAGAAAGCCTTCCCCTAGAGCTGGTGTCCTGAATTCTAAACTGTGAGAGAATAAATTTCTGTTTGTTAAAGCCATCCACTCGTGGTATTTCTGTTATAGCGGCACTAGATAACTAAGACAGATGATAACCAGTGTTGGCGAGGATGTCAAGAAATTGGAACACTTAGGCACTGCTGGTGGGAATGTGAGATGGTGCAGCCACTATAGAAACCAGTCTAGCTGTTCCTCAAAAAGTTAAATATAGATTTACTACATGGCCCAGTAATTTCACACCTTGGTATATTCCTAAGAGAATTGAAAACGTATGTCCACACAACAACTTGTACACAGACGTTCATAGAAGCATTATTTGTAATAGCCGAGAAGGTGGAAACAACCCAAGAATCCACCAACAGATGAATGGATAAACAAAGTGTGTTGTATCCATACAATGGAATATTATTCAACAATAGAAAGTAATGAAGTACTGATACATGTTACAACATGGATGGACCTTGAAAACATTATGCTAAGTGAAAGAAACTGGTCACAAAGGACCACATATTATATAATTCCATTGATGTAAAACGTCTTGAATAGGCAAATCTAAAGAGACGGAAACAAGGTTCGTGGTTGCCTACGGCTGGATGGGCGATTGGGAGCTGATGGTCTAAGGGGTACAGGGTTTCTTTTTATGGTGATGACAATGTTCTAAAATTGATCGTGGTAATGATTGCAGAACTCTGAATATACTAAAAGCCATTGGATTGCACACTTTAAATGGGTGAATTGTATGGTATGTGAATGATATCTCAATAAAGTCATTAGAAAAAGAAGGAAGGAATGGAAAATAGAAAGGGAAGGAAGGGAAAAATATGGAGTAAGGTGGAGGACAGTGGGGGATGGTGGAGGCAGATAGAAAAGAAGGAAGGGAGGGAAGGAAGGACACACCCAGGACCTGGGGAGGAACGAAGAACCCAGAAGTTAGCCAGAAGAGAGGGATCAAAAGAGTAAACAGACAGGTGGCTTGAGGCAGTTCCTAGGCTAAGTGCTGTGCACTGCTGCTGTCCTTGAGTAGGTCTTCGCCTCAACATGAGGCACTGATAGGGCAAGCTGAATTTAAAGGGACAGGGGAGACATCTGTGCAGCAGCAGCTGCTGTTTTTATAACAGAAGACTTTTTTTAGTTGCTGATATTAAAGAATTCCAAAGAGGAATAGCTTCTGCTATTTTGGGGGGAAGAGGTAGGCAGCGTGTCAATTTGTTTATTTGGGTCCTCAGGGTCAGAAGATTGAGTTACTCATACTCCTAAATTCAAGACACTTTTTATTTTCATTGATTTATGCAAGGCCCTTATACACACACACACACACATATACTTTTGTTTATTTATTTTTAACCCATAACCGACCCAAGCAACTATTCTAATGGGCACAAAGAGCATCTTTTGGATTGTATGTGTGTATTTTCATATTGAGTATTATTGTTTTGTATGCATCTATTCTTAAATCTCTACCACCCATCTGTCAGTTTGATGTGCTGGGGTGGCTTGTGTGCTGCTGTGATGCTGGAAGCTATACCACCAGTATTTCAAATACCAGCAGGGTCACTCATGGTGAACAGGTTTCAGTGGAGCTTCCACACTAGGACAGACTAGGAAGAAAGGCCTGGCAATCTACTTCTGAAAGTTAACCAATGAAACCTTTATGGATCACAGCAGAACACTGTTCGACTCACTTGCTTTGGACATGTCATAAGGAGGGATCAATCACTGAAGAAGAAGATGTTTGGTGAAGCAGAAGGCCAGCAAGGGAGAGGGAGTCCCTCGGTGAGATGGACTGGCACAAGGGCCACGACAGTGGACTCAGACATTCTGGTAACTGTCAGCTCATGCAAGACCATCATTGCAAGACTGGGTGATATTTTGTTCTGTTGTACATGAGGTCACCATGAGTCAAAGTTGACGTGATGGCATCCATTTCTGTCTGTCTGTCTGTCTCTCTATCTATCTACCTATCTATCTATTCTTAAATTTAGTCAATGCTAGAAATCTGTCTTGGAAGAAGTATAGCCAGAATGCTCCTTAGAAGCAAGGATGGCAAAACTTTGTCTTGCGTACGTTGGACATGTGATCAAGAGACATCAGTCCCTGGAGAAGGACACCATGCTTCGTAAAACAGAGGGTCAGCAAAGAAGAGGAAGACCCTCAAAGAGATGGACTGACACAGTGGCTACAACAATAGACCCAAGCATAACAATGTGAGGATGGTGTAGGACCAGGCAGTGTTTCATTCTGTTGTCCACAGGGTTGCTGTGAGTCAGAACTGACTCAACGGCACCTAACAACAACATTGCATGATGCAACAGTTAAGCACTTGGCTGCTCACCAAAAGGTTAGCATTTAAACCCATCCAGCGGCTCCTAGGGAGAAAGACCTGGAGATCTGCTCCTAAAGATTACAGCCTAGAAAACCCTGTGGTTCTACTCTGTCACCTGGGGTCACTATGAGTCAAAATCGACTCAACAGCACCTAGCAGCAACATAGATAGATAGATAGACAGATAGAGATAGAGATAGATAGATAGAGATATCTTTAACACTTTTGCACCTACAGCTGTGCCTGGCATTTATATATACTTAAGGTTCACAAAGGGCTTTTTATCTTTTGATCCTCACAACATTGTAAGGCAGGCAGAGAAATACTATTTCCATTTCAGATATGGGAAAATCAAGTCCCAGAGAATTTAGTGCTTTGCAGAGTTCAAATAGCTAATACATTTCAGAAAGACTGGACCAGGACACAGCCCAGTGCTCTTTCCACCATGATACCTGTCATGGCTTGAATTGTGTCCCAAAAAAATATCTGTCAACTTGGCTGGGTCATGATTCCCAGTATTGTATGATTGTGTACCATTCTGTAATCTGATGTGATTTCCTTATGTGTTGTAAACTCTATCACTATGATGTAATGAAATGGATTAGCAGCAGTTATACTGATGTGGTCTACAAGATTAGATAGTGTCTTAAGCCAATCTCTTTTGAGATATAAGAGAGAGAAGCAAGCAGAAAGACATGGGAACCTCATACCACCAAGAAAGCAGTGCCAGGAGCAGAGCGTGTCCTTTGGACCTGAGGTTCCTGCGCAGAGAAGCTCCCAGACCAAAGGAAGATTGATGACACAGACCTTCTTCCAGAGCAGACGGAGGACGCGTTCCCCTGGAGATGACGCCCTGAATTTGGACTTGTAGCCTACTGGACTGTGAGAGAATAAACTTCTCTTTGCTAAAGCCATCCACTCGTGGTATTTCTGTTATAGCACGACTAGATGACTAACACAATACCCTGCTACTACGCAGATCCTTTGAAGACACATTAATATTTTAGCAAAATAATAATAATAAAAAAGTCATCATATTGTAAGGGGAGTTGGCATAAAAAGAAGCCGCACAGCATACATCCTGAGGATATGTTTTTAGCCATGGTCCATGATGCATAATTGGAAAATAGTAACACTAGACAGATTTTTGTCATTTCCTTGCTTTGAAACCTTTCACTTAGAGAGGGTTTGCATGTGGTCCTGAAATCCCTCTGCTCATTCAAGTTTTGGCTACACTTTTTGTGGCATGAATCTACAGAATACAAATGCTGTAACTTTTAACTCATGCATGACTGTTGCCTGTGTCACTCTGGGATTCCACCAGGCCTAACAATACTCACAGATGGGTGGAAGGTGAAGGGGCTCCAGGACTTGGCAGTATCTCTCTCCCCAGTGGTAAAACATGACAGAGGGTAAAAGAACTAGGCAGCTGCAGCTGCAGTTAATTCTGGTTCTGTGCGTGGTGTTGGATGAGTGCGACCACTGAAGGTCTCAGTAAGCAGTTCTGGAGGGAATGAGGTTCCCAGCAAGTGAGTGGAGTACAGGAATGGGGCATCACCCTTAGAAATCCAGAATGCCAAGCCAGGAGTCTGTTAGCAGTGGGGATATTTGTGAGTCTGGTCCCTGGGAGGTGGACTGGCAAGAAAAAGGGAGGATCTTGTTATAAGAAGGGGAGTATCCAATGTGCTCAGCTGCTAACTGAAAGTTTGGAGGTTTGAGTCCACCCAGAGGTACCTTGAAAGAAAGGCCTGAAAAATCAGCCACTGAATAATCAATGGAGCATAGTTTTATTCTGACATACATGATGTTGCCATGAGTTGAACTGACCTGGCGGCAACTGGCTTTGGGAATAGGCTCAAAGCCATGTGGAAGAACATGGAGAATTTAGGAACAACAGAGGTGCTGCTTAAGGACTTCTATGAGTGTTGGCCTTAACGAGCTGCAGTAAGAAGACTGCTCTGTGGGGAGAGGAAAATGAAGGAACCAGGCTCCAGACTGCCCAAAGAGGCGGTGGGGTAACAATTGTCAGCAGGCAGTAGGATCCTTGATTGTTTCTCTTGCCCCCGTGTGAGCACAGTACCAGGCACACTGGAGTCTCTGGGCTCTAGAACATTCCCTTCCCACGTGCTGCCCTTGCAGTAACCTCACAGGTGGTACCACACAGCTATTATTACAGAGGTAAAGGGAAATTTAGGAAACTCTCTGGGTTAAGATTTTAAATAGTTACACTTTTCTCTGTAATTGATCTTTAGTCGACTTCTCTTGCTCCCTTGTGCCACCTTTCCCGTGCCACCAGCCTATGAGCACCCTCCTTGAACAGAGCCCACTGGTGGTGTCAAAGTAGGACAGAAGACAGGAGGAAATGAGGGAGGGTGGGGAAGGGGACCAACTCTAACAGAGGCCTAAATTGCCAGGACACTGAAAAGGAAGTGGTGTAGAGAGAGAAGGCAGGTGGCTGTTCTAAAAATTTTGTGCTAGGATTCAGTTACCCATATGTATAAATCTTTTAACTACTGATCCACAAATGAATAAATAAACGAAAGAAGGGCTAAATGTACAAATCAATGAATAAATCAAATAATTATTGGACACATGGATAGTGAATAAGTGAATGAATGATGAGGATAGGAAAATGGCATGTGCCATCACCATAGTACAGGTGTATGTGTGTGTGTGTGTGCGCATGTGTGTGAGAGACAGAGAGAAGGAGGAAGAGTTCAAAGGGTTGATGGGTGCAATAGGTACACAGAGGGCTAGGCTAGCCTTGGCTCTTAAAGAGGAATTGGTGACATACTGAGAGTCACAAGTGTCATAGTGCCTCAGAAGCACTGCACCCCTAGATTGCCGACAGGCATGTATGGCAGCTGCACCCTCACAGCTGACAGCTGTCATATTCAACTCTCCCCTCCTCCCATGCAACGAAGGGATGTGGAGCAAAGAGGGGCTCAAGTCAGAAAACCAGTCCTTTCTCTGCCGTACCTTATGTTTGCTCGCTGACACTACAAAAGAAAAAAAGTCACCCACAGAATATGCAATTAATTCTCAAATGCAAATGAAATTCTGAAAGACCAAGGACCACACTGGCTAAAATAACACGTTACACGTGCACTGTACACCGGAGTGGTGAAGCTGTGGCTTAACAAAGTGGGTTGACCTCCAGCTCAATCTCATGTGGCCAATCCATGGGGGGAAAATGTCTTCTAATGGCTTGTTACGTTTGACTTCTTTAGTGTGAATATAAAGTTCTCAACTGATAGAGGGACTGAGTACCAGGATCACCTGGGGAGCTTTGACAAACTTCACATGCCCCAGTCACCCTAGCCCTGATTCTGATAGTTCCTGCCTGAGACATTCACTACTTGAGGGCAAGAAACTAGACCTAAAGTTGTCTGCAGTATCGCTAACACCCAACACAATGTCTATCACGTAGTGGGAGCTCAATATGTATTTCTTGAATGAATGAGTGAATTTAGATGTTATTACAATCAAAGAATTTGGAGCTTGAAGAGATCTTACAGCTCAACCAACCACCTTTGTGTTTAATAATGAAAATTAGAATCAGAGTGGTGAAATGATTTGTCCAGTATCACACGGCTAACAACTCGGTTTGCCTACCAAAATTGCAGGGAAATTAGGAATGGTTAATATAAAAATGTAAGTTAATCAGTAAAGATAATTATTTTTTGCAAAGGGCAAAGCACTCATCTTAAGGAATTAATCACATAGTCTGATTGAAAGAAAGAAAAGACACGCTAGGATCACACTGTAGAATGTTGGGTATACAGGCCATGGATCTGTCCCATCTTTGGGTCCCTCCTATCTTCATTCTGGGAAGCCCTACTGCCAACTAAGCCTTGTCTTACAATTTTAAACCTACAAAATAACATAGACGTGCAAGGCTTCTCAGGGAGCTAACAGGAGAAAAGAATTAGCATTGAATGCTACCTTGGTGCCAGGTGCTTTAAAAAAGATTCTGGGAGAGATGCTCATTGATCAGGAATGATTTAGGTGAGTTCACATTTTGAGAGATTATCTTGATTATTATGATGTTCAAGGCCATCAGAACATCTACTCACTAAGTAACAGCAAATGTCATGAACATGGCTACCAATTTCAGCAGAAAACCTACCAATTTCTTTTCTTTTTTTATTGTACTTCAGGTGAAGGCTTACAGAACAAATAGTATCTCATGAAACAGTAGTACACATATTGTTTTATGACATTGGTTAACAACCCCACAACATGTCAACCCTCTCCCTTCTCGACCTTTT
>NW_004444010.1:9691493-9713142 GCF_000243295.1 Trichechus manatus latirostris
ACAGAACAAAATAGTTTCTCATTTAACAGTTAGTACACATGTTGCCCTATGACAATGGTTAACAACCTCACAACACATCAACACTATCCTTATGCAAAAACCTACCAATTTCTAAGATCAAGAGTCAAGAAATCATTCAACATTAAAACAGTTACTTCTTTTTTATTGGGCAAAGTCCAAAATGAAAACTGCGGCTTGAGCTGTCAGATTAAATTCTTTTCAATACTTCACACTCAGGAATCTATAAATAAATTTATTTGTCTTTCAGTTTCAGGGAAGTAGATTATCATCTTAAAGAAACAAACAAATTATGCGTTTCCTACCAAGAGTAATACTTTCCATGTGGCCACTCTGACACCAGCTAGAGAAGATACTGATGAGGTGCAATCATCTCTCACACTGTGCTTTGGTAACTGAACAGCTAAGGTGGTAACCCTGTGGAGGAGGTGCAACTTTACCAAGCAAATGGCCCAGTCCTTTCATTATCCTTTTGATAATAGGGCACCACATGAAACAGGGCCCCATGAAACATTTAAACCACCTGTCTGCAGACTCTATCCATTCAAGTGGCTTAAACCAACGTCAAGTGTTGTCATGTGAAATAGTTGAAAATATTTGTGTGCAATCCTGATTTAAAAAAAAAAATGTTTCGGGCAGCATGTTCTTAGTCACTATATTTCCAAAAATATCTCTTGCATATGCCAGCAACTGAGCCCACAACCTGTGTTATCGGTGCCTTCAACTACTTACTCCGTTCTTCATCTTCAAAGCCAGCTGTTGAAGGGCATTAATCTTGAGGTCACTCACCCTCCAAAGAGATCATTTGACAATGGCACACAAAGTCATCCACAGTTTGGGCTGGTCTTATCGCACTCAATACAACATACATTGCAGATGGAAGATAAGAGTCTTTGCAACTGTGTGTTGCCTGCAAAGTTAGTTGCCCAATGTCAGTGAGACCAGAGAAGTGTTACCACAAGAGCAGTGAGTTGTTTCTGAAATTTAAAAATGTATACTATCGCTTTGTTTGCCCTGAGATAACTGACTTATGAAATCTATCAATCAACTAAGATTTTTAAAACCTTCAGGTGGTACACTTGTAGTATAGACAACATTCTATGAGTTTATCCTAAGATAAATAAAGTTATACCCAATCTCTCACATGTTCATCTAATTCTGATGTTAACTATTTGAAATACAGTAATCAAAATTTAAGGAAGTTTTGTTTTGTTTTCAAACCAAATAAGTACTCATTCAAATTTGAAAATAAAAAGGCTCTACTAGAATTATTTCTACAAACTGTTAAATGGAGCACTTAGATACAATATGTATCTCATATTTAACCACATCCTGCCAGGCAGACCTCAGACACAGGAAAGCAAAGAAGAATGGTAATGGGCCTATGTACCCCAGATAGGCTTACATCTTACCTGTCCAAAGAATCTCATCATAAATTAACTCTCCCAAGAATCAATTTATGGTGGCAGATTGTAATTCTAAGTGATGTTACCCAACATTTTCTTCTTCAACTGCCCATGACATAATGACAGAAAGTTAGAGAGCACTCCCTTGATCCCACTTAAAAACCAGTTGCTCTTGAGTGGATTTCAACTTATACTATCTATGAAATTACAGTATGGCCATGGTTTTGGTCAAAGCTAATGAAACCCTGCACTAATTATAAGGATAAAATGTTAAATTAGCAATTCCACTGCAATGAATTTATCTTAAAAAAACAAAGATGTGAGCAAAGTTTAATGTTCAGGGATAGTCACAGTAGGATTTGTTTTACAGCAAAAAATTGAAAACAATCTCTATGCTCGATAACAGGGCATTAAATAGATGAAAACAGTCACATAACAGAACACTGTTATTGCAAGGTGCTGTCAAGTCAATTTTGACTCATAGTGACCCCACGTGACAGGGTAGAACTGCCCCGTAGGGTTTTCTTGGCAGTAATTTTTGAGGGAGGAGATTGCCAGGTCTTTTCTCGCATGGAGCCACTGGTTGTGTTTGAACTGCCAACCTTTCGGTTAGCAGCTAAGTGCTTAGCCATTTCACCACCAGGGCTCCTAAACAGAATGCTATGCAGTCATTAAAAATTGATGTAGAGATAAAAATGTTCACATTAAATGTTAAATAATAAAGTTATAGAATACTAAGGACAGATGAACTATTTTTTGTCAGAAAAATGTATCAATCTATACAAAGAAAATTGTTGAGAAGGATATCTGATACACTTATGGGTTACACCTAGGAGCTTTGGTAGTGCAGTTGTTAAAGCAATCGACTGCTGACTCAAAGGTCGGTGATTCGAAACCACCAGTGGCTCCGTGGGAGAACGATGTGGCAATCTGCTTCCTCACAGATTTACAGCCTTGGAAGCCCTATGCGGTTGCTATGAGTTGGAACTGACTTGATGGCAGTAGGTTTGGGATTTTTTGTTTGTTTGTTTTAGGGATTATTTTAATTTTTTTCCTTCTTTCTGGAAGAAATGTGTAAAGACTTGCATAACTTTATTTTAAAAAACAGATTTTATAAAGAAGAATAAAAATGTCAGAAGCCAAAAATACTACTTCCCAGATATTTGTCATATATACTTGCAGTCCCTTCTTCCCAGCTGAAAAGTCAGGATAGGCTAACCAATGAAACAGATAAACCCCAAATCTCAGAAGCTTAATGCAATAAAAAGTTATTTTTTTACAGATGCAGTGGTCCAATGCGCTATTCCAAGTCAGGCAATACTTCTCTGAGCAGTGATCCAGGAACCAAGGTTCTTTCCATATAGTGATTTCACTGAATCCTTTGCATTAAGTGAGAAGTTGAGGGAAGAGAGACTTTGGGGGGGTTGCACAGGAGCTTTCTTGGACCATCCTGGAAATAACTCACATTACTTCTGCCTGATTCCAATGGTCTGAGCTCAGTCACATGACTGTGTCTAACTTCAAGAAAGACTGAGGAATACCTAGCTGTGTGACTAGGAGGAAAAAAGAAATAATTTGGTGGACAAGTAGCCACACTAGCATAACCAATATGGTGAAGACTTCCTCATAGTAACTCTATTTGGTATACAGGGGTAGGAGTGGGGCATCCTTTCGAGAACTAGAAAATGAGGAAATAAAACTTAATCTAGCTAAAATCAACCCAAATATATAAAATTTATCCAACTCTCAACTATTTGAATGGTGAACAGGAGAGAATTAAATGGACATTGCAAAACAGCATTTTCACTCAGGCCCTATGTTCCAGAACTTATTATTCTCAACCCAATGCATGGTTAGTTTGCCAGAATGGAATGACTTCTATCCATGACTGCAACCGAATAGATTGGCTGGATGCAAATGACTAAAGATCTGATAGCACGCAGGTTGAACTGGAGTAACTTGGATCCAGTCTTCAGAAACATCGTTATACCAACAGATCTGAAATTGTGGCACAATCAAACATTGATGTGATCAAGTACACTAACTTGAAACCTAATCAGTGTGAGGCACTCTGTCTGAAGAAAGTATATTAATAGAAAGAGATGATCTTCAGATAATTTACTAAAAGGAAGAGACACTAAATCATACTTTCAGCTAATATTCATTGATCTCAGTGGCCCTCAGACTTCTGAACATTTCACATACATTGTATCACTAATTCCAAAACAACTCAAAGAAAGTTTTATTGTTATGTCCTTTCAACAGATGAAGAAACGGATAGTCAGGGAGGTTGAGTGGCCTGTTTAAAATTTTAGTTTTTAAGTGTCAAGAGTCAGGAAGAAAGAGGATGTCTGATATCAGAGCTTGAAAATCAATGTACGCACTGCATCATGTGGGACGTGAAAATTGCAGTCACCGAAGAGGTGAATCTCATTGCAGGGCAGGAATAATTCATCAGGTTCTACCTTGGCTTGGGTGAAATATTCACCAACTAATTATTCCTAAATTTGGCTGGTATCTTCTGGGGAATTTATAAAAATACAGTTCCCAACTACCATCTCAGTCCCTACTAAATGAAAATCTCCAGCAGCAGGGCCTAAGAATTCATATCTTATAAAGCGTCTATGGTGATTCTGGGAGCCCTGGTGGTACAGTTAAGAGCTCAGCTGCTAACCAAAAGGTTGGCAGTTTGAATCCACCAACTGCTCCTTGGAAACCTAATGGGGCAGTTCTACACCATCTTATAGGGTCGCTAGGAGTCAGAATCGACTCGATGGCAATAGGTTAATGGGTATGGTGATTCTGATTTACGATGCAGTTTGGGAATTAGAATTGTAGACTTTCCCTCCCTTGTCTCTGATTACATACACTTTTGGAAGGTTTCATTTTAAAATGCAGTCACTAGGTATGTTGACAATGGAACTGGGTACCCTAGATGGCATTCGTAACATTCCACTTGAAGGAAAATGTGTATACTCTTTTGTGAATTAATCAATTAACTTTTGGCTTTGTAGATTGTTGTTGTTAGTTGTCGAGTAAGCTCCAATTTATGGTGGCCTTATAGATAACAGAACAAATCATTGTCTGGTTCTTGTAGATGAGGCTTTTAGAAACTTGACCAGCATTAGTGGATCCTTAAATTTGTTCATCTCGTTTTGTGAAGGTTTTTGTAGGGTGACCAACAGTCTGGTTTGCCCAGGACTTTGCTGGTCGTAACACTGAAAACTCTCACATCTCAGGAAATCCTTCTGGTCAAATCAGATAACCTGATTTGGTGACAACCTCATCCCTGTTTGCCTGAGACTGTCTCTGTTTTAAAACTGAAACCTATGTCCTGGGAACTCCCTCAGTTCCAGGCAAACCAGGAGAGTAAATCACTTTAATTAGTCATAAATTAATGCCTCCCTGAGACTCCCTCTGCTGAATCCAGTCTGCTGGCCTTAGTCAAATTCTCTGTTGTATCTTTTACTAAAATATACTGTCCCAAGACTCAGTGATATCCGGAGTTTTCAAGAAATAAGAATTTTGTTCCTAATAAGATTCCACAAATACTAAAACATATAGTTTATAGGTCATTGTGGAGACATATTTGGAGAAAAGAGAATCATCATTTAGGATTTCTCAAAAATGAAATGCTCTGATTTCCTTTCCCACCACTTATCTGTCAGTTTGTCATACTGTGATGACTTGCATGTTGCTATGATGCTGGAAGCTATGCCACTAGTATTTCAAATAACAACAGGGTCACCCATGAAGGGCAGGTTTCAGCA
The DNA here is from genome assembly GCF_000243295.1 of Trichechus manatus latirostris. Classification (NCBI taxonomy): domain Eukaryota; kingdom Metazoa; phylum Chordata; class Mammalia; order Sirenia; family Trichechidae; genus Trichechus; species Trichechus manatus. The sequence goes on from NW_004444010.1 coordinate 9,696,688, forward strand.
GAGCTTCAAGACTAAGACATACAGACTAGGAAGAAAGGCCTGGTGATCTACTTCCAAAAAATTAGCCAATAAAAACCCTATAATGATATGCTGGATGTCATCAGGAAAGACCCATCCTTAGAGAAGGACATCATGTTTGGTAAAGTGGGGGGCCAGTGAAAACAGAGGAAACCCTCAGTGAGATGGATTGGCATAATGACTGCAAAAATGGACTTAAATTTACCAATGATCATGAAGATGGCACAGGACCAGGCAACATTTCGTTCTGTTGTACATGTGGTTGCCATGAGTCAGAGCTGATCTGACAGCAAATAACAACAACTTCCTTTCATCCTTTCATAAATAGGACTGAAAAAGCAAACCAAAGGTATTGATATATAGTTCTAAATATTGACAGGAAGAGAGCCAAGGGCCACATCAGAAGAGTGATCATAGAAACTTCCCAGATCCCTGGAGCCTGCAGAAAAGACTCTAGAGTCACCAAGTGTTCCTCGTCAGAGAAGATCCCCAGTGCCTCCCTTTCTCCTAATGCTTCTCTGACCTTGAGGATGGGGCTTCATCTCCCCATCTCTCAGATGGGTTATGCTTCAAGTGAGTGACCTGAGTGAGTGGGTTTGCCTAATAGATTGCCACTTTGTTTCTGAGACTTTGTCTTCATACAAGAATTGGTGAGTGTTGGGTCAGTCATTTATAGATTAACACATCTGAATATTCATAAACAGGGGCTCCTTTAGTGTTCCCAAACTCTGCCTCATGAATAATTCGCAAGTTTTAGGCAACCTATCTTATTTATTTAAAGACTACAATCAATATAGTACACTGCTCCAAAATATGGAAACCAATCCTTTAACTATACAGTACGCTTTAAAATCTCTTTCCAGTTATTTCTCCATCACATAGAACCACAAATATAGGGTAATTACTAATCACTCTATCTCCATTTTGCATGTCAGCACAATCAACATATTGATTGCTTTTTGATTACAATAAATGGTTGGCTAAATTGAGGGTTTGCGATTAAGAACGTTAAGCTCCGATACTTATTTAATTCAACTGCATCAATTTAGGTTCTACACGGTAATTTCATAAAAAGCTATTGAGAATCAAAGTAGTTATTTGAATCAAGTTATAAAGAGAGCCCAGTTTCCCCAGGAGAATCTGACATTTGAGTAAACTACACCAAGTAGGGGTTTGGTTTTGCCTCTTGGAGCGAACAAATCACTCCAGCATTATGCTCATTTTGATGTGTAAATAGAGTGGAGGAAAACTGAGGAAATTCCTCCACTAATTCCTTATTTTAGGATTTAGAGGAGCAAGTCTCAGAAGAAGCCTCAATGAAGGCTTCTTGACACAAAGCTTTGCTGTAAGTATAAGCAAGGGGCTAAACTGTCTGGGTAAAGACAAAAACAAGAATTATGGCAAAAACAGGACAAAACAATCACTTCTGTAGAGAATTTGAGAGATTATCTCAAAGGAACGAAAATCCAGCATGGGTTAGAATCCCTCAGGAGGAGACACCAAGTTTTTGTTTAAACCCAATTCTGGGATTAACAAAGGTCATCCCCAGTTAAAATGATCAATGTTAGGAAATTCTCACTACCATCATCCCAACCAAACTTTCATCTCATTTCCTCATATTTTCTCTGAATGGAGCTGGAAGGCCGTCTCTCAACACACTCCTAATTTATTCATTGAAGAAACATAAAATGTTCCCACAAGTCCTGTGTCTCCTCCTCCACCAACCAGGACATGATGCAGGTATGCAGAACTAGCTCTGGTATTTTCTTGACTCTGCGGTATAAACTTCATATTGTAAAGTTTCTGAAATCAGATGCATGATTCATATAGTCTTTCCTTTTGTTCACCCAAATGGTGGTTAAGGTTACGTGTCAACTTGGCTACGCCATGATTCTCAGTGGTTTGGCCAATATAATGTAATCATCCTTCATTTTGTGATCTGATGTGAGTAGCCAATCAGTTAGAGGGGGAGTTTCCTTGGGGGTGTGGCCTATATTCAATATATATGGATGTTCTGGCAAAGCATGCTCTCTTTTTATCCATCTTGTCATCCTCTGACCTCTGGTTCTTGGGACCTGAGCTAGCAGCCTACTGTCTGACCTGCAGATTTTGGATTTGCCAGCTCCCACAACCTGTGAGTCAGAAGTAGCCTCCAGTCCAATGCCTGACCCATGGATTTAGGACTTACCTGTCTCTACAACCGTGTGAGCCATTTCCTTGAAATAAACCCTTCTATATATATTCATATACATATACGCTTTGCTGGTTTTGCTCCTCTAGAGATCCCAGCCTAAGATGGCCCATAAAACTGTTATTAATTAGGTGGTGTCACAGTTCATGTCATTTTAGAATTAAGACACTATGTCCCTGACATTGCTCACGAGCTCATCTAGACTAGAATGTCCTTAGAATATAATTAACCTAGGCCATGCCTGACTTCTTACAGAAACCTTAAAAAAAAAACCTAAAAATCAAACCCTTGCCATTGAGTCAATTCTGACTTCATGGCAACCCCACAGGTAGAACTGAGCTGTATAAGGTCTTCTGGGCTATAATTTTTATGGACACAGATCTGCGGTGACACTAGGTGGGTTCAAACTGCCAACCTTCAGGTTAGAAGTCAAACATAAATTGTTGTGCTACCCAGGGACTCAGAGAAAACTAAGTCCCTCTTACTTACCAAGCCACTGTGAGGATTACTCTTTTCCAGAAAATCTATTAGTGCCTCATGCTTCACCTTCATGTCAATCTTGCACACCACTCAAAATGAGACTTCTTTGTCATTTCTTCTCTCCCGGGGTCTCTTCTCCATAATATTTTGTCTTTCTTTTGTCCTGCCTCAGCCCACTACTTTTCTTCTCCTTCCTAAATCTGCCCATCGTGCTCTCTTCACAAATACCAGTGAATCACTAAATATTCCCTACATGTCCTTGCCTGAACTAAAGCCCAAATCTTCCCAAAGGAAACTGCTTGTCCTGCAGCCCTCTGAAGAGTTGTTTCTCACACTTCCACACCTGACGTATCTTGAAGTCAAGATATTAGCCTGACATCATCTTTGTTCATCAGTGACACATTTAGGTCAGTATTCTTTCACTCCTGAGTAAAATCTTTTTTTTCCTTTTAGGCCCAAAGTCTGTCTTTACTGTCCTCTAGTCTTCATCTCTCTCATTTGCTGACCTCCTCATTATGCTCCATCATTCACTATAAGCCCTGGCTCCTCATCCAGGATCTCCCTCTGTCTTATGCTGGGTTCTCTAGAGAAGCAAAACCAATAAAGTGTATAAATATATATATAGAGAGAGATTTATATCAAGGAAACAGCTCACACCATTGTAGAGGCTGGAACGTCCCAAGTCCGTGGATCAGGATAGAGGCCTCTCCCAATTCACGCAGCCACAGAGGCTGGTGAACCCAAGATCAGCAGGTTGGAAAGCAGGGCTCCCACTCACGGGCTGTGAAGGTCAATGAATCCCAAGATCAGCAGGCAAGACCGCAAACCTTCTCCTGATTCACATAGCTGCTGGGGCTGGCGAACTCAAGATCGGCAGATTGGGGAGCAGGAGTCTTGCTTACTGGCTGTGAAGATTGAGGAACCCCAAGATCGGTAGGTAAGCTGCTAGCTCATGTCCCAAGAACCAGAGGCCAGACAACAAGAGGCAGCTGCAGGATCCAGAACAAGCTAAAAACCTTGGCAAGGTGAACAGGAAGAAAGTAGGTGGCAGAGGGTGGAGTGATGAAGGCTGAGGGGGTGGTGGGCCACCACAGGCCCCGCCCCCACCAGTACCACTCAGCAGACTCCATCATGGGGGTGATCACATATTAAATTTCAACAGGAAAGTGATCACGACATTATACAACCGCCAAAACACTGAGAATCATGGCCCAGCCAAGCTGACACACAATCTTAATCATCACACCCTCCTTTCCCCAATCTGTCATCACTGAGGATTACTTTAATGTTTGTATGAAGGATCCATCCAGCACTTTAGGATCTCAGTTTCTTCACCTTTTCAACTCCAAATTCCTACCCACTCCTCACTCATCAACATGGTTAGGTCTCAATGACCAGGTTGTTATGAAATTGGCATTATGCAAAAATGGAAGATGACCAGATCTGATCACAAAATGGAGGATGACTATTGTTATTAGGTGCCATCGAGTCTATTCTGACTCAACCGTATGCACAACAGAATGAAACACTGCCCGGTCCCGCACCATCCTCACAATCATTGCTATGTTTGAGCCCATTGTTGCTGCCACTGTGTCAGTTCATCTTATTGAGGGCTTTCCTCTTCAAGCATGATGTCCTTTTCTAGGGACTGGTCCCTCCTGATAACATGCCCAAAGTATGTGAAACGAAGTCTTGCCATCCTTGCCTCTAATGAGCATTCTGGCTGTACTCCTTTCAAGACAGATTGTTTGCTCTTCTGGCAGTCATGGTATATTCAATATTCTTCGCCAACACCACAATTCAAAGTCATCAGTTCTTCTTCAGTCTTCCTTATTCATTCCCCAGCCTTCATATGCATATAAGATGATTGAAAACACCATGGCTTGAGTTAGGTGCACCTTAGTCCTTAAAGTGACATCTTTGCTTTTTAACACTTTAAAGAGATCTTTTGCAGTAGATCTGCCCAGTGCAAGGCGTCTTTTGATTTCTTGACTGATGCTTCCATGGGTGTTGATTGTGGACCCAAGTAAAATGAAATCCTTGACAACTTCAATCTTTTCTCCATTTATCATGATGTTGCTTATTGGTCCAGTTGTGAGGATATTTGTTTTCTTTACATTGAGGTGTAATCCATACTGAAGGCTGTATTCTTTGATCTTCATCAGTAAGTGCTTCAAGTCCTCTTCATTTTCGGTAAGCAAGGTTGTGTCATCTACATAATGCAAGCTGTTAATGAGTCTTCCTCCAATCCTGATGCTGCATTCTTCTTCATATAGTCCAGCTTCTCAGATAATTTGCTCAGCATACAAATTGAATAAGTATGGTGAAAGGATATGACCTTGACGCACACCTTTCCTGACTTTAAATCATGCAGTATCCCCTTGTTCTGTTGGAACGACTGCCTCTTGGTCTATGTACAGGTTCCTCATGAGCACAATTAAGTGTTCTGGAATTCTCATTCTTGAAAATGTTATCCATAATTTGTTATGATCCACAAAGTTGAATGCCTTTGCATAGTCAATAAAACACAGGTAAACATCTTTCTGGTATTCTCTGCTTTCAGCCAGGATCCATCTGATATCAGCAATGATTTCCCTCTTTCCACGTCCTTTTCTGAATCTGCCTTGAATTTCCGGCAGTTCCCTGCAATCACTTTTGAATGATTTTCAGCAAAATTTTACTTGCATGTGACATTAATGATATTGTTTGATAATTTCTGCATTCTGTTGGATCTCCTTTCTTTGGAATGGGTACAAATATGGATCTCTTCCAGTCAGTTAGCCAGGTAGCTGTCTTCTAAATTTCTTGGCATAGACGAGTGAGTGCTTCCAGTGCTGCATCCATTTGTTGAAACGTCTCAATTGGTAGTCCTTCAATTCTATATCATTACATAACTGCCAAATTACATCACTACATAACTGCCAAACCACGGAAAATCATGGCCTAGCCAAGCTGACACACAACCTAAAGCATCACAGCCAGCGTTACTCTTGCTGCCAGACCTGGTGTTTGTTACTGCCAGACTTACATAGTTAATGAGCAAAATAGATTTTTTACTATTGTCATAAATTTGGAATGTCAGATAACAATATAGTCAATAAGTGAGATGTAGCTGTATACCTTCACAAATTCCAGTTGCCAAATCTTAGACCTCACCACCACCAAAAATGATTCCACCACTAAAATCTTTGATTCGAACACTCCACTCTTGATCATAATCTCCTGTCCTTACATGTCTCTCATTCTGAAATTCCCACTGTTTGTTCTTGACTTTCTTGTTTCTGTGTCCTTTCCACATTTCCTTTTTTCTCTAATCTAGACCCCACAGCCATCACTTCTATCTACCACTTTCTATCAGGTTTCCTCCACTGCCTTCCCTGTGGTCCTTCCATCACACCTGTCCAGCAAAACTCCAAGCCTAGAAAACCCAACCACTGGCCTTCTGTGCCCCATACTCAGTCTGTTGGGCACTGATGGGGGAAAAAAGCTATACAAATACATATGGTCAGGCAACTCTGAATCAGGTCTTCAGTGGCTGCCAATAATCCTTCTGTTGCGTGGGTAGTGGTCCTTCCATTCTCTACAGAAATCACTTCAAACTTCTCCTTTTCTTAATCTCATATTCTAACACTCCTCATTCTCTACAGGAGACTTCACCTCAAGGAAAATGTTATTGTTTTACTTGCTGTCGAGTTGCTTTGACTCATGGTGACCTTATATATAGCGGAATGATCCACTGCCTGGTCCTGCACCATCTTCAAGGAAATAGAATCTGTCATTTGGGAACTCCTTCAACTTACGCTACCTAATGCACAAATCTACTTACTTCTGCACCTCTTCTTCCTTCTTTTCCCCATGGCTAAAACGGGAAAGATGCCCTGTATCTTATCTAAGTCTATTCTCTCTACCTGTCCTCTGAATCTCATTTGGACCCACCATCTCTCAACATTGTATCTTCAGTCTTATGCTCACCACTACTTCCTTCCTGGAAGCATTTAAACAGGCACTAGTATTGCCCATCTTAAAAAAAAAAAGAAATCCACTTTCAATTCCACATCTACCTTATCTGTTTTCTCCTTTTTACAGGCAAGACCTTCAAAGAGGTGTCTACACTCAATATCTCCACTTCCTTAGCTATCATTTATTCTTTGGATGCTGCAATCTGAAGCCACTCACTCCACTGAAGCCACTCTTAAACAGAGATCTCCAATCCATAGGGTTGAATCCAGTGGACACTTTCAAGTTCTTCTTTGACGTCTGTAGCATTTGACCATATTGACCGTGGCATCATTTTTGAGGAGTCCCTTGGTAGCACAAATGGGTAAGTGTTTGAAAGGTTAGCTGTTTGAAACTACCCAGAGGGGCCTCATAGGAAAGGACTGGTGATCTGCTTCCAAAAGGTCACAGCCTTGAAAACTCTATGAAGTACAGTTCAACTCTGCACACATGGGGTCACCATGAGTTGAAGCCAACTCAACGGCCACCAACACCACCACGAACAACTGCTTTTTGAAGCTCTCTTCCCTGGCATCTGTGAAGTCATGTTCTCTTGGTTTCCATACTCCTTCTTTGGCCTTCTCAGTCTTTTTCTTTGAGAGTCTCTTCCTCTGCCCATCCTGTGAATGTAGGTGATCTTTATGGTTCTGTTTTAGCCCTCTTATCTTCTCCCCTTGATGATCTGTACTTCTATGCCTTCAGTTATCATCCATATTGTGTCAATTTAGGTTTTTCAAGAAGCATCCACCAAGATGTGATTAGATATGCAACAGATGTATGGGGGAAACACCTGTGAAGGATAAAGAGGAGAGAGCAGGACAAGACAGGGAAAGTAATCAGACCATGATGCTGTTCTGACACATGCAAAAGAATAAAAGCAAGGAGAGAATATTGGATAGGAAGATTCTCAGACTACCATGGGGTTCTAAGGAAGTGTCAGGCCCATGGGAATTATGGAGCCAAAGTTTACTGTTAAATGGTCCTATAGTGTCCCTGGAAGTGTGGCTTTGGTGTGAACACAGTGCTGGATCCAAAGGAGGGGGTCAGCTGGGGCTGTCAGACAACTATGCTTCCTGTAGCAGATTCTCTTGAAGGAGGTCTCTGAGCAGCGCACTTTCATGGCCACCACACATATCAATGCATTCCAACCTTGGTAGGGCATCAAAATCCCTAGGGAGCTCTTTTAAAATACATGTCCTCCTGAAAATTTTTATTTAGTTGGTCTTAGATGAGGTCAGACACTTTTATTTGCAAAAAGTCCCACAGGCAATTCTGATTCACAGCCAAGTTTGGGAACAATGATCTGTATGTTGATGACTCAGGAATTGTTCCCGAGATCAAGGCCCATATAATCAACTGCCTGCTGGCTCTTTCCATTTGGATGTACCAACATTAATGTCAACATTATCTGCCCCAAGCCTGTTCTTTCTCCTACATTCCCTGTTTCACCTTTGATTGGTCCAAACCAGAAACCACAGCATCATAATCAACTCTTCCCTCTCCCTTATTTTTCAGTCAGTTAATCACAAAGTCCTGTTCATTCTGCCTTCTTGATGTAGACAGATGTTTGAATCTTTCTATATCTTACCCCTTCCTCTAGTGCCACTAAGTTAGTTCAAGCTGTCATTTTTGCCTCTATTGTTATCTCCTCTGATTCATTCTCCACTTCATAGCAGGTGACCCTTTTAAGACTCGAATCTGATAATGTCACTTCATTGGCTCCCATGGCTCTGAAGATAAAGTCCAAAATCATTTATCCATTATACAAAGCCCTACACATTTGGGTCCCTATTTATCTGCCATGTCTTATCTCTTGTCACTATCCTATCTCCTGCTGAGCTACTTGCAGTTCTGGAAGATCTCCAGGCTTTTGTACCAGTTGTACCCTCTTCCTGGAATACTGCCCCACTTCCTTTCCTTGCTAATCCCTAGGTCTCTCAAGGCGCCTTGAGGTCTTCCTTGAGGTCTATCTCCCTTTCCACCCCCACCTAGGCTGTGTTAGATGCTCTTGCACTCCCATAGCTTCTTTCATTGTGCTTTTCACAATGGCTAATGTGATCTTGGAAACTATGAAATGTGCCTCCTTCACTGTTATATCCCAGCACTTAGCACCATTCCTATACAATGTAGGTACTCAATAACTATTTGAGTATAAATGAATGGAATTAATGAATGATAAAATGAATGAAGGGGTGGGTGATGTTTTGGCATTTGTACTAGCATTGATGCTCTAAGCTATGCACCATGAGGGCTGTGAGCAGTAGAAAGAACACAAGCTTTGAATCTCAGCATGGCCACTTTCTGGATAATCTTGGGCAAGTAGTCTTTGACCCTTAGTTTTCTCATCCGTAAACTGAAAAATATATCTCTAAGTTTTGTAATGATTAAATAAATCATTGCTTAAAACACAGTGCCCATCACACGAAAAGCACACCCCAAAATTTTAGTTTCTTAACTCTCTTCACTTTTGCTTTATCTCCGTTAAACTCCTCATGTAATCAAGTCCAATCTACCTTCTTCATTCTTTCCCCCTTTGAGCTGTTTCCTTCCTGTATATTAGACTATCTTCCCACAACTCATCTACATAACCACCTTCCTCTTTTCTTTGATTTCTTCCAAGAGCTGATTCTTGTACCTCATTGCTGAAGCAGACACCACTAATGGTTTTTGCAGAAACTGTGGCGTCAGACTCTGAATCAAACTCATAAGTTACTGCACATCCATGTGTGCAAAGGATAGGGCTTGAATTCCCAGGTGGAAAAATGATAAATATAATTGCTGAAGTGGATACCATTAATGGTTTTTGCAGACAGAAATTGTGCTGTCAGATCCTTCATCACATGGAGACTTGAACTCCCAAGAGCAACAAGGATAATAAATTCTGGTGTATCAGAAGTTCTTAGCTAGATCTTGGGCATTAATGCACAATTTCATGTAAACATTTAATGGAGACAAACAAAAGCTAGATAATAAATTCTTCTCATTCAGTTGCTCTTAAAAAAGAATAAATGACTCAGGACTCCTGTCCTACAGAGAGAGATTAATTAACTACTTAATTAATTCTTCTAGTATTTATTGAATGTCTTCTGTACACTAGGTACTGTAAATGGTCTAGGGGTAAGCACAGTTTGCAACAGGAAGCGGGTTAGCACAGTGGTTAACTGAATGGGCTCTAGATCCTGTCTGAAATCAAATCTAGACCCCATCACTAACTACTTGCATGGCCTTGGTCAGTTAACTGCTCTGTGCCTCAGTTTCTCTGTCTGTAAATTGAAGATAATTATAGTACATTGCTGATAGAGTTGTAAGGAGTAAATGAGTTAGGGGTTACTAAGAACAGTGCCTGCCACAGTATGCACTCAAAAATGTTGGCCACTATTATTATGTTGATACAGAGGAGTGACATCCAGCCCAGTCTTGGGGACTAAGAAGGGCTTCCTGGAGAAAATGATATGTAAACTGAGATTGAAAGGATGAGTGTAGGCAAGGGAAAGAGTTCTTTAGACAGCAGGGACAGTATATACAAAAGCCCCACAGTGTAGTGACCATGATCCAAGACGGAGAACTGTTAGTTCAGGGTTGTTGGGTCAGTGCGTACGCGTGTGTGCATGTGTGTGTGTGTGTGTTTGTGTGTGTATGCATTGGAAGTAAGAAGGCGATAGAGAAATGAAGCTGGTAAGGGCCACAGAGAGAGATGAGAAGGGTAAGCAGGTGTGCCCCATGTCTTTCATCTGTCCCTCTATTATACTCTCCTGCACCCAGCTCTTCGCCCTGAGACTGACTTCTATGGACGCATCAGTGGGCTCCCTTGCTTTGCTTACTGACTTCCACCTCTGTTTGGCCAATGAGGAGCCCTGACAGGTGATCAAAGCGAGGTAGGAGAGTGAGGGCAGGGTGGAATATTACTCCTTTTCCGTGAGGTCCCAGTGATCCACAGCTCCTTTTAAGCAGCCCCTCATCCAACATTCTTTTCCAGGCATAGTTGGGAAAGAATCCCTGCCCAGGAGAACACCAATGAGGCCACCAATTCTGATATTCTTTGGCTCTCTGCATGTTTTCTAACAACGGCTGGATTCTCCAACCCCACCAAAGTGTCTGTCCTGAGGGGCAGAGAGAAAAAGGTCCCTACCTTTCTCTTTACACTTCTCCTTTCCCTTAAAATGTCCTAGGATCAAATGATATGAATTTGAACTTTTCACTTTGTCTATGTTCATTTTTTCTATATGCTCCTTGTTTGTTAGGCAAGACAGCTTCATGGCCTAACCATCTTGATGGAAATGGTATCTGCAGTTTAATATAACCACAATATTTTAACTGATACATAAAGATTAGCAATAATGTATATTCATGTGCATTATGTGTGTTTGTGTGTGTGTGTATACGTGTGTATATATATATACATATGTGTTTTTTATATATTTTTATATATATATATATATATATATATATATATGTAGTGTTCTACACAATCCCTGGCATGTAGTAAGCACTTATTATATGGTGCCTATTAGTATTTTGTAAGTCAGAGATGATGCAGTGATGTGATTAATTCTATTTCCTATTGTCATGGATAGAATTGTGTCCCCCAAAAATATCTGTCAACTTGGTTAGGTCATGATTCCCAGTATTGTATGATTGTCTACCATTTTGTCATCTGATGTGATTTCCCTATGTGTTGTAAATCCTATCACTATGATGTAATGAGATGGATCAGTGGTAGTTATATTGATGAGATCTACAAGATTAGTGTCTTAAGTCAATCTCTTTTGAGACATAAAAGAGAGAAGCGAGCAGAGAGACATGGGGACCTCATACCACCAAGAAAGCAGTGTCAGGAGCTGAGCACGTCCTTTGGACCTGAGGTTCCTGCACTGAGATGCTCCCAAACCAAGGGAAGACTGATGCATCACAAGGACCTTCCTCCAGAGCGGACAGAGAAAGAAAGCCTTCCCCTGGAGCCAGCACCCTGAATTTAGACTTCTAGCCTACTGGACTGTGAGAGAATAAACTTCTCTTTGTTAAAGCCATCCACTTGTGGTATTTCTGTTATAGCAGTGCTAGGTGACCAAGACAACTATGCTGTGATTATGAAGGGCTCTCTCCACTGTAGCCAGACAACTATAGACCTACTTGCTTAGCCTTTCTTCTTTTAAAAAAATTTTTTTTTCATTTTATGGTTTTTGATTCTGCCCCTGGAACTCTTCTATGTGGAGCTGTGGTAGAAAGAGTTGTCTTAATCTTGTTATCACCTGACAGGCAAACCTGTTGGCTGTTCTGGTTCCCAACCCTCCTCTGCTCTACCCTTAAAAAGCACATCTTGCTAAGTAGGAATGGGTCAACCACCACAGCTGTCCCTGATTACAGCCCTACAGAGCTCTCACTGTATAACTTCCTCAAGGTCACTCACTGGCAGCTGAAAGGTTTGTCCCAGGTATGGGAGCTGCTGACACTACCACAGTTGGCCTCTAGGGGCACTCTGGCCTCTCTAGTCACGAGAGCCAAAGTGGTCAGGTAGAGACCATGAGAAACGGGCTCTTGTACACAGTGCAAGTTCTCGATCCTAGTGTAACTAGAAAATCCCCAAATTAGTTTTGTTTGCACAGCTCCCAGAGTTCATACGAACCAGCTCCTTCTCTGTGGTGCTATCTCACTTGGATTGTAGACCAAGGTACACGGATTGTGAGCTCAGGACACTTTGGGGTGGCACGGGGGTTGTTTTCTAAGTCTTTTCCAGAATCATCCAATCTTCCCTCTCAGTGTGGACCCCAAGTTCATCCTATCTGGCCCTGAGGGGTTCTGTACAGATTAGTGGTTTCCAGGGGTTAAGGACAGAGGTAGAGGGGTAGGGAAATGGATGTGGCTATAAAAGGGTCACCTGGGAGATCTTTGTGGTGATGGAAAAGTTCTGTCTTGACTGCATCTTGGTTGTGATATCGTACAATAGTTCTCAAGATGTTACCACTGGGGAAACAGAGTTAGAGAAATATGGGATCTTTCTGCATTATTTCTTACAACTGCAGGTGAATCTACAATTAACTCAAAATAAAAGTTTAATAACAAAAACGTTTTTATTATTTATTTGTTTGTAATAAAAGCATCTCAACATTTAATTGTAATAAAAGCATCAATAGGCAAAGTATTTTGTTTTCGATATTGACTTAGGAGATAATATTGGAGCCATTATTCCGTGTCCTAGAATGTGACCCAGCTGGAGCTGGACTCACAAGGACACATCAACTGGGCCCTGAGGTATAAAGACAATAGCTAGGACAATCTTGGAAAACATCTTTTAGGGAAACTTTCACACAAACAAATCATAAAACAGCACAAGAGACCCACATACTTTCCACTCTTACCTTCTTTTTATTAGCCTTTAGTGAGCAGTAAGATTTGTTGGTTGAACGTCAACTAATTCTTTTTGGAATAATGACTCTGTATTCCTTCCATCTTCTTCTGATGCTTCCTGTGTCTTTTAATATTTTCCCCATAGAATCCTTCACTATTGTAACTGGAGGCTTGAATTTTTACTTTAGTTCTTTCAGCTTGAGAAATGCCGAGCATGTTCTTCCCTTCTGGTTTTCTATCTCTGGCTCTTTGCACATGTCACTATAATATTTTGTCTTCTCAAGTTGCCCTTTGAAATCTTCTGTTCAATTCTTTTACTTCATCATTTCTTCCTTTTGCTTTAGCTATTTGACGTTCAACAGAAAATTTCAGAATCTCTTCTGACATCCATTCTGCTCTTTTCTTTCTTTCCTGTCTTTTTAATGACCTCTTGTTTCCTTCATGTATGAGGTCCTTGATGTCATTCTACAACTCGTCTGGTCTTTGGTCATTAGCATTCAACATGTCAAATCTATTCTTGAGATGGTCTCTAAATTCAGGTGGGATATACTCAAGGTTGTACTTTGGCTCTCGTGGACTTGTTCTAATTTTCTTCACTTTCAACTTGAACTTGCATATGAGCAACTTATGGTCTGTTCCACAGTTGGCCCCTGGCCTTGTTCTGACTGACGATATTGAGCTTTTCCATCGTCTCTTTCCACAGATGTAGTCAATTTGATTCCTGTGTATTCCACCTGGCGAGGTCCATGTGTACAGTGGTAGTTGCTGAAAAGGGTATTTGCAATGAAGAAGTTGTTGGTCTTGCAAAATTATATCATGCGATCTCCGGCATCGTTTCTATCACCAAGGCCAAAAAATGAATGCAGTGCTGGAAGTGCTCACTCGTCTATGCCAAGAAATTTGGAAGCCAGCTACCTGGCCAATCGACTGGAAGAGATCTATATTTATGCCTATTCTAAGAAAAGTAATCCAACCGAATGTGGCAATTATCAAACAATATCATTAATGTCACACACAAGTAAAATTTTGCTGAAGATCATTCAAAAGTGGCCGCAGCAGTATATCAACAGGGAACTGCCAGAAATTCAGGCCAGATTCAGAAGAGGACATGGAACCCGGGATATCTTTGCTGATGTCAGATGGATCCTGGCTGAAAGCAGAGAATACCAGAAAGATGTTTATCTGTGTTTTATTGACTATGCAAAGGCATTTAACTGTGTAGATCATAAAAAATTATGGATAACATTGTGAAGAATGGGAACTCTAGAACATTTAATTGTGCTCATGAGGAACCTGTACATAGATCAAGAGAAAGTTGTTCAGGCAGAACAAAGGGATATCGCATGGTTTAAAGTCAAGAAAGGTGCACATCAGGGTTGTATCTTTCACCATACCTATTCAGTCTGTATGCTGAGCAAATAATCTGAGAAACTGGACTATATGACAAAGAATGGGGCATCAGGATTGAAGGAAGACTCATTAACAACCTGCGTTATGCAGATGACACAACCTTCTTGCTGAAAGTGAAGAGGACTTGAAGCACTTACTGATGAAGATCAAAGGCCACAGTCTTCAGTATGGATTACATTTCAACATAAAGAAAACAAAATTTCTCACAACTGGACCAATAAGCAACATCATGATAAATGGAGAAAAGATTGAAGTCGTCAAGGATTTCATTTTACTTGGATCCACAATCAACACCCATGGAAGTAGCAGTTAAGAAATCAAAAGACGCATTGCATTGGGCAAATCTGCTGCAAGAGACTTCTTTAAAGTGTTGAAAAGCAAAGATGTTACCTTGGAGACTAAAGTGCGCCTAACTCAAGCCATGGTATTTTCAATCCCATCATATGCATGCAACAACTGGACAATGAATAATGAAGACTGAAGAAGAACTGACGCCTTTGAATTGTGATGCTGGCGAAGAATATTGACTATACCATGGGATGCCAAAAGAACAAACAAATCTATCTCGGAAGAAGTACAACCAGAGTGCTCCTTAGAAGCAAGGATGGCAAGACTATGTCTTACATACTTTCGACATACTGTCAGGAGGTATCAGTCCCTAGAGAAGGACATCACGCTTGGTAAAGTACACGGTCAGCAAAAAAGAGGAAGCCCCTCAAGGAAATGGACTGACACAGTGAATGCAACAATGGGTTCAAGTATAACAATGATTGTGGGCATGGCACAGGATTGGGCAGTGTTTTTTTCTGTTGTACACAGGGCCACTATGAATTGGAACCAACCTGATGGCACCTAACAACAACAACAACAAGATTTGTTGGACCAATGAAGACCCTCGTGACTGTCGTTACTGAAACCTGTACCAATGCTTATTAAAATCATGCTGATCTAGCAGTTTTTAGCCAATGAGTGAAAACGTGAAGCTTTCAATGATTTTACCCATTTGTGATGTTAATATATACTGATGATCCTGTAATATTATTTGGACTCGGGCAGACATGGCTCTAGCAGCATGCTTTTCCATTTTCTCACTTTTGTCTATTCTATAATATTCCTTGGATTCAGGCAGACATTATCTCTGTAGCATGCTTGCCCACTTTCCACTTTTGCCTCTTTGAATATATGCTGAATAAAACTTTCTTATTGCTTTATGAAACTTTGTGATGCTTTTACCGTACAACAGTTAATGGCGTACTTGTCAAGGATTTCTGAAGCCAGGAATCTAGTCAACCTCCAGGAGACCTGGACTGTGGAGCAGAAGCTGGCAGAGATCCTATCTTCTGGACCCATGAGTTTGCACTCCATGTCCCTTCAACATCGATGGGGTAAATGCTGTCTGAAAACAAGCCTTTGCTTATTCTTTTTTGTTCTCTTTCTCATGTTTTCTTAAGTTTTGTTCAGCATATTTGTTTGAAAAGCTGGTTGTCAGATTAAGGAGAATCTTTCTTGGATTTTTGTTTGATCATTTAGTTAAGAGTGACATCTAGTAACTTTTTTTTTTGATTAAAAAGTTTTTTTATTGTGATGAAATATATAGAACAAAACATTTGCCATTTCAATCATTTTTACATGCACAATTCAATGACATGTTCCCCATGTTGCACAACTATTTCCACTACCTGTTTCCAAATATTTTCATCATCCTTAACAGAAACTCAGGACTCCTTAAGCAATAACTCCCCATTTCCCCTTCCCACCTGCCCCTGGTAACCACTAATAAATATTGGTCACTATGCATTTACCTGATGAAGATCAAAGACCAGAGCCTACAGTATGGATTACACCTCAACATAAAGAAAACAAAAATCCTCACAACTGCACCAATAAGCAACATCATGATAAACGGAGAAAAGATTGAAGTTGTCAAGGATTTCATTTTACCTGGATCCACAATCAACACCCATGGAAGCAGCAGTCAAGAAATCAAAAAACACATTTCACTGGGCAAATCTGCT